>NW_017731364.1:6019528-6047528 GCF_001890085.2 Hipposideros armiger | reverse complement strand
TCTCTCCAAGAGTTCAAACTTTGGCTCTGACTCCTCTCTGTAGAAATGTATGCAATTCTTACTGGAAATAGCCTACAACCCAGCTTCTTTCTGTGGGGACAACAAGCTTCCTGAAGCTCATAAGGGGACACTTTGTCAAAAGAGACATGGACACCAGCTAACGTTTGGGGATATAATAAAGCACTTTCGTTGATATCCCCTTTGAAACGCGACCCCGTGGGTTAGGCGGCACAGCTACCACTGTCTCCCTTCTAGAAACAAGGGCTTTCCTTTCATACGCCATTTCTCACCCTGATCTATGTGCTCCATCACCTCTCACCAACAGCCTTTCTAGTCAGCACATCAGTAACCTGACGCATGTAAGTGCAATGGACCAGCAAATGTGTGCTTTTCAAAGATCTCAACTGCCAAAAATAAATGAGTGCATGTTTTGTTTGGTTTATTTTTAAAAAAACTGTTGTGTTGCTAGCTGTTGCTTTATTTGATTTAGTATTCTGAGTCATGCTTTTTAAAATTTTACACAAATTGCTATTTATAACACAGGTTTTGTTCAATTTAAAAAGTTGCGAGAGTGTTGACTAGGGGGACTCCGTTACGTACGAGTTTGATAAAGTCAGGCCGCCTGTGAAGTATCTCACTCGCATTAACACCACAACAGCATCCTTTTTCTCCTGCCATAAAAGTATCTTGTCAAAATACTACATAAACTGAGACTTACATGAAGTTTGGGAGCGCTTCATGACCAGTGTGCAAAATGATGACGCGTATATTAACAGAGTTCACAAATGCCACTTTCTACAAAAGTAGAAAGTAATGTTTGGCACTGATATTGTAAGGCACACCAACCCTGACTCTCCGTGCGTCCATCAACTTACAAGGTAGGAAGGATGAATTAATGAAAAGAGAAGGTGACTAGCAAATTATAAGTCCAATTTTCTAAATTCCCAATCCCTTGAACATTTAACTCTGTAACTTTAAACTCAGTTGTAAGTCTCAGTTTTCTCATTTACAGTAAGTGGAGCATATATGTGGTGGTAATTTGGAAAAGATAATGATGGATACGCCTAAGGCGCAAGTTCTTGCAATGAGTGGAGTTGTATGCATCAGCTAAGAGCTGTGGCTTGGTTCTAAATATCCCTGCAATGAGGTAATAGTAAAGCCATTCCAGCTGTTTGCTAGAATCAACAAGAGGCCACTGATGCGATCTGAGATGGCTTCCCTCCCTTGGCAAACAACTAGGAGGATATGTCAAGAGGAGAAAACAGTGTAAGAGGTAATGGGACAATAGTAGCTGTACCTCAAATGCAGATAATTCTGCATGTTTTCTAATAGGCCTGTTTTGGTATTATCTCAGCAGAGCTGAATGATAGCCACCTCTATGAGGATATAAATTGAATTATTTTCACCATTTATGTACCTGCCCTAAATCACGAGAAAGAGGGCAAGTGATAAGGACCTGCATGTTCCAATTTCTAGTCCAGGTCTGTTTCTGCCATAATAGGCCATCTCCCTGTCACTCGATATTCATCTCTATGTGCAAAGAACTCTAATTTGTTTTGGAAGATTCTTCCTTGTAGGGGGCCAAATCTTTTCCGAGTACTATTTCAGAGTACCATGGTGTAGTAGATAGGAACATGAGTATTGGAATCAGACAGCCACAGTTTTAATTCTCACTTAAACAGTCATGGGCTGTGTGGCTTTGGAAAATTTACTTAACCTCCCTATGCCTCGGTTGACTGACCTGCTCTATAGGCACACTAGTACTTCCTCTTAAGTGTAAACACTATAAGATGATGCATGAACAACATTTAGCACAGATTCTGACAAATAAGAGGAACTTAGCAATACCAATTATGACTATTACATCCTCAGACACTGACGGCTGTTCTTCTAAGTCGTTCTCAGAGTGCACAGGTGTCTGTGTGTATATATGTTACATGTATGTGTGTGTGGGGGGATGTGCACTGTGCATGTGTATGTATGTGTGTGACTGTGTGCATGTGCACACGTATGTCTGCATATGTATTTGTACAAGTGTGTGAGTGTTGGGTGAATAAGTGAATGTGTGTATGCTTGTGTGGATGTGTGGTCAGGGAGGGCTAGAAAAGAGGGAAAAAGAAAAATTAGAGAACTCTGGGTCAGGCAGGTGAGAAGAAGCCAGTTTATAAATAAAAATGAAGGTCTTGACTGAGAATAGCTTTACAAGCGCGTATGCTGCTATGCAGAAGGACAATTAGATACCGCGGATCACAACAACGATGCTTCTTTTGATTCAGTTTCCAAATCTACTCTCCCAATCTAAGGCCTTCTCTTCCCAGACATCGCTGAACAAAGAACAAGGAAAGATATGTGAGACTGTGCACACTTATTGTCTCTTACCCACTTCAAGAAAGGATGTGAGGTGGTTATGAGTGTAAACTATTCTCAATGAAAAACCCCTTTCGCCTGTGAAGAAAGGGAAATGGATGGTAGTGGAGGTCTCTGCTACCTCTGCTACTCAGTCTCAGGCAAGCTGAGTTTATATTATTGAGTTTATCAGTCTTTTCTGCATCTCAGATGCTGAACTCTGGAGATAATGAGATAAAGCACAATGCAACAGCCTTTACTGGTATAAAGCCAGAGCATCATTACGAAGCAGAATTTTCTGGTAATCAGGCTCTAAGCTATCAAAAATACATAGCTACATAAAAGTTACTTTTTTTTTTCTTTTTTTTTAATCACTGTTTTTGCAGGTCTCTGAGCTATCAGTCAAGCCAACATTTTTTAGTTCCCTTAGTGTCCATGGCACCTGAGAAAAGGACTTGGAGAAGTAAAGCACCACAGTGAGGGTCCATTAATTCATATCTTTCTTGGATTTGAAAAAAATAACATGGAGCTGTCAGTCCTGTGGGGTGGGGGACAGTAATAATATATTCCAGTGCTACAATCATACCTTCCTGTTACAGGCAGAGGAAAAAGAAAAAAAAAAAAAGAATCAACGAGTAAAATAAAATAAGAGACTTCTCTTATAATGTCTGCCAACATCCAGCTTACATGAGGAACTACTTTGTATTGGAAAATCTCACAATTATTTTCATAAAGTCAAGGCCTCTAAACACATCAAATATATTCCAGGAACAACTGTGGAGCCTATTGTTACTGAAATGGTATACCCGTGGTTTTCTTTACCTGCCATTACTGTGGGAATCTTGGTTTCTTCTCAAGTAGGTCTGATGCCTACTGTCAAGTGACGCTTGGTGATTATTTAGATGGACCCAGAAAGGAGGCCAGTACTAGGTAGGGCACCTTAGGACCACCTCGCACCTACACCACTGCTTCCCAAAAGAGTGTATTCTCTATAAACTACCCTATGAGATGGATGTATGGCAGCAACGTGAGCAGGCAAATCAGCCCCCTGCCCAAGCCTCACTGTCCCCCTCTCTAAGATTGAGGCATTTGATCCAGAAGACCTCCAAGGACCCTTCCCACACTGTAGTGTTGGACAGGGGAAAGCAGGATGGCGCGCCTTTTACAAAGGGCTCTACCATCCATATCACCCATGCCCCGCCTGGTTTCTTCTACCTTGTCCTTCCTACATTTCAGATTTGAATCAAATCTTATCCTAATTCTTCTAGAACAAAAGACATAGTGGCTGGCAATTTTTACACTCCTAGCCCTCCTTTTCTTCCTCTCCCCCATCCCTCTTCTTCAACCAGAATTCTTCATTTATTATCCTCATAGTCAAGGTAGAAAAATAAGGCTAATAAAATGTTTGAACTCAACGAACCCATTCATGGATTAAAAAGAGAGCATTTGAATTCATGCATGATAACTGTCCAACTCATGAGATCAAACTCTATCCATGAAATATAACACTTTCAAAACATATACCACAGGAGGTCATGAAAGAGAGAGTGAAACACTGGGGTGATCCTCCCTTTGGGGTCTGAGGTAGAACAAGCTACGTGTCTTCCTCCAGGAAGGAAGGTCTCATGGGATATTTTCCATCAGCACCTGAGTGGACCTGAAATCTAAATCCTTACTTGTGAATTGAAATGCTGGCATAAGAGAAGGGGAGGAGCTCACCTGATAGAAATCACACAGCTAGTGAGGGGCAGGGTTAAGAGAAAAATCCACTTGCTCTGTCTAATGTACCACATGGCTTTCATCATTTCTGATTTTTTATTTCCGCCATTCTTCTCTCACGGGCTGGGCTTTGAACCACAGGAACTCCTAGTAGGATGAATGGAAGCATGGTGTGGATGGCCCCACATGGACAGCGGTTCACTTCCCCACACTAGTCCCACTTGGGGCAGCAAAATGATCACTAGGTCTTTCCTGAGAGCTCCAAGATAGAATAAGAAGAATGAACACATTGGAACAGGGCTGGCTTTCACGCTACAGATGGAGATGTCTCAGAGTAGCCTCTGGAGTGAGCAGGATGGTGCTCAGCAGGACTCCAGAGGCCCACATCCATGTTTCAAGCATATCTATTCCACGTTAGCCATTTTACATATAAAGCTTCCAATTAAAAGTCCATTTGGCCAGAGTTCCCATCTATGGTGGACCACTGATGTACTAGAAATATGCTAGAAATTGTAGACAGAAGACATAAGTTTAAGCACTGGGTTCTCGTTTTCTTTTTGTGAAAATTAAGGCAAGTCATTTCATATTCTTAGTCTTCAATTTTGTCATATATCAGATGGCTTAACAACAAATTCACATGTGCTAAGTAATACAAGAGACAACCTATTCTAAATGTGCTTTGTGTGCAGTAAAGCACTTCCAAATCATGAACGTTAGCACATGATACTGCCATAGACAGGCCAGCAACTTTATAAAGAAGGGATGCTGAAGGAAAGACGGCTGGCCCCAGTATCCTTGGTGCCTTATGATTGGTATGAGTTTACCCTGACAGGACACAGGACTTTCAAGCCCCCATCCTAACAGTTACTGGCATTGAGTTATTTGCACTGAGGACACACTGATAGAGGGATCTCAGGGAAATGTAACATTGTATATGTCCGTTGTTTGTGGCCTGAGATTTCTGGTATTAAGCCATCACTGTATATTAGGCAGACAGACAAAAGGATAGAATGCATTTGCAGCAACATATCTGCCTGCCTTGTTTCCAGGCTTAACTCATAACACTTGCCTTACATACCCTGAGCTCCAACCAGGCCAAACTGTTTCCAGTTCCTTAATATATGTACTTAAGTACCATGGAAAGCCTCCTCTAATGTCTAGGAAGGGACAAGCACACCTTCCTCTATAAATCCATAGTGCTTTGTTCAGACATTGCTTATTATATTAATCATCTATCTTTGTCATCGGTTTACAAATGTGTCTCCTACATTAGAAGTCCGTTGTAGGATGGGGGAAGTTATGAACTGTACTCCCCTTGATTTTAATATGCAGTGTCTGCATTCATTAGGGAATAGCCAATTGCTTGTTGACTGAAGAAGTTTATGATTCAACGAATAAGTAAATTTTTAAAATTGATACAAAGTAGCACATAGTTAACTGTGCTTCGCTCAATTTATGGGATGGACTCTGATAAAAATCCCAATAAAAAAAACCAGTAGGATTTAATTTACTGAATAGATCACCAGGTAGAATACCAGATAGCTGAACTTTCATGGGATAAGAATAGATACCCCCAATTTCTTTCGTTTTACAATATCGGCCCTTATTTCCCATTTTCTCTTTTTGATCTCTTCTTACTCTGCTGCTCTCCTCGGATTTGTCCAGATTCCCATACGTCTTTTGAAATTCAAGGCAAAATCACTGTGGCCATTGTAAACTCTGCCCTGGAGCACCTGGAGACTGGCTCAGACCCATCACTTCCAAAGGTAACACTGCTCCTGCATGTGATTGCTCTTGGAACTCAGCCACCACATTAGAGGAAGCCCTAGTAGTCTGTGGAGAAATCCACATGGAGAGAAACCACAGTCCTGACATACAACTGTAGCCAAGCTCCCAGCACCAACCTTCTGGCCATTAGTCATGTATCTTGAAAGTGAATCCTCCACATCCAAGTCAAGCCACATGAGCAGAGATAAGCCATCCTCATGGAGTACTACCAAAACTGTAGATTTGTGAGCTAAATAAGCAATATTATGTTTTGGGGTAGTTTATCACATATAGATGACTGATATATGAAGTTCATCATCAATTGATGACTGATACAGACATAGGGATAGACAAAATTATCTGTATTTTTATGAACTGAAACTCATCCATTCTGGCAAAAGGGAGCATTCCCTTTGCCTCAAACTACACATTATTAATTTCAACAAAAACAAGCTTGTTTTTCAAGTGATACATGACAATGGTAGATGACAAATGATAGCTCCATGTTACAGACTGAGTAACTACCATGTTTTCCCGAAAATAAGACCTAGCCAGAAAATAAGCCATAACATAATTTTAGGTGCCAAAATATGGCACCTTGACATATTGAATATTTTAAGCCGAAGGAGTTTGTGGAAAAGGCACCCTTCTCCCTGAAACTGGTCATAAAACCCTCATGTGAGGGGTGTGTGCCCTCCACATCCTGGAGGAATCATGCTACGGCTTCGTCTCTGGCTAGGTCTTATTTTCGGGGAAACACGGTATATTTCAAGGAATAAAGAATTTGCTCAAGGTCACACAGCTAATGAAGGCAAATCAAAAGTCTCAAGGCCAGATCTTTTTACTCCAAATCCAGAGCTGTTTCCATTACATCAAACTAACACTCCAGACACAGGAGTATGAGGGTTTTGATCCAACTCTTGGCTCAGCTATAATCTCTGTGGCTTGAGCAAGGCCCACTGTAAGCCTTGGACTCCTTGAGAAAATGAGGTGGTTAGATGAAAAAACATCCAAAATCCCATCCAGCTCTAAAATTCTCAGAGTGTGGAATTCTGCCTACATCTGATAGAGCCTTTCATTACCTCTTATTCCTTCCAGATTGTATTCTTATCTTGATATCATACCTGCCTCCTCCAGTCCCCGCCTTGACACATCCATCAGATTCCACAAGCAAATTCTTACTTGTGCTAAATCCCTATGGACCATAAGTCTAACTTCATTCACCTTCTTCTGTAGTATCTTCTGGTTTCTGAGATAGCCCCCAACGATCTCCGTCTGAGTACAGGGTAGTATTCACACCCTTGCATACTCCCCTCAACCTGACTATGATCTGATCCTAGTCACTTACTTCTAACCAACAGAAACTAGTAAAGGTTATGGGCTGTGACTTCTATAATTAGGTACAATGATATGACTTACATCTTATTAGCAGACTCTACCTATTGCCTTCTCAGCTCCCATTCTTTGATGTGATGAGCTACCGTGATGGAGAGGTACACATGAAAAAGTGCTGAGGGCAGTCCCTTGCCAACAGCCAGCTAGAAACTAAGGCCCTCAAGTGGCCGGGTGGCTCAGCTAGTTAGAGTGCGAGCTCTGAGCAACAGGGTTGCTGGTTCGATTCCCACGTGGGCCAGTGAGCAACACCTTCTACAACTAGATTGAAGACAACGACTTGAGCTGAGCTGCTGCTGAGCTGTCAGTGGGCAGCTGGATGGCTCAGTTGATAAGAACGCATGCTCTTAATAACAAGGATGCCGGTTAGACTCCTGCATGGGATGGTGGGCTGTGCCCCCTGCAACTAGACTGAAAATGGCGACCTGACTAGGAGCTGAGCTGCGCCCTCCACAACTAAGATTGAATGACAACAACTTGACTTGGAGCTGATGGGTCCTGGGGAAAACACACTGTTCCCCAATAAAGTTAAAAAAAAAAAAAATTAAAGCCCTCAGTCCAACAACCCAGGAGAAACAACCCGTCCAAAAACCACACGAGCTTGGAAGCAGATTATTCCCCAGTCAAGCTCTCAGATGAGATGGTAGACTCTGAACCAATACTCGGATTTCATATTTGTGAGGGATTATGAAGTTGATGATCCAGCTAAGCTCTGTCCAGATTCCTGGCATGTGGGCGCGCGTGCGCGCGCACACACACACACACACACACACACACACACACACACACATACACACAAGGTCTGACAATTAAGTTTGTGAACTTGTTGCAACAATGGTGCTAACCTTTCTTGATATCAGAGGGAAGTATTCATTATGAATTTGTACCAACTGGACAAACAGTTCACCAAGTTTACTATTGGGTCGTCAGGAAAGTCATGACGTATTTTTCTGTTTTTCAATGCAGAAATGTATCATGACTTTCCCGACAACCCAATATTTGGAAGTGCTGAAAAGGCTGTATGAAAAAGTTAAACGGCCTGAACTTTTCGCCAACAATTCATGGCTCTTGCATCACAACAATGTAGCAGCTCACATGGCACTGTCTGTGAGGGAGTTTTTAGCCAGTAAACAAATAACTGTATTGGAACACTCTCCCTGCTCACCTAAACTGGCCCCCAGTGACTTCTTTCTTTACACAAAGATCAAGGAAATATTGAAAGAAGACATTTTGATGACATTCAGGACATTAAAGGTATTACTATGACAGCTCTGATGGCCATTCCAGAAAAAGAGTTCCAAAACTGCTTTGAAGGGTGGACTAGGTGTTGGTGTCAGTGCAAAGTTTCCCAAGGGGAGTACTTCTAGGGTGACCATAGTGATATTCAGCAATGAGGTGTGTAGCACTTTTTCTAGTACGAGTTCACAAACTTAATTGTCTGACCGTGTGTGTGTGTGTGTGTGTGTGTGTATGTGTATGGTAAAGTGGGTTTTTAATACACTTTTAATCTGCTATGTTTTTAAGCAATTTGTTGCACAATAATAAAGAATAAATACAGAGATCCTCTGAATATCACTAAAGGGAGAAACTCATCAAAAAACACGAAAACCTTATCCCTGTCCCCACCCCTCAACATCTCTATCTCAAAGGATCAAAAACAGGACACAGTTTTCTTATATTTTCATTCATACCAACAGAAACACAAGCCTCCAGAAAGGCCCTGACGGAGATTAGCCATAACCTGAGGGAAAAGTAGAGAGGAGTTTTACTGAATTAAGCTGAAAGGCAAACTGCAATTAGGTGGATACATGAAAGTGAAGGAGAATATTCTATTGTAGGAGAATAGGCCCAGGTCAATGTGGACACCCTGCACATAGCTTCTCAAGAAGGTGAGGGACATTACTTAAAAGCTGCTTTATAACTCTAATATCGTGGACACTGAGAGTGGAAGAAATGAGTAACAACTAGGCTCATTACAAATGGGGGCCTGAGTAACTGACTGACTTTATACACCTGATAACTGCAGGACTGGAGGAGAATCCATTTCTCTTGGTTCAATTCAGTTCTCTTTCCAATGCAAAGGCAAAAATCCCCCCAAACAAACAAAACACAAAACAAAAAAGTGTTTCAAGAAAATAGCCACTCACTTATTTCATCCTTAATAAATGTGACTTGTAGGGAGGGTATCTTACATAAAAGGATACTATGAAAAATTCATAAAATGCGCCCATGTGTGAACCACATCTTACATATATGTATGCATTCAGATGCATACATTCTAAATGACAAGTTCTAGTTGTTCATTTCTAAAGGCAGGAGAAAAATCAGTGCTGGAAGGAACTGAAAGGGTTCTATGTGAAAAGTGACAAGTTTATAGCGTACTACTTCCTCCTGAAAACAGAAAAGTCAATATTTACCTTAGATAAGTGGGAAAAGGATGTGCTTATCATGAAATATATTATGTTTAACATGATATTGCATCTGATAATTGGGATGAGTTTGGAAAACATTTGTATAGTGCTTCATAATGTACAAAGCAATTTCATGCACAGTATGTCATTTACTTCTCACAAAACCATATGTGGTAAGTAGAAGAGGTAATCATATCATGAATGAGGAAAATGAGCTTCAGAGACATAAAACAATTAAAATTCATGCTTCCAAACATGGCAGGAATGGGATTGGGATTCTAGTTTTCTAAACACAGCACAAGAATTGCAGATGCAAATTCTCAATAAAAACAAAAGTCTTCCCGAATTTGTCAATGTATTATGTAACCAGGGGAAGACACTTCTCTACGTTTCCTCCTCTAGAAAATTAAGACATTAGGCTACTGTTTGTTGTTGACATCGGATCGAGCCTTAAGGGTATACAGCTGTAGAGATGAGAGAAAGGAGGAAGAGGGTGCTGCTTAGCAAACATTTGACAAGCGACTTTGAAGGGTTCTCAAAGTGTGGTCCCAGCATCAGCACCATCTGGGAACTTCTTAGAAATGCAAATTCTTGAGTCCCACTGGGGACCTACTGAATCAGAAACTCAGGGAGTGGCGCCCATCACTCTCTGTATGACAAGTCACTGAAGAACAGTGACTTGAACCATAGTTTACATGCTTTAGTCTCTGTGCATGTAAGGTATAATGAGAATTATACCAACAGTCCAATGTTAGGCTTATTAAATTGTGACAAGTTCATAATCTATCAGTTCTAGTTCAGTTATCAGAGGGGTTGCCCTGTAATCCACAGAAATAGATCATGATTCATGCATGTGTCAGAGGAAAGGACACGATTGGTTACCCCTCTAGCTTTGGCTTTCAGGTCCATCATTAGAAGCCACTGCAAAAACCAAAAGGACTGGACGAAGACTCAGGGACAGTGAGGCTCACATCCTTTGGGGTATTATAAAAATGATGCCCAGTTTTATGAGATAGATAATTTGGTTTAGAGATTTGGAGGGATATCACTGACCAAATTTATATGTCAATCTTTTTACATAAAAAAAATAATAACTCAGACAATTTAAGAATAAGCACCACCTCTCAATAATAAGATCTGTTAATGCAAACAGTGCTAACTATGTCCCAAACACTGTTTTAAGTGCTTTACACATGGTAACTCATTTATTCCTCATTACAACCCTATGAGGTAGATACTAATAATTATCTTCATTACAGAGTTGACAAAGTCACATGGTAGAGCTAGAATTTGAACCCAAGACAACGTGATCCTGGGATCCATGATTATAATCAGTACAATATACATTTTTCAAATAATCTTAAATTCCATGAGGTTGGTTCCAAATCATCCTGAACACTATAAATTTGGGTTCAAATTATCCTAAAAAACATGGACTTGGTCCTTTAATGGGCAGATACTTCCCCCTGGTTACACATAGGACTCCCATCAACTTCAACCCAGTCTTAAGAAAAATTTTCAATAGTGAAATCATAAAAGCACAGAAAGGAAAATCAACATAAATTTCCTTTACACAGGGAAAAAGCCATACCAACTCAAAACTAAAATCACCATGAGAGATCATCTCATTCCTCAAGTCCAATTTACAGATATCAAAACAGACCCGAGAGGTAGTGACTACTCACTAGACATCTTGACCGATCATGGAAATTCTGGACCTCTTAAGACATCATAAATAATTGTTTCCAGGGTTCTAACCAAGTTATTTCATTGGCTTGTCTTTAAGAGATGATAGGTTCTTTGCAAGGCTGAGGAAATAAAGTGTCCTCCTGCTTGACTTTCACACAGTTTCATGTATAACCCTTCTCAGTGTTCACCAGGGTTCCATTGATATTCATAAAGACCATCTTCAAGGTCATTCAAGGATCTTATCAATAACAATGATAATAAATTAAACATTTATACCAGGTTGCCATGGCAAACAGCACAAAGCCATTAGTGAGACTGAGTAGTTTGCCTTAGGAACAGAAATAGTCAATTTGCGGGGTCAGAATAAAATCAAGGTCTTTTGTCTTTCCTTACAAGTTTTATATCAGGGAACAGAAAACTGCAAGCCCTGTAACCAAGAATGAGAATACCATGAAATCCCAGCATCATTGAAGTAATTCTCCCATCTGTTGCCTGAATTCCTTTCAAAGCATTATTGCTCAAATTCATTCGATAACAATGACGATGCTGAAAGCAACAGTAGTAATAGTGTTATCACGCGCAAGATATTGTATTCTCACATTATATACACACCCATTATTTCATGTGGTCCTCATGTCAACTCTGAGATGTGTTTTGACTCAGGTTAGTAGCTGAAGTTTAGAGAATTTAAATAACTCACTTGTTAAATACCAGACTATCATTTCAAATGCCTCCATAAAGGCAAACTTGCCATCTTCTAAGACAGACTACATTGAACTTCAACTACCCTTACTGTTAGAAAGGTGTTGTCCTTTTAATAATATTGCTGACTGCCTTTCTCAGCTTCTGAATACTGGTCTTTCTTCTGCTCTCTGGAGCTGCATAGAAGTCTGATCCTACCTGCTGAGATTCTTATACAAGTAAGGATAGGAGGCACAAACAGCCTCTATGACATTCAGGCAAAATTCTACCAACCCCTCTTCTTCTTCAAGCAACATCCTTATATGTGCCTCTTTCTTAGTGTGTATATTCTGTGCTGTAATTGTCAGTTTGTATTCACCCAATAGACTGTAAGCTTCTTTAAAGCAGGAGCCATGCACAATTTTATCTGCGCATATTTCAGGAACATTGCTCAATACAAACTTAAAAAAATAATAATTGAGATTTAATTCATATACCATAAAATCCACTATTTAAAAATGTACAACCAGTGGTTCTCAGTATATTCAAGGAATTGTACAATCTATATTACTATCTAATTCCAGAATATTTTAGTTTGTTCCAAAGTACCTGCTGTACCCCTTGGGAGTCAGTCCCTGTTCTCCCCTCCATCCAGGCATTGCAATCACTAATCTTTCTGTGTGTATGGTCTTGCCTATTCATATAAATGGAATCATTCAAAATGAAGTGTTTTGTGTCTGGTTTCTTTCATATAGCATAATGTTTTCAAGGTTCATCCATGTTATAACATGTATCAGTATTTCACTCCATTTTATGGCTAAATAATATTCAATGTTATAGATATATTACATTCTGTTCATCTACTTTGGCTGTTATGAATAGTGCTACTATACATTAATGTACAGATTTTTGTGTGCACATGTGTTTTAATTCTCCTGGGGACAATGGGAATGGAATTGCTTGGTTATATAATAACTCTATGTCTAACCCTTGAGGAGCTGCTAGACTTTTTCCAAAGTAGCTGCACCATTTTACAAGCAACCAGCAATGGACGACAGTTCTAACTTCATTCCATCCTTGCCAACACATTTTATTGTCTGCCTTTTTTATCACAACCATCTTAGTGTGTGTGTGTGTGTGAAGTGGTATCTCTCAATGTCACTGCAGTTTTGATTTGACCATTTCCTAGATAACAAATGATGCCAAGCATCTTTACCCATGCATAGGTTTCTATATCTCTGAAGAAGAAATGTCTGTTCAGATCCTTTGTCCATTTTTAAACTGGATTATTTGTCTTTTTCCTATTGAGTTGTAAGAGTCTTAACATATTCTAAGCATAAATCCCTTCTCAGATATATGATCTGTAATATATTCTCCCAGTCCATGGGTTGCTTTTTCATTTTCTTGATGTCATTTGAAACACAAAACTGTTTAATTTTGAAGAAGTCCAATGTATCTATTTTTTTCCTTTAGATGTTTGGGCTTTTAGTGTCACTGACTAATCCAAGGTCATGAAGATTGCTCCTGTGTTTTATTCTAGGAATTTTATAGTTTTAGCTCATATATGAGTGTGTGTGTGTGTGTGTATGTGTGTATATACACACACATATCTTTAGTCAATTTTGTTTATTCTTTCATCAATTTTGTTAATTTTTGTATATGATGTGAGGTAGGGGTATAACTTCATTCTTTTGCATGTGGCTATCCAGTTGTCTCAGCATCATATGTTGAAAAAAATCTATTCTCTCCTCATTGAATAGTGTGGCACCTCTGTTGAAAATCAATTGGTCAGAAATGTAAGAGTTTATTTTCAGACTCTCAATACAATTGTATTGATCTAAGTGTATACCTGATGCCAGTACCACACTGCTTGATTCCTGAAGCTTTGTAGTTTGAAATGGGAAAGTGTGAATCTTTGCTTTTCTTTTACAAGATCATTTTGGATATTATGGGTTCTTCAATTTTCCATATGAATTTTAGGATTCACTTGTCATTTTCCACACACAAAAAAAGAAAGCTGGAATTCTGATAAGGTTTCCTTTGAATCTGTAGGTCAATTTGGGAGCATGGCTTTTTAACAATACAACTGACCTTTGAATAACATGAGGATTAGGGATGCTGACCACCTGCCCCCCAACACACACACACACACACACACACACACACACACACACATGATCTAGAATCCATGTATAACTTTTGACTCCCCCAAAACTTTACTAATAGTGTACTGTTGATGGGAATGCTGATAACATAAATAGTCAATTAACACATACTTTATAACGTTCTATGTATTACATACTGTGTTCTTACAATAAAGTAGGAGAGAGAAAAGAAAAAGTTACTAAAAAACTCATAAGGAAGAGAAAATACATTTACAGTATTTTTTTAAAATTTGCATGAAAATGAACCTGAGCAGTTTAAATCCTTGTTATTCAAGAGTCAACTGTGTTGTGCCTTTCAAGCAATGAACACAGGATGTTTATGCACTTATTTAGGTCTTTTTTAATATCTTCCAACAATTAAACAGAAATTGTATGCTCAAGTAATAATTAATGAATAAAAGAAAAAAAATGAATAAAGAAGTGAACAAAACAATCAATGAATAAGAGAGAGAGAGAATCCAGGCAGCTCTTGGAAAAACATACACAACGACCACCTTCTTGAACCCCATTGACATTCTCAGAAAGTCACCCTTTACCAGTTTTCAATATATAGTTCAGGCTTTTCCTCACACCTACAGCCATAAATTCTATTGTTTCTTTCTCTTTTGCCCATCTGATATGATGGACAGTGGTGGGCAGTTGATGGTTTGAATGACAGCATCTGCATTCGAACCCTTCCTGCTACAGGAAACTTGTTTTAACATAGCTACAAACAGACCACCCTGATTCTCCCTTTTTTCTCCCCTTGCTAGTAGTAAGGTCTGATTTACAAGTGGCTGTAAAAGTAGACTTCCCATAAACAAAGTTAAACATCACAACTTTTGGCTATGATAGGCTGACTGATGAGAAAAGGAGCCCTAAAATTAGTATTGCATAGAATATTAAGACATCCAGGGTGCTATTTATAAAACCTGTTTCCTGGCTTTTGACTACTTTGGTAAGAATCAATTTAACTTGTCCACAATTTGGGAAATAAAACATCACTTTGTGTAGGTTGGGTAGCTGAGAAAGCCAAGAAGACTCCATATTGCTAAGAAGCTTAGCACCTCTAGTAGAACGTGAGGAGTATCATTTTCCAGTATTTTCATATAAGTAGTACAATATCAAGCTGGAATTACACAAAAAATTAGGCACTTCACAAATGATTAGGGTAATGAGCTTATGTGTCTGACTACTAGTTCTTCAAGATTTCTGAAATGCTGTATTCCTTAAAAGGGAGAAATAAATATTCTCTTTAGCCACTTTAAATCTTATATTTTATTTATACCACTTAATATGTTACTTTAATGGATCCATTGTATACCATCAATATAAGCAAAGAATCCATTTAGAATTCAATTCTCCCTTTAAAAGAAGTCTGAAGTTTACATATTTTAAGGATGTTCACAGGCACATATAGAAAGTTTATTTCCATTTAAAAAAGCATGAGTTAGATTTAGGCAATTAGTTTTAGAATGGCTTATAATTGGCACATACTTATGACATATCATATATCAGGGGAGGTATCAGAAACAATGTGGTACAGGGAGGAGGCCATGAATCATAAAACTCAAGCAAAGGGTCATATGATGATTCTGCAGTTTTGTGGGGGTTTTTTTGTTGTTTTGTTTTGTTTTGTCCTTAACAAAGGAAACATGTATCTATCATTTTACCAATCAGGTAACTTTTTGCCTCCTATCATTGAATCCAGTAATTTACCACATTGATCTTTGTATTAGAAAACAGAGTAACATATGGTCCTCTCTTTTCAGCAGTGCTGTAGAGGATACAGAAAGAACTTGATGTTTATTTTTCTATTATCCCAATACTCAGAGAATGGGTATAGTATTGAATTATAACCCAAGATAATATCATCTTCTCAACTAAGTGCATTGCTTTCAAGTGATATAAGGCAATGCAGGGATAAAACTGGAGATTTTAGCTGAATCAATGTCTCCCATTAAGTTGTCCTTACAAAACTCATCTGCCTCAGCTATATTTAATTTTTATTGCTGCAAACACATGTTAATTATGGAAAAATCAGAAAGCAGGTATCCTTTGTCATTCACTAACTCAATGTCAATTCTGAAATGGATTTTCTGGCAGATTCTAGGGTGTAGACATTTGCATCATTACTGGATTTGATGACAACATTTACTTATTTATCCGGCAAATGTAAATTTGCATGTTTCTTGTGTGCCAGAAAACAAAAGATAATCTTGCATTAAGAACTTCATCATCTGGTATTTATCATAATGATTTCTTTGCCAATCAAGCTTAAGGCATTACATGCTTTTACATTCATTGTCTCTATAAGGTGTACTCTGGGAGGTTAACTTATTAAAGCTTTTCCTTTACATTTGAGTGTGATTCAGAACAACAAAACAATCCATTCCCTTCTATGGTCTTGAACCCCAATATGACAGCATAGCTTAGATGTACATTTGGGTTAGAGCCCAGAGACCAAAGCAGAGAGACACAGTCCAAAATTCACAAGTAGCCCACTTGCAAATGAAACCTACATCTGCTGGCTCAATAGTGGTATGTGCCCAATTTGTATTTTTCATTTCAATAAAATTCCAGTTTACAATGTTTAAAGGAAATATGTAGGTTTAATTTATGAAATGCAACAAATTAAAGTTTCATATCTGTAATTAATATATCCTCTGAAAGGCAATGCATGACTCTCCTGGTAATTTTTCCACAGCGTGAAAACAACCTTAGCAGTTATACACCACTGTGATATTTTATGTAGGGACAGACCAGTTACTCACCATGACAAATGGTGATATGTAGGATTGGTTATTAACCACCTCCAGCCTTCTGTCTAGAAACCGCCGTTATCATCACTATACTTTAATTTGGCTATAAAGCATATAAAAGAAATGGGTATCAAAATGGACAAAATAGTGACAATATCTTATCTGAGGTATGGCTTTCTCTCTTAAAACACAACACTCCTATACGTTTGCCCTGGTAAAGTCTATTCATCTTGAGTAAAAAAAAAATATATATATATATATAGCTGGATTTGTATTTTGTTGTTTAGTTGCTTCTTAAATTAAAAAAAAATAAAAAGGAACCATGGGGTTTCAGACGAAGGCTACTACCAAAATAGATATTTAAACAGTGGGAGGGGAGGAAAGAAATAGGGAAACCAGCCCTGACAAGAAATCTCTCTAATTTTGCAAATGTGATGTGTGCTTCTGCATGGCCATAGGACTAATTATTTCCACTAAGATGCTGTTGTAAAATGAAGAAGCCCAACAGGCAGCTTTGTGCGTTTCTTTTTAAACCAATGCCTGACACTGAGTGATTCAGTGTAATGTAACACAGTCATCACTGAGCCAAGGCATTGCAAACAAATCAGAGCTAAAGGCCGCCACAGGGATGTGGCCAGGATACCACAGAAGACACCCCCAGCCGTCCCCAAGCTCCAGCAGAGCTGCTTCTCCATGGTAGTTAGCAGCGGCCCACTCAGCTTCTTCCAGCATCACTGCTGGGAGCTCACCTACACCATGCACTCGGAATGCTCTCTTAGACTGGGGCACGGAAAATGGACATTTGTAGGCTACTCATTTGTTAAGGTCGACTTTCAGCCTCAATTTCTACTCTGTAAATGTGCCATTATCATGACACTCAAAATAAAGTTTTAAAGTTAACTTTATTATGCTCATAACATATGACACAATCACAGACATCACATTCTAAAAAAGGAGGCGGTACAAATGTTATTGAGATGCAATTACATGCAATCTAAAAATTACCTGCCCTTCATCAAGCTCATGGCATGCAACTCTGAGTCAGCCAACCACTTTTCCAGCCCCACCTTTATTGTTATTTACCTGTTGAAGTGTTCTGGCAGGTACAGACTAACTCAAAATAACTCGGAGGTTTTAAACATGGTCATTGCAAGAATTAGATCCTTTTTTCATTTAAAATTGTATTTTCACACATTTTACTTTCCTGTACTCCAGCTGGTATCTTATATATGAGATTTCTACAATGTTTCAACGTTTACCACAGCTCTCAAAGAAAGCTATTAGTTAGCAGACAATACAGATCGATAGACAAATCCGTATTTTCCACCAAATGACAACAGTATGCTCCTAAATTTTTCCCTGGAGAATACGGAAAGAGGAAGCTGACACTATCCACACCTATTCTGTTTTTCAACAGCATAAGACCCAGTGTCTATCTCAATTCCCAAGAAGACAAACACCCAGCAAGGTCCCAGTCTGCAGGGATAGTCAGCATCTCATCACACAGGAACAGTGTGTTGCAGCTTTCATCTCCCAGGAGCCTACATGTTTGGGTTGAATTGAATAATCTGAAATATTAAAAAATTAATTACTGATTAATCTCCCCTGCAGCTGCTCATGGATTTTGCAAGCTAGAACAGGGAGCACAAGAGAATAGAAGATCCATGCAAGACAAGACTCTACCCTGAGTATGCTGCCTGCAAGCCCTCTGGCCACGTGAATTCCTAATAAAATGCCTTTCATACAACACACACACACACACACACACACACACACACACACACACACACACACACACACACACCCCTGAAATAATTTCTCCAGTTGCCTCATAGATTATTACTCTATGAAAGGCACTCAGCATGGGAGCACTGGGACTGCAATTAAAGACGTGTGCATGTGACCAAATAGCATTTATGTAACTCAGTTTCCAAACAGATGAAAAAATTACAACACTTTTTAAATGCTTTAAATAAGGCAGATCAATATAGCATTTACAGAGTACCCAGCGTTCAGAAAGGATAAGCCCCAAGCCTACAAAGACCTGAAGCTTTAAAGCAAGCTCCAGACACAAGCTAACAATCCCAAAATGAAATGGGAAGGACCAGACTGAGTGAACTATGGCTTGGAGCCAACATCTTAACTCCTGTAACTCTAGAACAATATGGTATCTCTGCAAGGGGGAATCATTGTAGTTCTCATGCCCATTTTGGAAACAAAGGAAAGGAAGCTCAGGCTGGTGATGTATGCAGTTCACACAAACAGAGCTCTTTTTATGAAGGAATTGAGAAGACAGTACTCTCATTGGCAGACTTGGAGTCTCAGATATTAAACTATGCCCATCCCAATCCTTACCTTCAAAATCTCTCCAAATGTTTTCATACTAGTTTACATGAGGATAGTGAAATTGCATTTGACCAATTCAAAAGCATCTTCATTGAAAAATTACTGAATCTCCAGTTACCATGAAATATTAATACAAAATATCTAAAAGTTCTTCAAAGTCACCCACACACCAGCTCCAAACCTACCAAACTCACTGCAAGGAAGAAAAGGCAGTTTTTACTAGGAACTCTAGCCCTGCCTCTGCCAAAATACAAAGAAAAAGAAAACAAAAAAATCATAAGTCCATGATTTATCATTTGTCTTCTAAGAAATGAAGAGAATCTCAATCTGACCGCTTGTGTAGCTCTTCCAAAGAGCCTAAGCTGCACTTCTACAAACAAATGATACCTGATGGGTGGGGTCTAGGTATCCAATAACTCAAAGACACTATACTGTCATAAATTCTCTGTATATCTTTGAGTTATGTTTTTTATTTATCTACTCCTTTGTTATGTTTCCAAGACATATTTTAGAGAGAAAGTACCACAAAAGGGAGGCATTCTGGAATAAACTAATTTAAAAGTCCATGGGAACCAAACTATCCCTTGATTGCTGTTATCATCCACAGGAAACCATTCTGTCATGTTTCAGGAAAAAAAGAAAGAACCATTCCTCCTGCCTCTAACTGGGCCTCACTGAGTAGTGTTCATTCCCTCTCTCAGCAAAGACTTTCCATCTATACAGTAAGAGTCTGGCGACATGACCTTAAAGGGCCACCTATCTCTGATGATACTCCATGATCATACCACATCTTCTGAATTCTCACATCTGTTCTTCTAAAACTACTCCCTAATACACACATTTTAAAATAGTTAGGAAGTTTAGTTCCAAACACTAAGCTAGTTTAATTGCATACCTCTGTGCAGTGGTACAGATGTACATTTTTGCATCTTATTTAAAATTTGCTAAAGGAGTTACCTCCAAACCCACTGTGGATAGAAACACTATCTCCCCTAAATTCCTTCCCTTATTATTAGAGTCCTTGGGTATCAAGAGGGCTGCTTAGGTACTAACTGCACGTAGCTTCATCAGTCTTTCCCCTTTGCACTCCATATACCCTATATTGCATTTGAGCAAACTTGTTCTTCAAACAAGGCATTCACTTGCAACATTCCTTAACTTTCTCATTACTGTTATTCTCCCACCTTGAATGCCATGCCTTTCCATGACTTAGACAGCCAAGTAAACTGAAATGCTCCCCGCTCTGTGCAGTCCTCCCTGACACTTCCCTAGAAAGGTATAAAATAGAATGTCGATACTCCTATTTTTGATTTTCTAATAATTTCACCATCTGGTGAATCACATGATAAAGCAGCAAACTGACGCCCTTCTTCTGTGTCTTTTAAAATTGTTTGTACTCTTGTCTCCTCGGTAAGACAAGCATTTCTCTAGAGCAAGGACATGTTAATATTAATCTTTATATTTCTAATGTTTGATCCATAGTAGGATATCAATGAATGTTAGGTGAATGAATGAAAATGTAGAATTAAGCCATGTTTCTCAAAAATATGAATAAATAAGTGAACTGATCTAAAGTTGGGAAATCTGACAGTAGAAAATGCTCCTTTGGAAATAGGAGGGAAATGCTCCATAAAATCTATTTTCAAGTGCTCAGATATTTTTTTCAAAGTTGTTATGTGACTAGAGCTCCTTTGGACCTCTAACTGTACAAACATCCCACATATATTATTATTTTCCCCTAGATCCATGAGTCAAAGCAGCCTTATAAAGGCGATTCAGAGGTAGGTTTGGGAAAGCACACAACACGTGCTTGAGTAATGAGAAATCAGGCCTACCTTTTAGAAGTCAGGTGACTCAACAGGTTTTGCAATTTGCTTTGGATCAAAAATGGAAACATCAAAGTTGGGCACTAACAGTCTTCATTTCTAGGACTTCCCAAGTACCTTTTAATTACAACACAACACAGTCTGCTGCAGACATCATCTTCTCTTGGCACATATTTTTAATATTTTAAGTGTGTGATTATTGTTCTCACAGCATATAATTATGGTAACCAATGAATACTAACGCATCTAATTCAGTTCCACCACAGTGAACATAATTCAGAAGAATGAGTTGCATCTCCCAATTAACACTTGCTTTCCTAAATTAGAATAATAAAAAAAAGTTAGAAAGGATCATTCTTTAATTTCTGAATGGGGCGGGCTCATCAAAAGTAGATTTTACCTTAATTCTCAACTTATTCTACTTAAAGGTTACCATGATGAACATTTTAAACCTTCTGAATGTTTTTCTTTTTATGAGAAAGCATGCTCAAGGGATACTGTTCCTCAGATAACTTATTTCATAGTTTTGTCATTGGTAAAATCATTTTTTAAAAATCCTGACATTCTCAATTTGGTTCTAGAACTTAAAATCAAGCACGGGTCTAAATTCAGGGCCCAGCCGGACTCACAATATAGTCCTATGCCCAAAAGTAAGTCACTTGTCTGCTGTCTTAGTGCCCTCAGCCACAAAATAAGTACATCCCCTACGAGGTGAGAGTGTATGTGAAAGTGCTTTATGATCAGTAAAGCACTGCCCAAAGGTCAGTGATTATGAGTTTGTGTGTACAGTAAGATTGCGCAAACAAAAATGTAGCTACTGAATAAACCCATTAAAATGCAGTGGTTTATGGAAGGCATATGTACCACAGTCTTAAGGAATGGAGGCTATATTAAACAAAAACCTCTAAGTGAATCTCCCCAGTATATATTAGGGCATAAGATTTGAGGAGGAAATAAAAAGCTTAAGCAAAACCCCTGTTTTATAAAAGGAATGGGGGCATGGACGGGTGAGTCCAGGGGCAAAGTCAGTGGCTTCACTTTCCTGAGAAACCGGGCTTGAGATATTCGCTTGAGTGGAATAGGAAAAATGCTTAACATCAAACTACGGTCAGCAACCAGCACGTAAGCAAGGCTTGCTGGAGAATATTTCTCAGACATCGGCCCATCCTCCTGCATCTTTCCAGAGTTGGTCTTATTTCTATGTTCCTTTTCTCAGAATGAAATTTATCTTTCCCCCGCATGAGAACCTTCAACTATTCCCCGTTATCTATAAAAGATAGGCCAAAATCTTGACCTAGCATTCAAACTTGTCCCCAGGTACTCAGTAGGAAGCCTCCCAGTCCTAAATCCACTTTAAACCTTTGATCGCCTTGTCCATAGCCACCCAGCAGCCTAGACCTCCCTCCCTAAGACTCAGTTTATCTCCATCGTTTCTTTTCCACCCTTTCCTTCACCTGAACGCACAAGTCTTCTGATAAATCTTCTCAGATTCTGCCACCTTTAAAAGTATATATCACTCCCTTCCTGATGTTTCTATAATATCTGCCATAGTTTAACATATGATATAATGGGTTCTAAAAGATGAAAACTTGGTCCATTTGTTTTGCCCTTTGAAGCATCCACTCTTCTTGTCCTACCAGTTTATCCAAAAAAACCGAGTGTCTGCTACATACCTGCAGTTCATGTTTACAGAAATGAAGAGTATTTCCATGACCAACAGGTCTGGTGAGGCCAAGAACAAAAACAGCTAAGTTTTAGTGTGTTTCATTGTATGGCCTTTCAGAGCTGACACTCCCATTTTGTGTCTAGAATGGCAATGGGACTATGTCTAAAGAGGCAACCACTGACACCTTGTGTGCAGCTCAGTGTTGAAATCACTGATAGCAGAGAAGCAGGACTAGTCTTTAACTTGTGAAAGAAACCATCGTGAATATAGGAGCAGCTATTCAAGAACTGAAGCGAAACTGAGAGTGCTGTATGCCTGCCATTTAGTCAAGCGAACATCATGCAAAAGTCAATCAACACGGTGACGATAGCCCTAGTCCAAAGCTTGCATCTAGATTTCTGGTGGCTGTCTTCTGAGGACCCAGAAGCCCTGACGTCGATTGGCTATTACCTTCTGAAGACCTGAGAGAGACAGGAATGACCACTAGCAATGGAAGATCAACTTCTAAAATGCAGATAATAAACTAAGCTGCAGAAAAATAGCAAAGATCCAAAGTAAGCAAAGAAATAACAAGGTACCATGTACACTTAAAAAAACAAATTAAATTCCTGTCACTAAATAATAGGCACAGACGTGTCTCTCGTAGTATTGCATACAGCAACAACAAAAAATGGAAGCCACTTCACATATCCAACAAAAAAATTTCTTTACAGGAGAGGTGGCCCTCACCTTAATTTTAACATAGCCATGCAAAATCCTACCTGTGAAGGCTGTAGCAACAGGCAACAAAACACCCATGTACTTGTATGCAAAGCCAGAAAAAGTCCAGGGCGATGGAATAAGAACAGATTTAATTTTCATAAACTTTTTCTATAATGTTGTAGTATTTTAAAGGAAATACTAATAAAATCAACTTAAGAAGTTTCCATCTGTTAAGTAACACATGTTGATATTAAATAAAAAGACCACTTAGACCGTTGACTCTGAAAAGATTTAAAAAAAAAAGGAAGAGCTATCAGCAGCTTGTTGTTTCACATAATTGTAGACTAGCTGTAACTGGCAGTGTGGACACACTTCCGGACAGCTCTTACCTGTGGGGGGCGGGGCTTGTAGGGGGAGCTGCACTCAAGGTCTGCTAAGATGCTGGTCAAGGAGTCGATCTCAGCATCCAGGCTGGAGCGTCTTTCTTCAAGGGTCTTGCCTCCAGGATTTCCCTGCCGGAAGCAACACAGACAGGTTAAAACGGAAAATTTTCAGTTTCCATTGATATCAGTCTAAGTTCAAATTTCTCAAGTTACAGTGTGGTCTTGTGTAAGCTCTCGTGCACCTTTTTATTTTTCTCTTAGAAAATCTCAAGGAGGCGGTCTGGAGTAGAATTATCCCATTTTGACAAATAAGAAAACAGAGGTGTAAGGTGGATTTCTTAAGGTTACACAGTTATTTTTTGATGAGTATAAAAGTAAAAGGAAATAAATGTCTCTACCCTGTACTGAAGGAGCAGATCCAACTGGGAAGATGTTGCAAGTTCTTGGTGTTCAGAAGCCACTGCTTAGAATGAAGACATTTTAGCTGGAGCAGGAAGGGGCAAGGGTGAGAGTCTTACAGTCCAGGAAGAGGAATTATCGAGGGAATCAGTGGATATTGGTGAGAGAGAGAGAGAGAGAGAGAGAGAGAGAGAGAGAGAGCGAGATAGCAAGTCCCAAGCAATGAGCCTAAACAATGAACTAGAATGAGGCTGCTCAGGGTTCTGGCCAAGTGGTTGCACAGGAAGAACAGGCCATGGTCACTGATTCTGAAGCCGGTGCCATGTTCTGTGTTATCAGAAGCACCCACTTAGAATCAATCAGGGCTGAGTAGAAGACAATGACACTGCTACAAGGACATTTCCAGGCATTGTGAGAAGGCTCAGGAAAACAAGCTAATTGTATGCCTAGACCTAAGGCAAGGGAATATAAAGCGAGGTGGCCCTCGGATTTGAAAGCAGGGTGAGTTAATCTTTTAAGGTGACAAGCTAATAATGGTCGTGGATTATAATGGGGGTGGTCTCTTAAGATCCCATCAAGAAACCAAAGTGCATCTGTAATAAGCCCGATGGAAATGAAATAATGGAAAGTTAGTGTAATCTAATCAATTTTACTGAACTTGTCTAAGGAAGTTAAATATCAGGATAGTTCCTGGGAAAGTTTAGAAAAAGCATTAGCCAAAAAACCAGAATATCCTCAGCAACAACAAAAAATACAACAGGATGCGCTGAAAAACTATCATTAAATCACATAATCCTCTAAGTAAATTGTATCTTTTTAGTGACTATGCTGCATCAGGCAACAATAACATCACGGAATTGCCTATGAAAACCACTAGTCCTTTCCCCCTAGTAGTTTGCTCACCAAACCAGCTTCTTTGAATTTATTAATTTAAATCTCTGCATCAAAAAACCCTAAGGGGATATGATATGACATATCAGTCTCTTGTGAATTCAGCCAGCATGAGCTAATCCCTCTGGGCCTGACTTGTCCCAAACACACAGATAACACCAATCTCTATGAAGCCATGGCCCAGCGTCTTGAGCCAAACCCAATGGCTGCTGCCTTCCCCACAGGCAGCTGGCATCCTTCTTCAGGAGCCCTCTTTAATTATGGGTATCGCTTATCACATCATCTAAAGCAGCCTTCACAGCATTTTGTCCTGGATGTACCTGCATGACGCCTCACGGCCCTCATTTTGTTTATTTTTCTCATAATATTGATCACCATCTAACATTATATTTTAGGTATATTTGCCTGTCATCAGTCTCCCCCAGGAAAATGGAGCCCTCACGAGTGGAAGGATTGTGTTCTGCTCCTCGCGGATTCCCCAGAATATTGCTGAGGGCCTGATCCAAGGAAATGTTCAAGAAATATTTCAAGTAAACAAATGAACGAATAAGACAGACTCCTCCATAGGTCCAGCCAGTAACCTTTCTCTGATTAACATCCTTTGGATAAAAATAGCTAATGGTACACTAAAATCAGTGGATACTCTAGTATATAGAATATATATTATGGTATAGACATGTTTAGAGTCCATGTTTGTATGTGTCTGTGTATTTCGCATTGTATGGACCAAATTTGAAGGTCGCCCTTGTGAAAAATAAGAGATTTCCCTCAGCTTCCTTGTCACAGCCAAAAATGAAAATAACAAAAAAATAAAATAAAGTAAAAACAGTGAAATGACAGCTTGGTTACATTTTTTCAGAGTCTTAATTTTCAGTTTGACCAAACCCTGTGAGGCTAGGGGGTTTTTATTCTAGGAACAAGACATTTTGAAAGTGCTAACCCCTCTATTAGAGGTGATACCCACTGAGTATTAATAACTATGAAATACTGTGGTATCACTAAGAGATACATCTCTTAAACACATATCTCTTATGTGCAGATATAAAACATTATAATAATTATGAACTTGATAAATGTTTTTCCATATACTCATAGACAGCACAATGTACTGGTAAGGGCGGTGAATTGGAGTCTGGTTGAATTCTTTCCTGAATCATAGCTTCCTCATCTGTAAAACAAACAAAATGTCACCTGCCCTTCCTAAGCCAGAGGGATGTTAAAAAAATTCAGATTTAAAAAATAAATAAATAAATGGATGGGAAAATACTTTGTAAATTGTAATGTGCTATAATTATGATGATTTTTATAAATAACATTAATTATAGCAACCAGTAACTATAAATTAATATGAATAATACAGCTATTGTTAATTATTCTTCTTCTTAAGGGGAGCATCATTCATTAAGTGTTTCCTGGGGGTATAGAGGATTTAATAAGGCCTACAACATCTGTACTCTAGCAGAAAGTACATCAACTGCCCATGCCCTAAGTCACTGGGATAACTAACCATACAGCCTGAAAAGTCACAGAATTACCCTTCACTATACAATGAAACTAGTAATTATAGAGTGCAGCTAGCCTGTGCACGCAAGGCGTCAATTGGTATCCAGCCTCCTTAGCCCACCATCCTCTGAGTTGGGACTACTCCCCATTTTTAGTTTCTCATATTAGGTTGTTGCAACTTAATAAGTTCCAACCTAATGCGGTGGGATTTTGCACCAAAAGCCCCCCTGTTGTCCCATCTGACCTTCTGGTTAGAGCTTTGCTCTTACATTTCAATTCCTGTTATTAATTAGAATAGGGTCATTTCTCTCTATAGAATCTCTAATTTATGTCTCAGTTCAAATAAGTGAAGTCCTGCCCAAGTCCCACCACCAACCCTTGTCTTGGGACGCTCATCTACTCTCTCAGCACCTCTAGATTCAGGAACTATCCCCCTATGCTCAACACCTTTCACTAGATACCAGAGGCCACAGTGCCATAACCAGCTAACAGAATCCTGCCCACGTACCAACATGGCTTCCCCTTTATTGCTTATCACTATAGCTTTACTGGTGACCTGATGGTTAAATAATCTTCCAGAGGCCAAATACCAAAAAGGAAGATTCTCCTGACTCTTCGCCTAATGCTTTTTCTAGATACCACACGACCCCCTATAAAATGGTCATTATAATAATAACAATTCTCATATTGTTCAGCCGTAACTAGAGAGATGCCATTGCCTTAGTCCAGATTCTACCAAAAAAAAAAAAAGCCTGAGACAAAGACTTGCATGTAGGTCCCAGAAAACAGTGCTGAAGGACTGGGAGAGTTAGGCAGGGGCAGAGGGAAGCCGGTTCAGGGGTTCTGTATTGGGCTGGTCAGCAGTACAGGCAATTAGGGCTCCATTCTCCTGAAGGCCCTCTGAGGAGCCTGGGAAATGAGCCTCCTACTTTCTGACCTAAGGGTGAAAAACCAGAGCATCCACCTCCAGGCTCCAGTTCTCCATTGGTTTAGAGTTGCTTATGGGGTTATAAACTCTGTCATAACTTGTCCCAAGAAGTAGAGTCCTGGCAGACAAGCCCCAGAACAGAAATCGAGAGAAAGGTATTGCAGATGAGACAAGGTGCCCCCAGATCATACCTATGCAGAGGCAGTTGCTGTAGCAATGGCTGACGCCTGATGAGAGGATGAGAGGCGAGGTACAAAAGGCGCCCGGGCTGGCCGAATGGCTCAGTTGGTTAAGAGCTCGCTCAAGAGTTTGAGCTCTGAGGGCCGGCCGAATGGCTCAGTTGGTTAAGAGCTCGCTCAAGAGTTTGAGCTCTGAGCAACAGCGGTTCGAGACCAGCCCGAGCTGAGCAGCCGCTAAGCTGCCAATAGGTAGCAGGATGGCTCAG
>NW_017731364.1:6014385-6019353 GCF_001890085.2 Hipposideros armiger | reverse complement strand
ATATAAAAACCTCACCAGAATACAACTGGGGCTTATTATAATTTGGGAAGTCATCATTCTTGTGCCCCTAGTAGAATTACAGGGTGATGACTCCCCCATTGTAAAAACATAGGAATAGATTTCAAAACAGAGCCCGGAACCAAAATGCACAGCCAGGGATGCCATTTCCAAGAGTCTGACATTGGATGGGTCATGTTTTAGCTCACATATTGCTAATCTACTAACTACAAGTGATGGACAGGAAGAACAGGTAGTAGTGAGTTAAGACAGAGTAGACATTTGTATTTACTTATCCATTTATTATAACCAAATATTTTTTTCAAAAGAAATTAAACTCACAGAAAAGTTGAAAAAGTAGAATAAACTCCACCCACAAACCTTTCAACCAGAGTCAATAATGGCCAACATTTTGCCACACTTATGCTCCCTTTTCTCTCCCTCCCTCCCTCTCTCTCTCTCTCTCTCTCTCTCTCTCTCTCTCTCTCTAAATAACAAATGAAAGATAGGACTGACAATGCAATGAGTTTTTTCTTTTTTTTAAGGTTATGAGCAAATTTTACAGTTTATTCATAGAATGTGGTAAGATTAGAACACTTAGAAATAACTACACTTCAATAAAAGGAACAAGTAGATTCAAATGAGGCAAGAAGTTTGGCAAGGACATCACAATGCATGATGCTGTGCCCTCCCCATTGCAACACATCAGGAACCTCATGATGTCAGTTTGGCCCAGTTTGGTGATGTCCAGAGTGATGACTTGATCAAGGTAGAATCTGCCAGATTTCTCCATTGGAAAAGTGCCCCCTTCCCGTTTAAATCAATGAATACTTGTGAGGCTCTACTAGAGCCTCTGCTCATCAAGAACCTTCTACCCAATGGTTTTAGCACCCACAGATAAGCCTTGCCTGGATTGATTATTGCACTAGCAGTTGCAAAATGGTGAGAGTACTCACTATTAATGAATGGAAATGAATGGATCCTGCTTAGCATACTAACAATTTATGTGTTATGAATTCATTTCCATGTTGAGGAAGGGGAATAGGACTAACTGCAAAGTCCTCAGGAACCTAGTGATCAAATCAGGCTATTAAGAAAAACAGTCAAGGGGAATGGTCTAATTAATTATAACCAATCTCTGCCCTAGGAAGCTCACACCCTAGAAATAGAGCCAATACCCAGTGTCACACTCAAAATACGTATGAGCCTGACCTCATTATCACACTGACACAGCACTGCAGGTGGATTTAAAGAGATAAGATTTGTATGTGACGTCTCAAAACCTACCGGAGAGAGAAACCAAATAATCAGTGAGAAAACTTGATGGTCAAAGGACTAAATCCTTGATTTTTAAATCTTGTTTCACAAAGCTCAAGAATTTCCTCCAGACCTCATATGTAACACCAAGGGACTGCCAGCCACTACCCAAGCTTGGGCTTCCTTTTGTGATTCATTAGAAGAAAAGCTTTCCCTGATATCTTAAGAGTATAAAACTATCTCATCTTAGGGAAATACAGAAGGTTACTACTTAAAACAGTACATTCTTTCCATACACAATTTTGATTTTCTTTTCAATAGTATTACTTAGCCATTAATAATATAGCATGAATTTCCCTTCATTTTTAGTTTATTTTATGGTTAGTAAAGTTCATTATTCCCTTCTTTCTAATATCAGTAAAAACAAACACACAAACAAATACTGGTGATAGCAAAAATGATACCAAAAATGCTGTATTATCTAGAAACAACAAACTGTATCCATTTATCATTTATCTATCATCTTTTTATCTTTGATAAAGATAAGGACACAATCAATGGATTCCTTTGTTTGTGATCATTTTTATGAAACTTTCCACCCAAAACACCCTTACCACAAAAAGAGTACTGGAAAAAGCTCTGGAGTCAGACTGCAGGGGTTTGCAACCTGGATCTGCCACTCACCAGTTCTGTGACCTTAAGCCATTTACCCTAAGTGTTCCGGGTCTTATTTCCTCATGCAGTTGTTGTAAGGATTAAACAAGTTCATACATGTCAAGTACTGTTCACATCATAAGTATTCAATAAATGTTAGCTACTCGATTATTGCCTTGACCACAGTCTCAAAATAAACGCTTTGGCTGACACGGTCAACTGGGAATATAACTTTGACAAATATTTTGATTGAGAGTAAAAATCAGTTCCTGGGGACTTTGGTTAGATGGGGGTCCTGTGCTTCTTAACACATGCAATGGTGCTGGAAATTAACTGTGAAGAACATAATTCTAGATCACTGGTTCTGAAACTTTAGCCTATATATTAATAGAACCACCTAGAGAGCTTGTTAAAACAGGTTACTGGACCTGACCCAAAGTTTCTCATTTTCTAGATCTGGGAGGAGGTTCATGAACTTATATTTCTAACAAGTTCCTAGGGAATGCTGATAGTGCTGGTCTGAGGATTACACTTGAAGGACCACTGCTCTAAGTAGATGTCTAACACAATGAACATTTAAAAGGGCAGGTGTATGTGTGTACATGTGTGTGTGTGTGTGTGTGTGTGTTTAAACAGAAGTGAATTTATAAACTGTTATCTTAAAAATAACCTATGTTATGTGACATTGTTAATGATGCCATGATAATATCAATAGAAAATGCAAATAATGGGTGAAAGAGATCTGGATAAAAATAAAAAAGATGGAAACAGTAGCATTGTTACTTAATATAACCCCCCATGCTATATAATAATATAATAATAATATGTACACTCATATCACACTGATTCAGTAATGTCCTGTTGAGACAGGCAACGTTTGTTAGTGAGAATTATAAAAATATGCCTTTTTTACCTAGTAGAAATGTCACTTTATTTAATGAGACTCAATATGTTGGAGCAGAAAAAGGTTTTAGTTTATGTTGACTTGTGCACTCTCTTTCCCATTCATTTAGCTGAAGGGCTTACCTTTCCCAAAACACCCTTATCTATCATATCAAATGCACTCTCCTCTATGAAGACATTACTGATAAGCCACTTGCTATGATAATTGACTCATCTTTGTCTAATTCTCTATGATAGAAAAGTTCACAGGGGACCTCCCTTGTTGGCTGGTATGAATGGCTGGCTGTTCCCTCATGTTGCTCTAAGAAACAGGTTGATATAAGTAGCATACAATCTAAAGAAGGCATGATCCTCAACCTCAAGGAATTTACTGTTTACTGGATAATATTATGTCTGCACTTGCCTTATATCAAATATACCACGTTCTTTGAGACTCTTTGTAAAACCATTTAAAGGATACAGAGATTTAAAAACAAAAACAATTCCCTTCCTAAGGAGCTTATAATCTAATGGCTAGCAGAAATACAGTGACATATTTTTTTCTTTTTTAATTAGTTTCAGGTGTACAAAACAATGTAATAGTTAGACATTTACACCCCTCACAAAGTGATAACCCCCCTCCCCCAATCTACTGCCCCTCTGACATTGTATATAGCTGTTACCGTTCCATTGACTCTATTCTCTATGCTGTACTACACATCCTGTGACATATATAAATATATATGTCAACTATAATTTTATATATATATATATATATATATATATATATATATATATATTATAGTTGACATTCAGTATTATTCAGCTTCAGCTTCAGGTGTACAGTGAAGTGGTCAGGCATCTACACCATCCATGAAGCAGTCTCCCTGATAAGACAAGTGTCTATCTGACACACTACAAAATCTTTACAACAGTATTGATTATATTCCGCAAACAGTCTTTCGTATCCCTGTGGCAATCTTGTGGTTACCAATTTGACAATTACACATTTTTAATATGCAAAACCAGGTTAAAACCTGGGTCTCATTACCTAAGAAGACTCATTTGCCCCACAGGTTAAGGGCAGTGGGGAAAGGTGCCTCAAGAAGCCATCTATGGAGCAAACACAGCAGCATTCAAACTAGAGACACCAGGCTTGTATTCAAAGTAGAATAATAGCTTGAAAACTGGGAACATGGCATTGGATAAATAGAAAATAAGGCAACAACAGGAGACAGAGAGATATTTTCATGGTTCTAATATACCTGAACTACAAAAAGAAAAAATCAAGATAAAACCTAAACACTAAGCTTGATACATGCCTCAATTTTTTCGTTTGCATTCTCTATTTTCTCATCCTTTTCAACCCTACCACATTTACCCAAAGTTAGTAATGTTTGGGCAACCCACATCTCTTTAAAGGACATGGTCTTCCCATCAGCCATCGTTGCCAAAAGAGCCATGTTTTGGACAATGTGACTCCACCACAAAACACACTATGACCCACAGAAGAACGCCTGACCAAAGGTCCATAAAGAAGCTGGTGAACTTAAACTTCAGCCTGTGACAAAAAGATAAACTAGGCAAATAAGCTTCCCTCTCTTTTAAATCTGAACTAAAGAACGTGTAACAAAACTGTTATGAGGATAAACTGTAATCATGATAAACCAAAAGGATCACGATCATGGCTAAATATTAAAAATTAAAACATGTAAGGAGATAAGAAGGCAACTATTAGAGAAAGGAGAAAGGAAAATAATGGGCATGAAAATAATAGAGAAGCACAGGATCAGAGAGGGGGAAAGGAAGGAAAGGAAAGGAAGGGAATGTGTAGAAAGAGAGACGGCCCCATCCCTGAGTCTTCTGATGCCAGAGCTCATCCACACGGACCTCTGATGAACAGTCTCTTTACTGAAGCGGCCAGCACAAGGCCCGCTCATTCAGAGGGATCACAGCGGAAAGCCAACTCAACAAGTGACACCGCAGGTGGTCACTTCTCCTTTCTGAATCTCAATTTTTACCTCTATGGAAAGATGGATTTCAACCTCTCGAGTCCTCTTTTTTTTTTTTTTTTTTTTTGTTTTTGTTTGTTTTTTATGCTGCCATATTATATGAGTCTATAATGACATTTTACAACTTGTCTGCCACCATTTTTGCTGACACTTGCAACCAGACCCA
>NW_017731364.1:6001835-6014215 GCF_001890085.2 Hipposideros armiger | reverse complement strand
GAGAGGAGAAACCTTCATTTTGTACTGTTTATCTGTTCATTGGGTTATTTCTACTAAATTCTAATCTTTATAAAATATAAATTATATTGATAATATACTATCAAAATAGTCCGTTCCAATGAAAATAAAGGTCACTTTTCATGAAAATAGCTACATAACATGAGAAAATACATATATTCTCTATCCATCAATAAAATAAGAACTATAAAGATAACTACAATAGGATTAATCATTTGATAGTAAAATAGACATTTTTAAGCAGAAGAACTCTCTGGTGAATATAAAATCATACTCAGAATCCCATTATTTAAAAGATAAAAACAGAGCTACTCTGGTTCAAGGAAGAGCAGAAGAAGCTTAGGGTTCTACCCACTGGGTCCTCCCGATTGCCTCCAGTAATGTCCCCTGCAGCACTTCTATAAAAGGCAGTTTGAAAATCACTGCTGTAGATTGTCTAGGCAAGCAACAGATAAAGAAGCGCGATCCTTAAGAGCCATCTTGTCAGTCAGTCCACACACATACAGAGTTGAACAAGCACTGTACCAAACTGCCTTTTCTGGTGTGTGTGTGTGTGTGTGTGTGTGTGTGTGTGTGTGTGTGTGTGTGTGTGTGTGTTTATAAATGAGGTACACCTAATTGAAATATCAATAAAGATATCCATAAAATCATCCAGATCATGGAAACTTTCCCAGGAATGCTTTGCATAATACAATTAACACAAAATAATACAAGTAACAGAAATTTTGAAAGGTAGAGAAAAAAAAGTCTGGTTTTCCATTAAGGAAACTTTATGGGGGGGGGGGCAGTGACAGTTTCAAACTATGAATTAAACTAAATGATTGAAATATTTTTGGTCCCCACTGTAACATGCAGTATAAAAGAGACCACGTCAAGTATTTTTTATACTGATGTTGTTTTAAAACCTCATGGGACATAGTTTTCTTATTTTCCATTTTGATAATGAAGGACCGATGAGTTGAAACATCATAAATTTCAGAAGCCACTTTCTCCATTCATCAGCAATGCAATAGAAATAACCAGAAGCAAATATTTGAACACTTAGAAATTTGATATTAACTTTATATAGCGGATCATCATCCTCAAACTTTCTTTTCCTTTGAATCCTTTCTTGACTCCTCAAAATGTTACCAAAATTGAAAAACAAGGAAAGCGTTTAGTTCCCATGTCAAGCTTTCCATGTGACGCAGCAAGAGCTATAAAGTGGGCATGCCATGGACATGAATAAGGGGTGAGAAATATCTTTGAACATTTGTGATTCTGAGTCTATGTGATAAGCACCATCAATCAGGACTTGCAGATAAAGAATGTTTGGGAAAATGTGAATAGATTCTAGATGATTACAACAGAAAAGGTAACTCAGGCTCATGAAATATTAGAACTGGAAGGGGAATTTTAGAAGCTATTCCAACATTTTCATTTCAAGATGTCATAAAATCCCCCCAAAGAAGTGATCTAGGTGTCTGGGATTCAGCAAAGGGGCTGATATAGGACTAAAACCTGAATACCTTACACGGTGAAACATCTCCAAAGCAATATCTCATACATTATTTCATCGGTTCTTCTTAAGAACCGATGAAATAAGCAGAAAATTACTCTCATCCCATGTTCCAGATGAGGAAACTTTACGGAGGAGAGCACAGGCACTGTCCAACGATTTCTGGTCTCATCGGTGGGACCAGGTCCACACAATTAGGGAAGGAGTAGAGTCTATCTTCCAGCCAGTTTGGAATTCTGTACTGACACAGAGGTGCAAATCAGTGTCAGAAATGTCACAATGGGTGGAGACCCTTCCATTTGTAGGCAGACACCAGCAATAGAAAGAGTCTTAGCTAGCATCTATTCCAATCCCATGATTGTGCCAAAGGAAACAAAGGACCAGAAAGCTTAAGTGACTTACTAGTGGTCAAAGAGCTAGCAGATAAGGACGGGGCAGGGAGACCTGAATCAGTGCTTTCTAGCCCCAGTCCTACCACTCAAAACTCACTCTCAAGTAGAAGACTGTATTGTCATTTTCCCCTAAAAAACTTACAAGTATGTTAACATCAGAAGATGACTACATATTTTAGAAATGTTGATCCAGGAAAGTGATACTTATTACCTGTCCAGTGAGACCACAGAATTCTCTTTAGTGAAGATGAGGGAGGATGTGTGGGTGAGGAGAGGAGAGAGGTAACAAACTAGGCATTGTGCCCTAGTCCTGCCATAACTCAATGGTGCGACCCTGAGCAATCACTTTCTCTTTCTAAGCTTATGTTTAGACTTGATCTTTATATTTTCTTCTAGATTAATAGGGTGTTTATTCCAACACATTCAGATAAATGCAACATATCTAATATTATAAGTAGCTTAAGTTTTTTGTTTGTTTGCTTGTCTTTTTTAAGTGGGTGGTGATATTTTTTCACTTATAGCCAAGTATACTGGAACCAAGTAACTTACTGTTTCTATTTAGTTTAAGTGTTACTTTGGTAGTGGAAATTACAGAGGATATAGGGCAGATGCTAATAAGATACAACCTGAAATGCCCATTTCAAAAATAGAGGCGCTGATAACAGCTTTACAGAGGAAGCTGCCTTCAGTTATATTGCTTTGAGAGTTACTAGCTAATTAACAAAAATGGAAAAAGATAGGACAGAGTAGCAACATGCTAGGAAGCAGGCAAGAAGGGAAACGACAGAACACATCAAGTCTTATCTCAAAGTCTGAGAAAGGAAGAGATATGGAGGAATTACCTAAAATGGCAGGAATCATGTTTTTTTTTAACAATAGGTGCATCTGCTCCCGAATAATCATCGTAAATCTATTCATCATTTTCTCTTGGTCGAAACTGCTGTTCCAAGACAGTTCTGGAAACTATCCTATGAGCCCGTTACCCAGCCCACCATAGACAGGCAGGGGCATAATTACCATTGGGAACATGGGAAAAGAAAATCATAGCCTCATCGGCACTCCCATCATCAACAGAGAAGTGCCTGAGTTTAAAAAAGCACTTTCCTAAATAGTATCTCATTGATTTTCCAGCGATCGTAGAGATTAATAGGTATTGCTATTCCTATTTCACAAAAGATGATACTGGGGTCCAAGAAAAAGAGATTTCTCCAAGTCACTCAGGCAGTGAATAGAAGAAATGAATTTGGGACTCAGATGTTTAGCTGCAAAACTCTAGCTCTTGAACTTTCCATGATGCCAGGCTGGAAATGCAAAGGGGAAAGGTCTTGCCTTCAAGCCTCAAACTGATTATACAAGCCAATCAGGTTACCGGGAATTAGGTCAGGGATGTAACTACATTTAAAAGCCAAGCTCTCATCCTCTCTTTTGCCTTCTGGCTCCCTATTTAGCAGTTTTCATTCACTTTTCCATAAATAGTCATCAAGCACTCAGGACACATTGATATGAAGGACAGGAATTATTAGGAAGAAAGGGAGGAAGGGAGGAAGGAAGGAAGGAAGGAAGGGAGGGAGGGAGGAAGGAAGGAAGGAAGGAAGGAAGGAAGGAAGGAAGGAAGGAAGGAAGGAAGGAGGAAGGAAGGAAGGAAGGGAGAAAGAAAGGAAGGAGAGGGGAGGGGAGGGAAGGGGAGGGGAAGGGAGAAAGGGAGGGGGAAAGGGAGAGAGGGGAGGAAATTGGTAGTTTTCTGCTCTGTAAGTGCTTACAATTGCATTACAGAGTTTAGTTTCTCTGCAAATAACCATACTATAGGGCTAATACAGGTAGGTAAGTATTAAAGTATATGAAACACAGATGTTAGAGCAAGCAAACAGAGAGAGAGAGAGAGAGAGGGAGAGGGAGAGGGAGAAGGAGAGGGAGAGGGAGAGGGAGAGGGAGAGGGGCTAAATAGAAAAATCAGAGACAGCTGCACGGATGCAGTAAGAATTGAGAAAATCTTGGGTGGAAAAAAATATCTAAGATATTTGCCACTTGAGCATAAAGATATAGGAGGAGCACTGCAACATGCATTAACACTTGGCAAATAACCAGTGTTCTTTTAGGTGCAAATAAAGGAAGATCAGACTCAAAGGGTCAACTGTGGTCAGATTATGCAGGTGTGCAAACCCTTGGCATAGAAGGAACGTGGCTGGGATCCAGGGTACAGATATCTAAAGGATAAACACAGTCCCCATGACGAGGGAGAGAGTGGGCAGGGGTAATTGTATCTCCGGACTTAGTGTCGATATAGGAACAAACACATGGTACGAATCACATATATTTTAAGCAGTGCACAGACAATTTATATTAACAACACTCCCAGCAGGAATTCTTATTTTTTTATGAGAAGGGATGCCATTGATAAAAAAGTGCGTACAGGGCCATATCAGAATGCTATCAATCACTTTAATCAGGAATGAACATGAACCCCCAAGACAACAAACACGTCACCCTCCCTTCAATCTCAGGAATACAAATTAACAGACTGCTTTGGGAAGGCTGTTATTTCCCTAGGTAAAGGCTAAAAAAAGTCCAAAGGAGGCAAAGAATGATGCTGTCTCAACTCCAGAATTCTGTTCATGCCTCATTAGAGGCTTTCCTGAGAAATGGTTTCTTTTTTCCATAGAATATTTAGAGTCCAGCGATAAATCAAATGACTATTATTTACTTAGCCATAGTTTACTTCCTAGTCTATATTAAAGAACCAAGACAAATAACAAAGGAAGAATGAAAAAACTGAACTGGTCATTTGTACTTTTCCTTCCCTGCTCTCCCCTATGCCAGTGTGAACTTTTTTCTTCATGATATATGCCACTTACACCAAGTCTACAGCCTCTGTCCCCATCTGTGGTTCAAGCTTAAAGTAGAATCCAGTTCTCTATCTAGGTTTAATTCAAAAGGACTTAAAACAGTGAGATGTTTGACCAAGTTATAACCCCTGTCAGTTTGAGTCCCCCGCCCCATGATATAGGCGAGTAATAATACAAACCCCACAGGGACATTTCGAAAACCAGGCTGCATAAGGTCCTGGGAACCACCTGTCCAGTAGAACGCTAAGTATACAGTAGGTTTTCTATAAACGTTGGCTAGTAATGTGTTCTGTAAATGAGAGGATTATAGGATTGCATCAGGTGAGTTCTAGGAGACCGTATAGCTATTAAACAAGAAGTCTTGGTCTCAGAGTGAGGCTTCATTTTGGTGGCTGAAGGCAGATCCTATAAGAAGAAAAAGGCTGGAGTTTTAAAGGGAAGCCAAGCCTCCTCTGAGGACAGAAGTATCTCAGGTGCCCATTCAAAGGGAAAATTCTTAGTCCTCACTCCAGATTTACCAAATCTGAACCTTTGGGAGCAGGGTCTAATAATTTGCATTTAACAAGCCCTTCATCCCTCCCCCAATTCTTTTCCACACTAAATTTGAAATCTGCTGGCCTAGAATTTGGTTGCTTGGTGCTAATGCAAGTGCTAACAATAACTAGAACAATTTAATTAAAATCCCACAACTCTAAATGCATTTAAGGAGAATGTTTTACTGATACATTCTAACCCAATTCCTGAAGACAGGGAAAATACTTTTTTCTCATTCGACAGCTTCGTGCTCTCACCCACAGTGCCAACAGAGCTAACACAATGAACTGCACTTCTCCTTTGTAGAAATGGCAACGTTTACCACCTCAACGGGGTGCATTTATTGGTGTTTATAAATTCCTCTGAGTGCTCTGAAAAATCAACTATAAGTTGGCATTATTCATAGCACCCTGTTGGAGCTTAATACATATTCAATTAAAAAACAAAGACAACAATACAGCAATATCCACAAATTAGCATTAATTATAGCCATGCATTATTCTCACCCCACCGCCACAAGTGTATCTAGGTGGAGCTGTTTATGTCTGAGGACTGTACAGTGTATAGCCCTTCCCTGTAATGAGAAGCAGCCATTTCTCAGCGGTACCAACATTTCCTCTAGGAGAAGTTCACATCACCTTTGCCTCCAAGTTCTGATTTTTTAAAGGATCTTCCCATTTGTCAAACACTAGGACACAAAGCAAATACTTTTCCCCTGACGAAAGTCAGGACCCTACAAAGCATCCTGGACTCCACCATTTCCTGTAGCCCTCTCTTTCCAAATTGCTCTGGACTCTAGCTCCCTTTCATCATGGTCATGGCCACCATCCCAGTTCAGGCCCTCGTCTGCCTCAGTAGACTCCTGCAGTCAAGCTCCAAGCCATTCTGCCATGGCCACTTCTGAAGAGTTAAGCCCAGTTATGTTATAGAAATCTATCTAAATAGAGATCAGGTCATGTTAGTCTTCTTCATAAGGGTCTTTATTGTTCTCTTATGACAACTTTGGCTTCGGACTGAGAACTTCTCAAAACTGTCATCAAAACTACTAAAGAGACATAATTCATTTATTTGAATTGGGGGAGTGGCTGTAAGACTCTCAGAGAAACTTTTACCAAAGAAAGACAGCAGAAAGAAACTCTCAGGAAGAAGGAACAGTTGAAGCAAAGGCTGTAAGGCTCCGTGTCTCTCTATCTATGGAGCTCAGGCTCAGTTTCCTCCAGGGTGCAATAATCAGATAGCTGGCCAAGCCATCCACAGGGATCAGGGAGTGTCACCCATCTCTCCCTAGCCCTTCCCTGCTTTGTCTCTCAGCCACCAGAGCCCATCTCACTGTAATGGGTTTTGCTGACTCTGCATGAGCCTTTGACATGCATAGTTGAGGTTGAGGAATCTGTGCCTAGTGGGTTTGAGGTTTCATCAAGAGAAAAAGAAGGAACTTATGTGATTTCACTGAGTAACTATTTTCACTACAAAAAATTCCCATTGTTTATTATTCCCTTTTTTGAAATGGCACTAAGGAAACACATGCCAGACTGCCATGAACAAAGCTGTACTTTCCAAGCAGTAGCAAGGACTAACTAGAAAAGCTTGACTTGCTGATGATGCATGCAACTTCCTCTCCAATTTCCTTTCCCCACCACCTTAAGCCAGTGCACAGAAGCAGTACGTGCTTGAAACCTTTGCATGCTACAACAGCATCGCAAGCATCAAAAGGGTGATAAGACCATGTATAATGCATACTCCATAGATTTTCCAGAGAATTCCTATTGCCAAGACAAAGAATCAATCGATCGATCGATCCACAAATATCAACCCAATAGTACTAACTGAGATAAAGACTATGGGTCATGGAGGAATATGAGCTGTGATCTAGGCTTCAGTCAGTTCCTAAAAGAAGAATGAACAAGAGGATAATAGAATGAGTTCAGGTGAGTCTGAACACATCCAGCTGGGGTTGGGGACAACTCTCCTACTAACTGTGTCACCTTGGGCAGTTCAGTTAAGAAATCTGTCCCGCCCACCATTTCCTCATCACAAGAAAGACAGTCTGGATTAAGACCCTTTCAGGTATGAAACACTATGATTTGTGATGTTAAATGATTTCTACATGTCTCCTCATGTCACATTATGATTCCGGCCTTATGATATATAGTTTGGAAGCAATATTAATGTACATGATATAATTACATCAGTCTACAAAAAGACATCTATTAAGTGGCAGGAAAATGAAACATCATTAACTGATTTATCCATTAACTTATTCATGGTAGCCTTTACTCTGAACCAGATACTACTGGGTACTCTATACTCTTTAATCTTAATTAATCCTCCAAATAACTTCCTAAATTATTCCCATTTTGCATGTGAAGATGAGTAATCAACTGGTAAGCAATAGAGCAGGGCTTCCTGGTACCAAACCCTAGGCTCATGTCACTATACTATATTACCCAGTCAATAGATTCAAAATGCAGAGAAGGGAGAGTTGGGATGAGCTGGTGGTATGAGAGGTTGTGAGGAGTACTGAGTTAGGCTTTCCAAAAATGGAAGGATTTCTGATCAGCTGAGAGATAAGGCTATTCCAGGCAGCACAAGAGACACAAGGAGAATTAATTCTGACAATTAAAATTAAAGCTGACAATGAGAACATCAGCTCCAGGAGAACAAAGGCTATAAAGAGCACAGGGGGGATAAGGTATGCTTTAAAGGGTGCCATAAGTCATGGGGTACTCTGAAAATCAATCAAGAGAAGAAATTTAGTGGAGTGGGCCATAAAGAGCCACAGGAAGAAAATAACATTTTTTGAAGACCAATTGCAGAGAAATATGCAGCTGGAATGAAAAAACAAACAAATAGAATCAAAGCAATAAGTCTATTGTGATATGGAGAAGGAGCTAGGACAATGAATGGGAAAATGAAGGGACTAGTGCAAAACTGAAAGTCATGTTTGAACAAAAAAATGTCAGATCTTGGTGACAGATACATTAAAAAAGTAAGACATGTCAACAATAGCCAGAGTTTAGAATTTGGGGGGCTAGAAAATATGGTGGCATCTCTAACAGAATGGAAGCCTTGGGGGAATATGATGAGTAGAATTTGGAACACATTAAATGTGAAGAAACAGAAGGTTTTCCCTGTAGAAAGATCTGACAGAAAAATGGCACATACATTGTCAAAGGGAAACACAGTTCCAAGAGTCATAACCAATTCAAGTCATTAAATAAACAGAGATCGAAGTCACCTCTATGAGAGCTGTGACTTCTACTAAAAGAACACTGGTCAAAAAGGAGAACCCAGAGTGGGTACCTAAATTTAGGGTCAGGAAAAAGAGAGAGAGAGAGAGAGAGAGAGAGAGATATCTGACAAAGAAGAGAGAAAAGGAATAGTCGCCAAGAAAGCTGTGTTTAGTGAAAATTGAAGGAGGAAGTGGGGAAGTTCAAATAATCTGAGAAACATAGAAGAACATGTCAGAAAAATTCAGTCACTGGAGAATAAGAGGAGGTGGTGAGCACGTGCACGAGCCATTTCAGTAGAGCTAGAATAAGTCCATGCTAGGACAGTGGCTCAAATCCCAGTCTACAGAGAGAAACATGGCAGTGGGCAGGGAAGGAAAAGAAGAGGAGAGGGGAGAGTCTTGTTTCATGAATCTGTAACTGTGCTTCTCTGTAGTTGCCATGGTCTAAAACTGGTTTCTATCCCCACTGGGTCAGAAGAGAATTACTAAAGTGACACTGTACCACTTTCAGTGAGCTAAAAGGAAATGAAAACAATCCTCTAGCCACATTTCAACTTACAAAATGGCTTGATGTAAAATGCTAATAAAAATGATGAAGTCTCCTGAATGTGCACAGTGGTTTCCCATATTTTTTCTTCACTTGTTTGATCATCTCTTCATGGAATACCTAAGCCTGAGCCAACCAAGTACTCTATGAAGGTCTGAGACAGGCACTCGGGAGTCAAGACCTTGACTCTGAAGTGCACATATTGTAGTAAGTTGTGGTTTGAATCAACACATCTCTACTCAGGACACAGTTTGTCAGCCTCTTTTCAATACTAATCATACCAGCAAATGCACCTTTTTTTTGTTTTTTGGCTGAGCCATCCTGCCACCTGTTGGCTGCTCAGTGGCAGCTCAGCTCGGGCCAGGACTCGAACCCCTGTTGCTCAGAGCTCGCACTCTTGAGCGGTCTCTTAATCAACTGAGCCACTCAGTCAGTCCCCAAATACACCATTTAAAGGCCATAGAAATATATACTGCTCTACATATGGGGGTGACATAATTTCTAATAGAATTAAGGCTCAAGGATGTAGAAATAGTAATACAAATAAATTATTGTATATGGTAAATCCTTTGCTGATTTATAAAGTGCTATCAAATGGGTAATTTTCATGTGATTGTCAAGAAAACCCAGAAGATAGGCGAAATAGGTTTATCACACTAGCTCTATGACTGAAGAAAGAGGTTTGGCTCTGAGGGATGCTTTGCCCCAAATCACGTCATCTTGATGAATCAGCTACAATTCACAACAAAAATGTGGTTGTAGGACAGGCAGAGACTCCTTTAAGCAATAAAGGGAATGAGACAAATGATGAAGAAAGAAGGGAATTTCTGAAGTCCTGCTATCGCTCGCTCGCTCTCTCTCTCTCTCTCTCTCTCTCTCTCTCTCTCTCTCTCTCATATGCATATATATATATATATAATGGGAGATGTCTCACAAACCAAATCCCTTACTTTCAAACATAATAGTAAAATTATATTTCTTATAGTGTGAATCCTCTCCTTCTTGTGTCACTCCTACCCCCCTTAATAAAAAACTGCCATAGAAACATTATTTTTTCCCCATTAGGTACCACCAATTTTACTTTTTTTCTACAATAATAAAAACGGACACATTTACTAAAGTTAATTGGTAAAATAAATATTTTAAAAAAATAAAAATTATGATAGAATTTCATTCTAAAGATCTAAAAAGAGTTTTTCTATATTTTAAAGCCAAAGTACACCCTTCCAACCTATAAAGACACAATTAAAAAAAGAAAGAAAAGAAAGCTGAAGACAGTATTGTAATAGAGGATTCTACAACAGAATTCATCAAGAGCATCCAAGTAATAAAAGTACTTGGAGATGAAAGTGACAATTGGTGTTTTGTGTCCTCCTATGAAACAGAATAGAAAAAGAAGAATAACAAAAAAACAGTGACGGCAAAAGAGAAAGAAATGGACTGGCATGACTCAGAAAAATGGAGGGTTTCATCCTTGCTGAGGATGCTTAATGCCATGGAAACCTAGAATAGTACTTAACCTCTCAGAGCCTCAGTGCCTTTACTAGGACAAGATGCAAGATGCATCACATGTAATACTATATTTTATCTATTAGGCATGCACAAATTCTTGACTTTTGAATGGATCAAACAAAACCAGCTATATACAGAAAATCTCCCTAAAACATTAGAGTTACAAAAATAGAATATGAGTTAAATCCCTAGGTTTTTGGTATTGGCATCTTCTACACCCTCCTTTACTCCTTTCAGATCAAGTTGTTTTGTGCCCATATTGAGTGGATTATGTAAATTACAAAGGAACTAAAGGATTTGTGAGCCTGACAGGGTTTTTTTTTACCAAATCCATGGATAAGAAAGAAGCACATGGTACATTCTGTGAAGGGATTTGCAGAGAACATGCTGGAGGCTGGGATGGAAGATGAACTTCTTCCCACTAAAGAATTACTAAGAAAGCTATCCCTATAGTCCCTTGTCACTAGCCATGAACACATATTATTGATGACTTTGGCTGCTTTTATGAGAACTTAAAAAAATCTGCCTTCTCTCATTTGTAAGGGAATTGATACCAAGCCAAGAGGTTTCAACATCCCCCAAATGCACTTAGTTTTTGTCCATTTAAAAATAAGTCACTGATTCTGTGTCATTTGTTGTAAGATCTAAGCGAGTTGCCTTGACTCTTTGAGCCTTAACTTTTTGAATTTGTTAAATTATATCTGCACTGTTATTTGTGAAGATTAAATATAATGTAAAGTATTTTGCAATTATACATCAATATGAAATTATAGAGGTGATATTTTATTACTAAGGCATTGAATTTTAGAGCTATAAGAGATCTAAAAGATAATTTAATTCAATCATCATTTTGCAGAGGGAGTTTGTAGGAGTACTTCTTGAGCAAAAAGACTTAAAGTCCCCAAGTATATAAGAGCAAGGGATGAGGTCACTGGTGAACTTTGGGAAGGCATGGTGAAAGCAAAAGACAGCTATCACTGTGCCAGAACTCAGCACAGAGACTAGCCAGCCCAGAAAAGCCCACTGGTAACATAATAGCATCAACAGTAAACATTTACTTAAGCATTAGAATATGCCAGGTACATACACTATTGTCTATGTGCATGATCACTTTGCAACCTCAAAGAGGTAAAGAGGTAGTGCAATAATTATGCCCATTTTCCAGATGGGCAAACTAAGGCATGGAAAGATCAATAACATGGCCAATAACTAGTCCTGCAACTAGTGAGTAGGGAGCCAGGTGTGAACCCGGGCAGCCTGGACCCAGAGCACAGTGTTAGCCATCATACTTTGTTGTTCCTGAAGCACAACTTGGCTTAGATAATGCAAGTAGGGAAGGCATCTCTGTGGAGCCCTCGAAGGTAACAGTGAGTATGAGATTAATAGCAAAAGTTAGCAATAACTGAGCTGACTTCAAGGTGCTACAACAAAAATGATGATGGGGAGGAAGAGCCTCTTTGGAAAGGAAGTTTGGGGTATATGATAAAACACAGTCAAAACAACAGTGAAATCACTTCATGAGTTTATCCTTTCTAATAAAAATTACTCTGCTACATTTTCTGACACTCTGGTGACATCGTCATGAAGAGTCATGGATAAGGAAACAGTGAGGGAAGAACTTAAAAAGTATTCGGAATTCAACCAGAGACCACCCCACAGAAAGCATGTATGTATGGCCTGAAAAATAGAGCCTTTGCTACCTGCCAATGGATCCTCGTAACTAATAAGTAGCTTTGAGGGCTGGGGTAAAGCTTGCTGGTCTGCTCTTGGGATGAGCATCTAAGAGAAACACTAGTGCTACCCC
>NW_017731364.1:5995403-5996225 GCF_001890085.2 Hipposideros armiger | reverse complement strand
ATGGTGGCAGCTGGTCACCAGGGACTCTGCATGATCACAGGCTGAGAACTACTTCTAATTGTGCTCCTGACTCCAGCTCTGAGCTACTTCGCAATCAACAATCTCTGGAGCACAACAGTTGTATATAAATCAATATGTACTATAATACACATCCTTGACCTCATTCAGAAGAGAAAACCCTAAGGATATTTGTTGCTGCTTTTGCTAGAAAGATGTTGCTGACCAATTAAGACCCACAGAACCAACCAGAGCCTTAAAAGTATCAGCCTTATTCCCTTAGAATGCAATGTTTGTGGATAGAGAAAACAAGCAATAAAAAAAGCATGGTTGTGTGTCTCCAGGAATAACAAGAAAATGTGAACTTCTCAAATAGCATTCCTAAAAAAATGCCTTTCAGTTTCTAAACGAAATTAGTAGGTAAAAGGATTTCCAAGGCTTTGTAGTGCAAGCTTGCAGAACTCTGAGGATCTTGAGTTGGGCATTTTGCATTAAAGTGCCTTAGCTCTTTGTGACTTGTAAAGCTCTCTGTAGGCTCTGGATAAATGTTTATCCACCACAGAAACAATCGCTGAATTCACGAGCTTCCTAGCTGGCTTATAAACATGACTTCAATCACAGATCTTACCTGTGCCCTAAAAGCACCTTCATCGAGAGGTGGTGGAGGAGGGAAGTTTCCAGGGGTGGATGGAAGAGCACTGGCATCATCCAGAGGCGGGGGTGGGGGCGGAAGAAAATCACCTACAGAGAGAAAACACACACATGAAGTCAATAGGGGTACAATTTTATAGCACTCTCAAAAACACACATTTGCTGGCATTTTAA
>NW_017731364.1:5949888-5994986 GCF_001890085.2 Hipposideros armiger | reverse complement strand
ATTACAGTGAATGAATGAAGAACAAAAGAATGAATGAAGGGACTGCTAAATGGTCACCAGGCACTGAGGTCAAACTGATCAGGATAGAAAAAATATCCCATTTGCTTTCCAAGGGTCATTTTTTTTTCCCATAAAAATGAGAATTCTCAAAAAAAGAATCGACACTAAATATTTATTTGCCTTTTGCAAAGAGAAAAAAAAAGTCTACAGCACATATCAAAAGTTCAGCGAGTCTAGCAGAACTCCAGCAGCACCTGGGCCTTCCAAACAAGAGCACGTAACCCCTCTTTGGAACCTCATAGCCTCCCAGGCAGATATAGGACTAAAGTGAAACCATGTGCATAGGCCATCTGGTGCAGTGAGAAGAAGAACACATCCAGGAGACAAGATTTCTCAAATTCAACAAGAGCTCAGTCAGAAACTGCGTGATCTACACCTTCATGGGTCTCAGTTTCCCCGTTTGTAAAAAGAGGGAATTAATTAATTTAGCAAGCACTTAAAAAGGCTTTAACTAGATGCCTGGCGCCAGGGTTGGTCTAAATGATCTCAAAGGTCCCTTCCAGCTCTGAAAATCTTATACGTCTTATAGTCACACTTAGGAGACGTTCTTTTGGCTCTGACCTGAAAATCTGGCTGGAAACATAAACAGACTTCTACATAAAAACACACATTTACCAGCTATAATTTGGACTTGGCAACAGGAGGTTTCACCATGGCTGAGAGGAAAAAGTACAAAATTGTATCCAGTGAGTATTATTACTTCAGACTACATTATAGCTCATCTCATATCTAACGGGGGTGCAGATATGGCCAGAGCGGGGCCAAGTCACTATCACATCACGTGCCTGTTTTCTTTTGAACTCGCCAACAGTCTTCCATATATATTCAAAAGAACACGCCTCTCCCTAGCAGATTTGTCCTTTTCCATTTGGCAAACGCTATTTTATTTTTCATCCTTCTTCCTTCTGTTTTGCAGAGAACATAAGCCAACATGGCAACAGGCTTTTTGTTTATTTCCTTCCTTTTTAAAAACAAAGTCATGGTTTCAGAATAGTTATCATGACAAGGTGCATACAGAAAAAAGACTTTTTGTAATTTTAGGAAAGCTTCATGTTTGAATTTTTATTAATGAAACCCTTTGCCAAAGCCTTGTTATTATTCTTGCTGTTGTTATTTTTATATAGTAATCATTATAACATCAAAATATATCTTAGCTATTATAGTTTAGCAATTTCAAATCCATCTGTATTTCATTTAATTATTAAAGGTAGATCCAGTTACCTTATTTATAATCATGAGGAAACTGGGACTTAGTGTGACCGGCTGAAAAAAAAATCACACAACTAGAATAAGCTGCTCAACTGGTATTCAAACACAAGTCTTCTGTCACAAAGTCAAACAGACTTTTTAGAAATAAAGATTTTAAATGCAATAGTTTCTATAATGATCCCAGAGAGAAGTTAGATAGGCTTAATAAACCTTTTAATTGTGTAAATTAAACAACATGCAAAGAATCAACCCCAACAAAATAAGAGCAAAGTACATAAAAGGCAAACTTTACATTTTTCTTCATTTTAATAAAAACAATTACTAAAAATAAAGAAAATTGATCATATTATTTTTATTTGCAAAGGGATCTTTTGGTTGCATAAAATAAATATAAATGTCGTAAGACTACTATCCATGGCTGGCATCTGAGATCTGTTTTTACTAGCTTACAGCAAGATAAAAATGTAGGGAATTTGTGACATACATATATTTAAGACCGAAAATTTGTAATAGCCTTTCAAAGATCTAGCCTTCAAACTGAATTGGAGCGCTTACTGGTTATAACTGGAACTTAATAATTTCAACTGATCAAAAAAAAAAAGAAAGAAAGAAAGAAAGAAAACGCACACACACTAAAAGCTTCCTGTATTTCTCAAGATCTACTCTATGAAACCATGCTCCCCCAAGAAACCCACATGGCTCACCCTCCCCACCCTGCCCCTGTCCTCCTCCAAGTCTTTGTCAGGACTCACCTGCTCAGGGAGGTCTGGTTGACCATGCCCATCCTGGGGAGGCCTTATCCTTTACTCTTTCCTCGATCCATAGCGCTGATCTCATTCTTACATACTTTACAATGTCTATGTTTTATTTACTTCACCTATTGGGTTGTTGGAAAAGTCATGACGTAGTTTTTCTATGTTTTTCATTGCAAAATGCGTCACGACTTTTCTGACAACCCAAAAGTCTCACTAACATAAAGTAGCGTGTGGGGAGAACCCTGTCTGTCTTTTGGCTGAAGAATCCCTGGTGTGATAAGAGTGCTCACACTGGAGCACAGAATATAATTTGAATGAATGAATCATTTCTTCCTCTGTCTTCCTCAGCCCAAAATTAAGGAGGAAAAAATCCAGACAATGGACTGAACTATTTAAGTGGTTATTTCCTATGGCTTTTCCTCTTTAAAACTTATTACGTGAAATTATAAACATATAAAGATAGANAGAAAAAGTTTATCTCTTTAAATAAATTTTTAAAAAATAAGGAAGAGAAACTATGGCATTCCATGAAAAGGGCTCAAGTTGCTAAATGAAACACTGGAATAGTCCCTATCGGCTCTAGGCTTGCTACTTTCAAAGAAGTTTCTACAAGTCTAGACACTAAAAATACTTCTCTCTTCTCAAATGAATACCCAATAAGACGATGATTCAGAACAAAAGACAAACAGGAAAACTTTGACATTCGCTTCTAGAAAGTCACATTGACCAGAACCAGCCACATGCCTAAGAACCCACCAGCGCTGCTAAACATACACTGACCTACATATGCGGACCATAAAAGGAGGAGATAATCACCCAGCAAGCTGCTGCTGCTGCTGTTGCCACGGTCACAAACAACCCAACAAGGCAACTAGGGTTTGCTAACCCAACGCCCAAGGGAACAGGGCAAAGGGCCAGGAAGAAATAAGCATCTCAATCACTCCTTTGGTATGTTTTCATGGATCAAGATCCGCTTGTATTCTCACTGCACAGAAAGGACAAGCGCTTCAGAGTGGAATGAATCAAGCTTTTACTGACCATTTTGGCTTTGCTCTGGCGATCCTGCACACTCCCTCCCCTCTGAGCCTTATAGCCTGGATCTGCTTTGCTCTTACCCAGACTCCTCTTTCCTCACCGCACTCCCAGGCGCAGAACGGATGCCCTCTATAATAGGATATGCCCACACCATTGAAAAAAGGTCCTGCTGCTTATTTCTATGTGTTCATGGATGAACGTGGTCATGGCTGTGGGCCTGAGTTCTTTGCGTCTACCAAAAAGATTCTGTCATTCAATACCTGTGACCAGGATAGTGCTCAACTAAGGGTCACAAGACACAGATTCCAGTGGCAGTTCTACTGAAACTTCAATCGGTGTTTAAGTCATCATTGATAAGTGAAAGACATAAAATAGGTAAGTGGATAAATGACTATAATCCCCAATTCACCCTACACTTGTATGAGCTTGAAATTGTTTTCACGAGAATAGAAATGAGTTGGCCAACAAATTTTTGGAGACTGATTTGAAGCAAGACGGTAAATGACTGCAGAAGTTTCTCTTCTTTCTTCTCTTTTTAACTAAGTCTGGGCATTTCCCTAAGTCCAGGGCATAGCTGACGTGACACTGTTCTCACTCTCTCCTCAGAAAAGTCACCTCTCTCAGTAGCTTTATTCATCAACTCCTTAGGGCAGACAGCATCTATGTCTCTCCTAGCTTGACAGCTCCTTTGAACGTGTATCATTTTCTAAGAGAGTAGGAAGAAAATCAGAGCGAGGAAATTGTAAAGGAACAAATTTCAGTTCTGTAAGAGAAAAAAAAAATCGCATGTGGAGTAACCAGAGATGGACAAAACAGCCTATTTTCTGAGGTGGATGGATGGGAGTTACAGTAACAAACGTGGCCATCCTGCCTGAACGAACAGAAGAGGAGACATGAAAACTGAAAGTGTAAAATCACTGGATAGTAGGCATGTAAAAGCAAGCCACAGGACTGAGTCACATNTTCAGCCAATCTGGGGCGAGGCCTGAGACTCTGCGTTTCTAACATGCTCCCAGATGCTGCTGCTGGAGATCCGCGGATGCCACATGGAGCCGCATGGCTCTAGGGCTCTTCCAGCTGGCAGCTGTTGGTTCTCCAACTTTCTTATGTGGAGAATTTTTGGTTGTTTCAGGAAAACCTGAACTTTAAGGTAAGTGTAAATAAAATGACTTATGGGCTCCTCAAATTAAGAATTTAAATAATGAGCACACACGAAATGGGGTTGGAACACACACACACACACACACACACACACACACACACAGGTGAAAAATTAATAATAACTAATGGAGAAAGGAAATATATTTGAAAGAAAATAATACAAAACTTAAAGCTCAAACACTTAAAACACAAATGCCAGCTCTACCCTGTACTTCGGAAAAGGCCATGCCACCATCTCAGGTTCAATTGTACCCCACCCATTAAATGAGGATAACGATATTCACTTCACAGTGTCACTGCAGATCAAGGCAGTCAGAACAGTGGCTATGAACCTTTTTGATCACAGCCCAGAGTAAAGAAATAACTTTTTATATCATAATGCAATATTACTATCTGGACATACATAAGTACATGTATATCCTAAGCAAGGGTTTCATGAAACCATACTTACTACATGTAATGAACATTGAAAATGCTACATTATATTTATTTATTTAAAAAATGTTGTCTGTGACCCACTAAAGTGAATGTGACCCATAAGTGGGTCTCGACCTACAGTTTGAACATCAGTAATTATATGTAAGTGACTCGTTTAATGTCTACATGATAGATGACAAGTCTTCTTTCTTTTCACTTATGGACAGGAGAGCAACTGAGTCTCAACACACCCACTGAGTAGAGGAGACCAAACCTGAGAAGCTGAAGCTCTTTGAACAAGAGTACGTCAAGAGAGCAGGTGAGAAGATGAGACAAACTCAAAAGGAGTGACGGTCTCCATAAGGTGATTAAGTTGCAGCTAGAGCATTCTCCTCACAGATCACAGGTTATTACAAAACTAAGCAACTGAAGACTTCACCTACAATTTCACCCTCAACTTCATCTTCAGTTTGCATTAAAATACACATGCCGCCGAGAAAACTACAACTGAAAGCATATTGAAATATTAGGTTGTCGAAAAAGCAATGACGTATGTTTCCTATGTTTTTCGTTGCAAAAATGAATCATGACTTTTCTGACAACCCGATACTTTAAAAATGAAGGATTCAAAGTTTGGGACAATTTGTATAATGTTATTGTTTGTGTGATAACATATATGCATATATCCCTGCATCATCATGGAGTATCTTATCTTTTAAATGGATTCCCAAGAAATTAACAGCAAGTCGCCTCTAAGAAGATGCTGAATTTTGCAACTGGGAAAGAAGACTGTAAGCAAAACTTACTTACTTTCCATTATACCAGTTTTTAACATGCCATTATTTTATCCATTTATAATTTTAAAATAACACACACACACACACACCAACACAAAGAGACATTTTCAGCATTTAGAAATGTATTATCTGCAAACATTACATTGAATAAGGTTTTAAAAACCACCAGGAAATATTCAGATACGACAGAGATCAAGAAACCATTGAGAATAAGTCCCATTTAATGTATCACCTCTCAATCTTTTCAAGCCATTTACTATCCACTGGTTGGTTGTAACTAAAAATATGAAAGGAATTACCCTGATTTACTCCACATGTTTTTCCTATTAGGGATCAGATAAAATGCTTGCTTCGTTCTAGAGCCAAAGCCTACACGCCATCTCAGGGTGACCACAGAACTCTGTCCTGGAGAGAAATGAAACACTATTACCGTATTTGCCGGTGTATAAGACGATTTTTTGGCCCTGAAAAATATGCCTCCAAGTGGGGGGTCGNTCCCTGGCCTTCATGTGGGATCCGAACTGGGGCCCTCCTGCTCAGAGCTGGCATCCCAAACCAAATCTTAACCAACGCGCCACTCGGCCGACCTGTCCTTTTTCTTTTAAAAATAATATTGCAGATGCATTGGGAAGATGTTCTTTGCTATTTCTGAGTAAGTAGCTTTTTCTTGCATTCCAGCTGTTCAACACTGAGTGGTAGGGCCACAGTCTCCATCACTCAGCGAACTGCTTTTGGATAGTGCCAAAGCATCACAACTTAGGTCTTCAGAAAGAAAGGAGTCTATATTGCACAGTGGAAAGATGGCAACTTGGACTGGTTGGTCTGATACACCTTTGACATGGTTCACTTGGGCTCCATTTGCTTTCTAAATAACAGTCTTCAAGTTGGAAGAGTAGTTAACAGCTGTCAAGTCTAGAGCCCTGCCATATTCAGATTACCAAGGCGTCAAACACCACTGTGTTCAGAGCACTCTGCTTTTTTGGACTCTCACTATGCACCAGGCACTGTGCTAAGATTTTCATATACTATCTCTTACTCCTACACAACTGTCTATGGCTGCTGGTTCTCAGAGTTTAAAGTTCATCATGGTCTTTGGAAGGTCTTATTTAAACATAGATTGCTGAGTCCAACCCCCAGAGTCTCTGATTTAGAAATGCAAATCCAACAATTTGCATTTCTAATAAATTCCCAGGTGATGCTGATGCTATTGGTCTTAGGACCACAGTTTGAGAAGCACTGCATTAAGCAAAGTACTACATTGTTATCCCTACCTTAGACCCCATGCAATTAGTAAGATTCAATGACTTATGTCATATAGAAACATTTGTACTTCTCTTATCCTTCTGAGTGTACACATCTGAAGACATAATTTGTTCATATCCTTATTAGGGATATAAGTCTCATAAACCTTTATTAACTCCACCCAGTAGTTCTAATTGTTGGCTACAAACCAGAGTCACCAAGGAAGTTTATCTAAAAATGTTGATGCCAAAATTCCATCTCACACCAGTTCAATCAGGGTCTAGGTGACAGATGAAACAGAGTCGGGAGAAAGAGTCAAATTCCAGTATTCCTTTGAAACCCAAATGATTCTAATGTGCAGTCAGGATTCAAAAACTCACGTGGCCTTCATTTAGCCAAAGGCTGCATTAAAAAAAAAAATAGTAAATGCCTGTTAAGTACAAAGAATCATCACCAAGTTCTTTTCTGTCTTTCGAAGTCATCATGTGTGAGGAGAATGAACACAATGATATCTTATGTGATCAGCAAAGAAAGTCAAGGTTGATGGAGACTTGACTACCAAATTCTAGTTCATAGCCTAATTTTCAGGCTCAGATGTCCTATCCGGATTTATGTCTTCTTTATACCCAATTTAAAAGAAGATTCCTGAGTATCTTCTTCTACTTCACCAAATGCTAATATGCCACAGAGAATTGTCAGAGCATTGAACAGTATCAGAACTGAATGAAATCTCGGAGGTAATATTATAAAGGTAGAAACAGAGGCCCATGAAAACCCCATGAGCGGTTCAAATTCTCACAGCCAATTAGTCTAAGACTAAAAAATATAACTGCCTGTCTCTGAGGTCCGTTTCAACTAGATCCTTCTTGACTATATTTCTGTCATAGAAATTTAACATAGTGAGGCACAGGTTGATGACACTCCTGGGAAGGTGAAAAGGAACAAAAAAAAAAAAAAGAAAATGGGATGTATTTTTAAAAAGAAATAACTTGAAAACAACATGACTCTAGACTGTATATTCTAGGTAAGATAAGACAGACTTATAAAAGCCCTGGTGATGACCTCATTATAATCATCTGCTTAATTTTGATCAATTAGTAACTTAGACCAAAGTTTTCAGTTCTTCAAACTCAACTATCACAGACTTCTTCTAGAATTATTCGGAGTGGAACTCACATCTTAAAATGATGAGGAAGAATGGGGAAATGTCTCAAAAACCGATACATGCATGATAAAGGGATAGACCTGACAATGGGTCCTGTGGAGGACAGCATAGCCAATTGAGAGAGTTGGAAAGAAAAACTCTTAATAACTATCTTAAATCAGACTAAGAACTATGATGAGAATTCTGACTTCGAGCTCACCATTTTAACTGGCAAGTACACAAAGGAAAACACATCTACGTTGCAGTAAGACTAAGTTCAGCTTAAGAGAGAAGGCAACATCTCCATGTTTAACGAAGACAGTAAAATGGAAAGAATGGTGTGTGGGGGGGGGGCGGGGGGAAGGCAGAGGGGAATCCTTTCCACTCCATTTTTTAAAACTATCAAAGAACATGTGGCTTAGATGCTTAGGTGGTGGCCCTCCTAGAGCAAAGCAGCCGAACAGAATCAGCAGCAGTGCCTTCTAAATTGCAATGCTCCATTGTAGACCTTCACATTAGTGCATGCCCTGACCTCTCTGATTGGCAGGGAAATCCAGATGGAACTCCCAGGTCCTGTGAGATACAGGGGCATTAAATAACTCCAATAGGCAGGCCAAAAAAAGTATACACCAACAGGCACCTGGTGCAGTGCAGCGATACATAAAATCTAACAGAGAAATATTGCGTTTTAGAAGAAGAGTAGTCACTTTGCCTACAAACAGATGCCTACAAACCGGGTTCCCTCTTTACCCTTTTCCTCACCATCCAAAGCCTACCATGTGCAAAATGCATATATTCCACAATTACTCGAAGTTACACAGCTACTGAAACACGGAGCTGGACGCGGATCCTCCCTTTGCCTTGGTGAGAAGCTAGAAAGGATCTTGCTTCATTTGATCCATATCAACCCAAATCATTCAGCTACTATTCAGAGGTTTTGCTTTGTGTCAGAGGTTGTACCACGAGGTAGTTAAAGGGTAAGTTGGGCAAATAAAATATTATATCCCTGATTCTCAACTACGACTTTATGCCAATTTACTTCAGAAAATAGCCTGCTATGCACACTACTAACTTGAAAGGGAGTGAGGAAAAAATTCTAAGAACCCAGTTATGCATATTTTTTTCAAGTTACCCTTTCTAGTCTAGAGGTAAAAAGGCAGTGACATTGAGAAGTGATGTTGCTACCTGGTAGAAGCCGAGTTAACTGTAGTTATCCTAGTAACATGGGCATACATTAAAGGCACCAGTACAGAGCTTGCTTATGCCTTCGTGAAATAAATGCCCACAGTAGAGGAAAAACACAACAAGAATTTACCAGCAAAGAGGTGATAAATTACTGGCTAAGCATGACTGTAGTGGAAAAACAGAAGACAGTAATTAAACTCAGATCATCAATTGAAGTCTGAATTCATTTACGATGGTAAAAAAAAAAAAAAANCTGATATTTAAAGGGCTATATATCCCCAATCTAAATAACAGATAAAGTGCAGACTGTAAGCTAGCTAGGTCTACCAAGACAGCACATTCACAGCCACTGCCAACCACATTTCCTCTCCAAATTCAGGTGGATATATTGTAGATTGATCAGTCAAGGGCACACCATCACCACAAAAACGCAAACTAAAAAGAAAAGAATGGAAAAGAAGAGAAAAGAAGAGGAAAGAAGAGAAAAGAAGCAAGTAATAGGATTCTTCTATATGATAAAACCATTGAAAAAGAATACCAATATGAAAGAGAAGAAATCCAAAACCATTATATAGGAGTTCCATAAAAAAGAAAAAGGCAAATCAAAGATTAAAATGCTTATTTCAAATAACACAAAAAAATCCTGCTTAGCTACATAAAAAACTGACTCCTTAGATCAAACAGACACACGGAATGCTGAGTTGAAATATTGGGGTGAGGGTGAGGGGACAGGTATCTAGATACATTATAATAAAAATTAATGAATCCCACAAATAAAGCTAACAGGTCAAACAAGAAACAGTTACTAAATTACAAAAAGGATCAGTCCAGCATCTGATTTCTCATGTGCAACACTAAATACTAAATGATACTAAACGATAGCATAGACATCTTTGTGTAATACTGAGGGAAATAAACTGGATCCTAGAATTCAACTTGCAGCCAAACTTTTACTTAAATATGAAGGCAAAAAGAAGTCACTTTCAGATATACAAGAACTCAGGAAATACATCACATGATAAAAAACATTACTTGATGAAGTACTGTGGCGGAAAAATAAAAAAGAACAAAAAAGTAAGGAATCAGGATAACGAACTCAAGAAAAAAACTAGTAAACAAGAAACAGTGCAATAAACGACTAAAAGTTATAGTTNTTTTATTTGGTGTGTGGAAGGTGTGCGGAAGAGGGGGTAGTCTTATACAGCGAGTATATAACAAACTCTGTATTTTGAGTGGAAATGTTAGGGGATCGTCTTATACGCCCAGTCGTCTTATACGCCGGCAAATACGGTAATAAAGTGGTTCCTGGATTCCCATTTTGCTCCTTGAATGTGTAGCCCCCTTGAGAACTCTCTGGGAGAAGTGATAATTATCAGGGCAAGGCTGGGTGTTCCTGATTCCCTGTCCTCCTTGTCATCGAAATAGCCACAACACAGCTTCCCTTAAATGACACATCTCCATCTGTAAATGAGAAGATATGTAACCTTGACCAAGTAATTTCAACTCTTTAATTCTCACACTATACATTTTTGGAGCTCAGGCTTTGATTATCTATAATTACACATTAAAAAAGTAACCTTTCTATTTTTCTTTCACTTTTGTTTCCTGCTGCTTAACTAAAAACCAAATTGTTGATTCTGATAGTACTTAATTTTCTGAGCAACGGCATTTAAATGGAAGGACTAAGATTAAAAATAGTGATAAAACACAATATTAATGATGGTATAGGAAAATCAACACTTTATGTGCTACTCATATATGTTAAAGATAAAATTTTTTGAGAAAATTTGGCAACAAGTATCAAAAGCCTTAAAAATATGTATACACTTTGATCTGGCAATACCACTTTTAAGAAATTATCCTGCCACAGAAGTAACTGAAGAGTATACAGAGAAGCATGTTAAAAAAGCTTCATCACAACGAAATGCAATTGCAAATAATCAGAATGCTCATCAATATAGTATTGACAAGAAAATCAACGGTCACACATTAGAAAATTGTGTAGCCATCAAAATAATGATGCTGATCTAGAGCTGACATCTATTTATTCATTGGCTGAGTGTTTTCTATGTGTCAGGTGTTATTCTAGATACTGGGGGGAACCAAACATACATACATACATACATACATATAATACATACATACATAAAGTGTTGCTCTCATGAAATTTATTCTCTATCAGGAGGAGAATACTTAAAAATAAATGAAAGGTACTTAATGTCAAATACTCATAAATACAACATAGAAATATAGGGCAAAGAAGAAGGAATAGACTTCTAGGGTGGTGATAGAGCATTGCAATTTTTAAGAGAATGGTTGAGAAATGCCTCACTGAGGTAGCAGTTGAACAAAGAGTTAAATCTAGTGAGGGAATGGGTCATGGAGTAACAGGTAGAAGAATATGAAAAAATGTTTTTGATATATTATCATGTGAGGAAAAAAGTGGGTTACTGAATACTGTTTATAATATGGTATTATATAATAATACTGTTTATAATATAACAATAGTTGTCTACAGCTCATGGGATGGCAAGAGTTGTTTTTGTTATTCCTCTTCCTTTTGGTTTAATTGTTATACAATAAATGTGAATTACAGACATGCATTTTCTAAAAAATCAAAAGGAAGATACTTTGAAATGAACTGGCAGAATCTACTCAAACCCAGTGTTTAATTTCAATGCACCACTATATTTACCCAGGCCATATATGTCTCCATGCTCTCTCTAATAATTTAGCTTGAAACGCTCTTTGAGATTCTCAAATTAAAGGTAAGAAGAACTATTATCCTAAAGTAGATGAAGTCTCCCTGGTTTTCAAATGGACAATTTCACTCTTCACTTAGCTAATACAGAATTCCTGGGTTTCCAGTGAGTTCCATCCTCAAGTTTAACCACAAGTAAATAGTCTGTGTCAAGGTGAAATACTTTATTGCATCACATCTAGCCATACACTATTTCCCTATCACATAGTGGTTTCTATTTGTTGAAAAACAAATTCAATTCTTTAGTCAAAAACATTGACTGATTTTTAAATAATATGAAATTAAGAGGACAGCATGGTTCTGCAAATGTACTAGAACAAAATAGCATTTTTGAATCCACCAAGTGTCAATTGTCTTACAAAAAAACATAGTAATTGCTACCCAAACAACAAACCACACCATGTATTTTGACTACCAAACATGGGAATTCCAAATGAAGAGGACAATGAGTTAAGCCTAAGCATCAATCTTTTACCAGCTACTGAGATGCTTTCAGCCCCAATACAAAAAAGTAAAATTATCTGCTTAAAAATTAAATTAAAACAAACAAACAAACAAAAAACAAAACAAAACAAACAAAAAAATAAGCCCATGTTGTAGACAGAGAACAAGCCAACAGTCTGGGGAAACTAACCAAACAAAAAAAAAAAAAACAAGAAAAAAAAAACAATCAGTGTGCTGAGATACTATTCCAAAAATATCCCTTTCCCTTAAAGATGGGACGTAGTCCTGTGGTGGCCATTAAATCAGAAGCTTACCTTCTCTCCCTCCAAAGATGGTGATGAAACTTGAGAGAATGTGGTTTCAAAATAAAAAAAACTTGAGGTTGCTCATTGAACTTAGTTCACCACTGCTATACTGAATAGAGTGAGCCACCCTCAATTTCAATGACAACATGTGCTTCCTTCCGGATTTAGTTCTGTTAGAACACATAGTGTGCTCTTTGTTAGTTGAATTGCCTATCCACTGGTTTCTCCTACTAAGCTCCATGAGGCAGGCTTTCTGTTTCACTAATCTCTACATAGAGCAGATAGAGCACAGAGGAGAGGCTTAGTAAATACCATCATTATTATAAAATACTGGTATTACAAATCTCTATCACATTAAATTGAATTGAACTCTGAAAGAATGAACATATATATTTTACCATGGACAAGTTTGCTCCTTTTTAATTATTAGCATAAGGTCAATACATTACAGTCCTGGTGGGTGACAGGTCCCACATGGCGCTTAATTACAGCTGGACAGATAATAACATTAGTCTTAAAGTAGCCGCCCAGTTTTGCAGCTGTTGGTATGCATTCCCTTACAGGAAGCCTATCTTCAGAACACAGGCACTGAGTCCTCATCCCTACATCACCTTCTGGTTGTGGGGCCACCCCAGCCTCCAGAAACATTGCAATAATATGTACTGTACTTGATATTTCTTCTGCAATAAAAGATTGTGAACAGGTATTAACAGTATCTATATCCCGCAAGTTATCTTAGAAACTCCTTTGAGTCCTCCAGGAATTTTGAAGAGTCAGCTCTTCTCTCATCAAGGAGAGCTGGGAATGGAGGAGGAACAGGAAAACGAAGGAAGAGGAAGGGCAGAGATGCCATATGGACAAAAATCTCAAAATGTTAGTGCTTGAAGTGCTGAAACAGATCTGGCTTGTACCCGAGGGCACATATCAACATCTTATGGGGAATTTTCTTCTATATACACCCAGGCCCCATTCTAGAGATCTTAAATCAGCATCTTTGCAGTTGGGACCCAGGCACACAGCATCTTCACAAGCTTCCTGGATGACTCTAATGACTAGCCCTGGTTAAGTGTCATGGACCTCCATGAAAAACAAAGTAAGACTGAGGAACTATTCCAGATTTAAAAGGACTAAGGAGGCATGGCAATCAAAAGCAAATTGTGATTCAGAATAGGATCTTAGACCAGAAGAGGAATATTAATAGGACAATTGATGACATCTGATTAAAGTCGACGTATTAGCAAGCAGTATTGTGTCAGTGTGAATCACCTGGTTTTGGTAACTGTACTGCGATTATGTAAGGCGATATTTGGTAAACTGGATAAAGGCTAAATGAGAACCTTTAAACTATGTTTCAGTGAAATTATTTCAGGATGAAAAGTCAAAAATTTTTATTATTATTTATTTTTATTTTAAGAAAAAAAGTCATTGACCTAGTTCAATGACTTTTTTTTATAGACAGAGAAATTGTCAATCATTGTGGTAAAGTGAAACAGTCAAATAGTGTAGAACTATCCCAAGAAATCCACTGTGACCCCAAATCTCCTTACTTCTAGCTGAGGACACCTTTATCACAGGACATGGCAGATTTAGTGTGAGAAACTTAAGATTTCTTGGGAGTGAGGAGGAAACTTGTTCTGCCTCTACAACCTCAGAAGATGATGATGAAGAGAAGAGGTTCTTACTATTTAGAAGACTTGGAATAGATGATCGCGGGCACATGAAAAACCTTCAATAAAATCCAGGTTGCATGCAGCATGGATAGGTCAGCAATCTTGGCCTGAGGACCTGCGGCAATGAACTCCCACAGAGCTTCGTTTCCCCCACTGCTGGAGCCCATTCCCCTGCCTCCGGAGAAGGCTCCTTAAGGATGAGAATGGCTACATGAGACCAGGGCCTTCCGTGATTTTTCCAACCTTTATCTTTTATGTGTGAATGACTTCAAATTCTTCTCACTGTGAAATTCTTGTTACTATTTATACAAAATGATGCCAACTATTACTCACTCTCCTTCAACCCTGCCATTTCATCGAGTCTGAGGCTTAGCAAATGCACAAATGCTTTAAAAATAATCAAATACAGACATTCATTTCATTTCAAGGTGGTTGTTTTGAGCATGTATTTTTTTTTCTCTTTTCTTATTTTCCAAAGGAATACTGGAGCTGACAGGTACTTGCTCTAAAAATTTACTTCACCACCTGCTAGCTGAAATATTGCTTTCATGGATTTATATTGTATTAAAAGGTCACTGGCTGTTTAAGTCTTAAACAGTTTTAATCATTCTAAAAGTCTCTCAACAGTAAGAAAAGGAAGCTCAGAACAAACAGCAGCAGGGACTCTAATTAAAAGGGCCAATTCATCTAATTTTATTTGGGGTTAATTATTCAGGATTCACTCTTTGATGTGTAAGGAATAGCAATTAGTAATTTTAGTGATTTGAGAATCATTGGAGGTGTAATCAGTTAAAATGAGTGAGTGTTTACAACACAAGATGGTGAATTAGTCTCTCTCAGCTGGAGAACAGGAACATTAGGCTCCAAGAGATCAAGGCTAAAGATTTCAGACCATAGTAATAACAGTCACTTCAAAATAAAACACATGTCAACAGCATCTAGCCTTCTAGCCTTCTTACTTGTAGCTAAGGCAAGGCACAGAGGCTTCATGAAATTACTTTTAACCAGATCTCCATCTTTGCTGCTGTCCCTAATCATGTCCCTCTATTTGGCTTTTGCCGCCATGGTAACCATAAATGCATTACATTAAAAAAGCAATTCTAAATGATTATACCATTTATAAGCAACATAAGACCCAGAATAACCATAGCACTCATTTATTCCATGTCTACATCTTTGATCAACAGGTGGGCGTCTCCACCTGAACCTCTAGCTCTGTGCTCAAAATTGAATTCAGACCCCCTAACCCATAGACCTGCTTACTTGTTCTCAAGTTCTCTATTTTTCTATTTACTTCACTACAATTCTCCCAATCACAAAGTTTGGGAGAAAACCTCTTTTCCCTGTTGTTTGCCCCACCCATCCATATAGCACGCCATCTTTTCAAAATCTATTTAGTGCTCTTCATCTCTACTGCCACTAAAATACTGAATGCCTAGACACCTCATAGCAAGTCTTAATTGTTTCCATTCTTACTAACCTAGCCCTTTCCACCTAATCTTACATACTGTTGCCAGATTGAAAACTTCTATTAGCCCCTAAATAGCCAAAACAATCTTGAAAACAGGGACAAAGTTGGAGGACTCTCCCTTCCAGATTTCAAATCTCACTACAAATCAAAACAGTGTGGCGCTGGCAATAAGAACAGATATACAGACCTATGAAATAGAATAGAGAGTCTAGAAATAAACTATCATATATATGGTCAATTGATTCTATGGCAACTATGCTGGAGCTTTAGAGAATGATAGATTGGGAGTACTAGACACTTTACAAAACCCCTGCTCCAGGCTTCCCAAGACTTAATAGGACCTCATCCTGGACAGACAGAATCCTGAAATGGGATAGGCCTCCTATGAGGAAATGGAGAGAAGCACCTTGACAAGCTCAGTTCACCATACACCCTCCTACAATGCTCCAGTAACTGCATTCTTTGAGATTACTGCAGCAAAGAGACGCTCTGGAAGTTTTGCACTTCGAAAGGCTCCCTTTTGCTAAGCAATGTGCCCAGTAACCTGCCTGACTAGCTTCCTAGACTCTAAGAATTTGTTCCTTAACTCCTTGCCTCACAGACTCTAAGAACTTGCTCCATTAAGACTTTCCTATCCATCATCTCTTCATATCAGAACCCAAGATATTTTGGGAGGCCCCTGTCCCCTGCTCCTACATGGCCTTCCTCGGCTGCCCCCTGACAAAGGCACCGCCCCGCCTCTCACGCTCTGTAGCATTTTTGGAGCGTGTTCACAGCACATCCTGTTGAGAATACAGGAGCCATTTGCTTTGCTGCACTGTGTGTTCCTAGAGGGTATCCATCACATGTGATTCATCACTCTAGCCCAACACACCTCTTATATGCTTCGTAGAGTTGAGATGGAGAAGAGTTAAGAAAATATTTGCTGAATGGGTATGTGCATACATTCTTGACAACTACAAGTTGAATATTAGCCCAATACATTTTTCTTTGAAGGAAGAACCTGAGAAACTGAGTGTTTATCAATTTCAAAATAAGTGTGTGTATGTAGTGTGTGAGTGTGCGTGTGTGTATGTGAGAGGGAGAGGGGGAGAGAGAGGGAGAGAGGGAGACAGGGCGGGGGGGAGAGAGAGAGAGAGAGAGAGAGAGAGAGAGAGAGAGAGAGAGAGAGAGAGAGAGGAAATGAAAGACTAAAAACGACAGGCTCAATTGAAAGAACATCCCCATGGGGATGATTTATACAAATAAAACAGGATCTTGACTTGATCAGTGACTTAGGTGACTTAAGAAATATAAAAGAAATAGCATTGTGGTATTAAAATGCATCACTTCCAGGCAGACCTGAACCATTTACTAGCTGTGTTAATTTGGGCAAATCATCAAACTTCAGAGCCTCTTTTTTTGGGGGGTACAATAAGAGTAAGAGTGCTTGTCTTTTATACTGCCTAGGTTTATGTAACCTCAGGTAGGTAAATTTAAGAATGTTTGCAAAACCACAATGTCCTACACAAACATAAATTATTTTTATTGTGAGGTTATTCTCTATGCAATTTAATCATAAACACTTTCTTGACATTTAGACACTCGAATACAAAATGTAGCCATTTACTGAGTATATGCTATATTCTTAATATGGTTCTTCACAAACAGATATAGTTCTTCACAAATAATTGTCCCAAAGAGTTAGTTGTTAAGGCAAAGAGAGAGAAAAAAGCATAAGAGTATAACTAAAACAATAGCAAAACGAAGCCCTAGCCAAATAAACAAATATTGTGTTCTCCCCAGAATATTTAGAAATCTTGGAAAGGAACCATGGAAGGAGCCCTGAGGTGGCACTAACTTGGCACATCAAGTGCTTCTGCAGTTGATTAACCCAACATTTCCTCGGGTCTGGGAGTATTCCTGGGTCACTCTTTTTTTTTAATGGACAAACTGTTCTCGAACAATTTGCAAGACATAAACAAGCTATTGTGATGAATCAATCAAAGAGGCCAGTTTTGTCCTCAAAATCTGGTGAAATCGCCAAGGCAAAACAACCACCACAACAACCAGGCAGTCATACAAACAAGAACACTCCCCAATCCCAAGCCCTTGCTTAGTTCTGGCCCCTCTTTGCCAACTTTGATCTATAAACCCACACCCCTGCATCTACACTGGGCAAGTCCCACTCAGTAGCAACTTTCCAAAGGCCTCCAAAATCTATTGGATGCTTATCATCCATGAAGCAATGGGGTTTTTTTGAACTACAATAGAGAATTCAACAAGCAGTCTTTTGAAAAATCAACTTTTGTCTCCAGGGAGGCACTCCAAGAAAAACCTCATTCCTTGTATTTCATTCACACTGCTTTCTTCACTCCCTCAGATTAGGAAGTCATGTGACGGAAAGACAGTCCCAAATGCAAAGTTTGGTGACGTATTCTGGGCAGAAGTTCAGGCACCTTGTTATTATAGCAGACCTGATCTGGCTGCCCAAAGGCATAATTTAGCTGAGTGAGGAACTCGTCCCCTCTTGCTTCATTTGGCTACCTGCCTCGGAAGGTCTTTCATTCTGAGGGCAATGGATTTATTGCTCTCTTTTATTTCTCCAACAGTAGTTCCAGTTCTCTGAGTTTCAAGTTCAGTGAGCTCAGCTTTGGCATTCAAGGATCTCCTATGTCTCATCCTTAGGAGCATTTGTCCCAGGTCTGTTTGCCAAGGACATGGTGGCAGTTCCCTTCCTGGCACTTGAGTCTGCAATATTATGCTTCTTCTCATAAACATGCCCATCCCATCACCGGAGTTACCTCTCCCAGTCCTACTGGCACTGTCATGGCTTAAATGGCACTGATGGTACAAGTTTACAATTCACAAAATCACCAGAATAGAAGTGGATTAGAATGGAATAAGGTTTGTTAGTCTTCAGGTCAGCAAACGAAGGGGAAATGACCAAATCCAGCCCTTTTCCTGCTTTTGTAAATAAAGCTTTATTGTAACACTGCTACAGTCATTAATTTACCTAGTGTCTATGGCTATTTTTGTGTTTTGTTGGCAGAATTGAGCAGTTGACCTTATAACCAGTAAAAACTAAATTATTTTCTATCTGGACTTACAAAACTTTGCCAACCCTTATTTAATCCTTGAACTCATTTTACAGATAGAAAATTCAGATTCAGTAAGGTGAAACGTTATTCCTAGGAAGTAAAATGTTCAAAGCACAATAACTAGGGCAGCACTGGGCATATGGTGCATACACACTTAATAAATACTGGTTCTCTCCAGTGTTTAACAGGAAATTGTATGTTCCTTCAATGTGGAACAGTGCTAAAACAATTAAAAAAAAAAAAGACAGTATTGCTGCCCTTGAGATATTCACTATCTAGAGGAGAGAACAGATATGCAAACAGATAATTTCAACATAATATTGTGTGTATTAGTTTTATATTGTTACTTCAACAAATTATCATTAATAATTATTTAAAACAATACACATTATCCTACAGTTCTATAAATAAGAAGGTGGTCATGGGTATCTCTTGGCTAAAAATAAAGGTGTAGGCAGCACTGCATTCCTTGCTGGAGTCTCTAAGGAGAATTCACTTTCTTGCGTTTCCAACTTCTAGAAACAGTCCTCACTCCTTGGCGTGAGACCACTTTGTTCCATCTTTAAAGCCAGCAAAGGCTACTGAGTTCTTTCTCACATCGCATTACCCAAAGTCCTCTTCTGTCTCCATTTTCCAGTTATAAGGATCCTCATGGTAACAGTGGGCCCACCCACACACTCCAGGGTGATTTCCCCATCTAAAGGCGGCTGCTTAGCAACCTTAATCCCACCTGCAACCTTAATTCTCCTTTGTTACTAGCCCATCCATAGGTTCCAGAGATTAGGGCACAAACATCATTTTTTTTTTGGGGGGGGGGGGATTATTGTGATAATCACAAGGTCCCATGAAGAAGGGACGTGTGCAAACAGTGCTGTAAACCTCAAAGGACAATTCATCAGCACAGGGGCACAGCATGGACAAGAGCAAAAGCTCTTACACGATACAAATTTTATGGAGTTTGCCATAATTTTCTGAAAAGTTCATCATATTTTTAAATTTTAATATACTTTTTAAGATTCCATTTTGTCCCATACATATTGTTCTTTTCTTTTTGCAACTATCATCTTGATACCACATGGAAAGGGAAAAAGAAATCTTACTAGATATTCGGTTGAGGAATTTAGAAAGCAAGTTTGAGTTAGAATTTCAGTAAAACCAGGTACATACTCTCCCTGTGGGATTGCTTTTCTTAGGTCCATTCTGTAGATAAGAAAACTCAGAAAAACTAAGAACCTGCCCACAGAGACCACAGAGGAGACCTAGAGAAAGTTATTTAGTCTCTCTGAAGTTCATAAACAGAATGATAAAGTTTAGTGCAGCATTTTTGTGATGGTCTGCGTGGCAATGGCTTAAATGGAGGGCTGGTGTATTAAATAAATTAAAGGTGTATTTAATACACCTTAAACGGAGGATGGATTAAAATATATTTGAGAAAAATGAATGCTATGAGTTCGCAAAAAGCTGGAGCTATATACAGCATGTACCTGAGATGATGGAATATTTTATTTCAAGTATATTTAGCTCTTCAGACAAAAATATAACTGAGACTAAAAGACATAAAACTATGTCTTCGCTGTTTTTATGACCTAGAAAGAAAACTTGTTTGTTTAGAAAAAGAAATATGAAGGGTTTCACAGAAATATTAACAAATATATAGAGTATAACTGCATTTACAACTCCTGAGGCATAACAGTGAAAAGTGAATTACCTGGTTCAAAAATGTGTGCGTGCCCACTAACTGGAAGTCTTCAAGTAGAGGCAAGAAAAGAAGACTACTTGATAAGACTATCATAATGGAGATACGAGCTTTATAAACTCAAGAATCACGGAAAATGGCCTGTAAAGGCCCTTTTGACACTAATCGTTTGTGATTCCTTGACTGAACGCACAAGGGCCAGTTACTGGCAATAAGAGACTCAGGTGTTTTGAATGCACGCAGTCCAAAAATGCTCCCGACGCCACGACAGTTATCCTAACTGCAAGTAGGTGGTGCTTCCTGAGGATAGGGCATAAAGATAATTTTCTAGGCAAGGTTAGGCCCAAAGCAACTTGTAGTGGGGACAATACCTATGTCTGACCCTGACTCCCACACCTCACTGCCCCATTGAAAATGAAGATTTTTATATCCAGAATTTCCCAAAAACCTATAATCTACCCATTCTCAGGCTATATTTCTTTGAAGGACAAATACATGTTCAACTAGAGGCATGACGGGGAGCACCTAGGCTGTCAATACTTGCAAATCCTATCCCACAAGGATCGTACACGTGCTTAATAGAAACAGCCTATTCCCTTTAAGTTAAAAGGTATAAAGATCGGGTGGAAAGGCTTCAAACATTTGAGAACTTTCCAATCTGACCCTTGTTAACTGAGATGGAGGTGATGCAACAACATTTCTTAAATTGACGAGTACACATTTCCACCCCTGACAATAAAAACCAAGTAAAAGACCAAATTACCAAGACGGAAAATTCCCACCGTAAACAACTAGAGTTACCCAGAAGAGAAAAACAAGACATTCAGTCACAAGAACTAAATGCCTTCCTGTTACGAGAAATATACACACATTCCCACGCAGAACCCTTTCCTTGTGAATAGAGCTAAAGGTGCACGCAATAGTTTGATAGAGACATTATATTACTTAGACAAAACTGCACTAGATTATCTGTTTGTTTATTAGATTATGGCTTTAGGCACATTGTTCTTCACTAAGAGCTCCTGACATGAGCCAACACACACATTCTTTGGAATGAAGGCTTTTGTGAGAGTATTTTATGGGACTTATGCTCTTGAAAAGACTTGTGAAAGCTGTCACACCGGAGGATTAAACCCAATCTTGGGGCCACCACATTAGGAGGTTCCAGTTTACTTCACACAGTCTTAACTAGGACACATGAGCTTTCTTGGACATAACACCAAATGGTTCCAACTTATTCATTGTGGAATTTCTCATGTTAACCTCCACCCACTCATCTTAGTCACAAACCAAATACCAGATCCTGAGTGCCGATGGATGAAAATGAAAGCGGAGCACTCCAGAAATGGAATGCAACTACATTTCATTTCTAACTGTCACTGCAGGGGGAAATACATTCTTGGTTTTATTTTTATTTAAATTTCAGTCAGGGGCATTCTTAAAATAATAAGTTCCCAGAACATATCATTCCACATGTTCTGATTCCATACATCCCTAACTGGATAAAAGATCACACTACCCACCTGGGTTCTAGTTTGGTTTTGTTTGTTTGTTTCCAGAGTAAGGCTTTTTCAGACTCGAATTGGGTCTGAAATTAGACCAGTGTGTGGAATTCAGAATCTCATTTTAAGCTTTGTTAATATTTAAAACATTCAGAATGGCAGGCCCTCCCCAACATACAGATTCATAAATGTGTGAAGACCACACATTTCTAGAAACAGAAGGACTTCCCAACACTTCATTCAAACACCTGTACCCATTGTTTTTCTGATATTGAAGGTGTTGAACTGTGGAGTGCCTCTTAATCCTTTCAGTTATAAAATAGGTATAATAAGTATTGATCTATTCTTGTAGTCAATGATTTATCTATCTTGCTACTCTATTGATTATTGTCTATGGAATCATTTGAAATCATGATATCTCAATGTTTCATCAATCATTGATACTTTAAAGAAAGGGTTCTTTGCACTAAAACTTACAGAAACTAATAAAGTACGCCTCAGTAGTTGCTCTTCTTTTTTCTTAAATATTCCATTTGTAGAATCAAGTAGACCAACATTGGACAATAGAACTTTCTGCAATTTTAGAAATGTGCTATATTGTGCCAATAGTCGCCATATGTGCCCATTGAGCACTTGAATGTTTTAATTAAAGTTTAATTAATTTAGATTCAATTTCAAATTTTTAGCTACAACATCGTACCTCGCAGATTTAGTCATATTATACTAAAAAGGGTTCGTTCTACTCTCCATCCCACCCCACCAAAATATCTGCTATAAAAAAAAAAATCCAACTTTTCTCTCTGACTCAGATTTCAATAACAAATAACTTAAACTGTATTAAAGATTTTAAATTAAAGAGCTAAAAACATAAACACATGCCTGCATTTCCATTTATTTAAATAGAATAATGCCTTTGAGAAGGATTATGCCTTACTTTCTCTCAAAACTCCAAATCCAATACTGTGTCAAGCACACTTACAAATGACAGACTGTGAATGGGAACAGTTTTCTGAGCCAGCACTGGTACAATGTAAAGGAAAATGCAACACAGTGAAAAGCCCCAGGTGCCAGTGCTGGCTCTGCAATGGGCTTGTTGTAAACTTGGGACACATCACTCCACAAGACAGTTCTCATGATTCATGAGGATGTTATGATGACCAAGTTACAGAAAGGATGTAAAAGTTTCTTAAGAAAGCCTAGCATAGAACAAGAAATGAACAAAAGCTGGTTCAATTCTGCTCTCCAATTCACCAAAAAGTAGACGAACAGGTGGGCTGTATCGTTGGTCAAGTTTCTGCTCAGCTCCTGTGCTAGTCATGACGAGCGAATGTGCTGCTCATGTCCTCTGACACAGAAGAGGGCATTTAATAAAATGAAGCTGAACAAAACTGGACTCTTGTAAATCCTCTTTTTAAAGATATTGTAAAGATGACTAAGAAAATCTAAAATGAAATTGGTGGTGGGGAGGTGTTTATACAAGAATAGACAGACATTAATGGAACAAAATATGCATGCCTACACACTAAATAAATAAGTAAAAGAGATAGCAAAATTAATGAGTTATGGTAAGATTATTCATTAAATGAAACTGGAAAAACATACAAGCCATTTAAAAAATCTAAATCCTCATCTTAAACGACAAGTAGGTTCGGTTTGATTGAAAGCTGAATATTTTTAAAAAATTGAAACCAACTTGTACATACTTCAAACTGGAACAAATTAAAAATGAACACCCAATAAGGTAACACATACATATACTTATACAGAAAGCGCACACAAATTGGCTAAACATGCTAATGTAACATGCAAATTATTGTTTAAACCAATTCAATGAATAAGACATATATGGGAGAGGCAGTAGATTATCAGGCTGAAGACTATGCTATTGAAATCATGATAGTGAATTTCTTGAGAATTTCTGACCATTGTCTTCATGAAATTACATTACAACTTCTTTCAATGGTTCCTCATAAGATATGGCATCAAGAGCTCTCTCCATTTTGGCTGGTCTTCTCTGGATGCCATTATCTATTTTGCAATGGAGTGCTCAGAATTAAGTACCTAATCTACCAACCGAGGTCTGGCTGGGAGAAAGTAAATTTACATATGAAGCAAATTCCACTCCATTAAAGGATGTCCCTTGCTCTATATTGCTAATTCATATCAAGTCTATCCAAGGAGCATACTCCTAATCACTCAATTTGAGGCAACACCAACTGGCTCTTCATCATCTTAATAATGTTCACTTTATCAATATTCTTTCAAAATAAAAGTTTAAAAGTGAAACTTACACATATGGTTTTAGAAACTAAAAAATATGGTTTACTGAAATTTGAAAGTCATAAATGGAGAGAAGCTGGAATAGTCCATTCTCCCACATTAGGAATAAAATCAGTGCTGATATTGGGGGTAAAGGGTTAAGGAGAATGCTATTCCAGAGGTGACTGGCCCTGGAACAGATTAAGTTTTCTGCATCAAAGCCTGGTTTTCAAGTCCCACTCTCTCCAGGAGGAGATGTTCAATCTGGAGATCAGTCATTTAAAGTCTTCAAAAGCCAAAGCAGAGAGAACACTTAAGAAGTATGTTCTTCTGTCTCTGTATGGGATGGGTTTTACTGAATTTAGCGTAGAGGTGCCATTCTCAAGAGCCCATGGATGACTTGTGAGGAGAGCTCTAAACAGCCTGCATACCTGCGTTCCAACTCCAGCCAAATCTGAGAACTATGTATCCTTTGTTCATGGATCTTGTTAAGATGCAAAAACAGGAAGGGCAGACATATCCATGAAAGCTGGTATTAGCATTAATGAATAGGAAAATGTCGTCCAATTAATGAAGGAATTATTTATTTTCCAAAAAAATTTGTCATAAGGCAGACAAAACTAAAGCTAAAATTTTTACACAATTGACCAATTTACTCAATGTGCAGGAAAAGATTTCATCAAACATCTGCTAAGAAACTGTCAACCATCTTTCCTTGAATGTAGACATCCCAATTTCCACCAAAAGATTCATGAATATAAGAAAGGTAAAAAGTGTTGACAAAGGCAAAACATGGACATGTAACCGGGGCAGTCTCTTGATCTGCATATATTACTAACAGGAAAATTACCATGCCCTTAATCTAATTCTATTTATAATAATCAGATACTAAAGTTCAGAACTAGGCATGATGTGAAATATTATGAAACTCTATCTCTCCCTTGAGGTCATGTGAGACTAGAAAGATCCCCATGACAATGGAGTCCCAAAATTTCCCTTCCCATGGTATTTATTTTAAAAGGCAAAACCACAGTTAAGAGAACTATTTTGGAAAATAGAGCTAATAAAGCAGGTTTCCTGGAAAATTCAACACTGAACAAAAAACATACACTTTGAATAATGGGAATCGGGATACCAGTGGATAAGTTCTTCTCCCTTCCTCCTATTAATGGACTATTTTGAGACACACTGGAGCAGGATGCCTCCATGAAGATATGCTGTGAAACCAAGCAATCAGTTGTACTTTTAAGAAGTAGTGGCCAGCTTGGTAGCCTACCCTTTTATATTTGCTCTCTCTCCTCCAGTCTCACTCTTCTTTTCCCCTCACTCCTGCTTCCCTGAGTCTGCTCCTTCCAATCAAGCACATAAGCCTTTGTGGCAGGCTGTTTTCTAGGTAACCTAGTCTAAGAAAAACACCTACTTTGCACCATGCTTTGCACACAAAGCCCCACTCCTTGACTTAGAGAAGGGGAGAAATAACTGTAATAAAAGCATCAAAAAGCACACACAACCTGGGCTGATTTCAGTATCGTTACTCACAGTACTTTGTAAAATAAGACCACAACTCTGCTATAAATAGAATACTAAATGATATTCTAGAGAATTTAAGAACTTTAGTTGTTTGGGCTCCAGTGCAAAAGGGCGACTAATGTTAATCTTGTTTATCTAGTTATCTAGTATAAATGATTACAGTAAACTCAAAACAGTCTGGAATCTCTCCCAACCAAACATGCTGCTTACAGTTTAAACCCTGATCCAATAACACCCCTACATCCTGCCTCCTAAGCTAACCCTTCCTCCAGAAAACAGAGAAATAGGCAAAACAAAAGATTGCATTTTCTACTCTTCTCTTTCATAAAACAGTAGCCACTCCTTGCTCATGCAAAAGCCACAAGACCAATGCCCTTCAAATGAAGCCTCTTCACATGTTCTTCATGCTTTAGAGAAATCTTTTAGACATAACTCCTAAATATTAAAATTTACAGTAGCAATTAAATGATATGATACCTGGGATTAGCTTTAAAATAATCTTGGGTGAGAGAAAGGAACAAGTGTAAAGATGAAACAAAATTGGTCCCAAGTCAAATCATTCCTAAAGCTGGATAACATATTCGAGGAGGTTCATTATAGTATTCTTGGTTACTTGTGTATATGTTTGAATTTTTCCATAATAAAACGTTTAAAAAAATGAAAGGCATACATTTTATAAAGTTATGGCATCAATCCCCATTATCCTAAGGCTAAGAAAAGCTATACAGCTTAACTGTGTTCACCTCATTTCTTAGTTAAATACACTGGCCTCATCTTGTTTTATAAAATGAAAAAGTGGACAACTCCTAAAATCAAGAAAAAGCCCATCTTCAAGCTAGTCTCAGCCCATATGTTTAATGTTTTATATGAGTTGGAAGTGCCTTAAATTCCTGCTGAATCTTTTAAACACATAAACAACATATCCCATATCTGAGTTCTCCTTCAATTATCTCTTCAGAACTGTATAAGGTCACCTAGTGGATGCAAAACTAATAGTATCACTTGGTTCATATTTACTGGAAACTGTTCGCACTGGAAATCTAACTTGTGAATGCCTGAGGTAACTTTGCGAGTACAATATTTGCATTTGCCTAAGGAAATGAACTAAAAATACAATATCTGCTGCTCTGTATATCAGTTCATAGTTTCATATCAATATGCTGCACATCAATAATACCATTATGATTTGTATAGCATCAATCAAGTGACCTCAAAGGAGAAAGGGAATACTACCAGATTTCCATTCTCAAATCATCCCCCTAAGGAGCGCCAAGTGTTGGGAGAATGGACACTTCATGTAATTCCAAACATGGGAGTACTTCACAAGCTCAGACCCATCATAGTGAAGAGCTAGGATCTAACTCTCAGGGGAAAGACTCTCTAGGCAAATTCTAGCATTTTAATGGATTTTCCTCTCTTTAAGATAACCAGATGTAGTTGGAATTAGATTGGCACCAAAATGTCCCAGTATTCCTTTTTTTTTTTTTTTCCTGTGTACTGGGAACTTTTGAAAATTACATTATTGAACTATACAACAAGATGGCGAGTTTAGAAGGGGAATGTTGTAGAGTAGGAAAAGATCTTACTGCCAGGGCACCAGCCTCTCTCCCAGGGTTCTCAGAAGGGATTGTCCAGACTCAGTTTAAACCTTTCAGCCCCTTCTAAGGAACCCTGCTCCATTTTTTAACAGGGCCAAGTCCTGGGGAATATTCCCAATCTACCACCCATGCGCATTTTGCACATTCGCAGAGAAAACTGAGTACTTTCTTCTCATGGTTCTTAAATGATTCTCCTTCAGATGTAAAATTCTGTGACTCTAGTGAATGTCTGCTTTGGATACCAAAAGGTAGTGCCAGGGTTTCTAAAGAGTTAATGCAAATACTAGAGCTGCCGAATTTCCTACAAGGAATAGGTCCAGATTTGGCTAGTTACCTCTTGCCCTTTCCTCAAAGGATTTCAGAAATAAGTGATTCCTGCATCCTACATATAACCAAGCTTAAAAGTAACTATAGACTATTATCATGTCACTCCATGTACCTTTCTTCCTTGAACTTAGCTCCTTTTCTTACAAATCAACAGGCATTTCCTACACCCCAGCTCTATTTTTTTCTATTTGTGAGCTTACTTATTTATTCAATATGCTCACATTCTTCTTAAACTCAAAAGCCAAGGATGGCTCTGCCATCAGTGGTCAAAGGACATGCAATGCTTCTTAAAAATATCATGGAACGCCTTCACAACTATAAGCATACTGACGCACACCAATCCCATCCTGACTCCCATGTACCAAACCTCATTCAGAAATAACCATCTCTTCATGTCCAACACAAGAGTCTCTTGCCATTAAGCTTTTGCTGATTTCTTCATTCAAATTATTTTCTGTTTTCATCACATTCTCATAGTAGATACTTGTGCCTCCCCTGTAGCATGATCACTTTCTACCTTATAATTGTATCTATTCCTACTTACCTGTAAGCTCCCAGCTCATGGAAAAAATGACTGATTTATATGTCCACTGTAACAGTTTTTCAAGTATTTTTGACCATGACACAGAAAAAGAAATGCATTTCACACTCAGATCCAGCATATGCCAAAGTACATGCACACACACAGACACTTAGGCATGCACAACTGAAACAAAAGTTTTCCCAAACTTTACCTACTCTAACTACATGTGAAGTGTTTATTTTTTGCTGGTCATATCAAAACCCACTGATCTGACTCAGGACCTACTAGGTGACCCACTTTGATAACGCTTTCAGTAGCACAAAGTACAGGATTTCTGACCTAGTGTCAATAAATGCCGAATGAAGGAATAAGCCAGCCAACAAACACAGGTTTACTTTTTCGCAACCATATTTGTTAACTGTAGTTCTCTTAGTTCCCTTAATAAATAGATCCCCTGTAAAATGCTAGGTAGAACTAAAATTTTCTTTACAGGTGAAGCACCAAGAGCTGGTTTTAAAATATCCAGAGCAAGACACATTCATTATGTTGCCCCCCCAAATTCACCAACATCGCCGTTCTCATTCTCCAGTCAGTATATTATAAGGAGTTCACGTTAATACTCATTTTTAAAACAAGTACACATATCTGCTGTTTTCAACCATAGCTTATGTCTTACATAGAGCAGATGACTGATAAAAATTCCACTGACTTAAATCTCATGCATGGTATCAATTACTTCCCCAATCAAGGAAACCAAGGATTTGAGCACTCTTCCTCTGAGTGTGTTTTAATTATTCCAAACATTAATTGAGCCCTGTTATCAGGAATGTGTAAAAACTAGTCTTTAGCGTCAAGATCACATTTTCCTGGGTGTGTGTACATTCAATTTTCCATGAACCATCTAAGCATCTTTCTAGGAATAGAAGGCCAAGAATACCAGGTCAGTATCTCATTTCCCTCCTTGCCCGCTCTTATATTGGTAGCATGTTGCTCATTTCCAAATGTTATTATTAATAATGGTCTTGAAATTTAATCAGGCTCTCAACCAAAAATTTAGTCTATATAAACTTCCCTGAAATCATCCAACCTGATAAAGTAGCACCTATGCTATCTATTAAACTGTCATCCATTCTAATTGGCCCTGGAACGATGACTCTATTCCAGCTGAGCTCTTATAGAGACAAACATAAAAAAAAGTATTAACAATTTGTGTCATCTCATTTGTGTAAAGGATACTTCTCCAAATGTTCACTTGGAGAAGTTGTTTTCTGAATAACATATTGTGAATATTTCCTAGAACATAAGATAATCAGTTAGCTCATCCTTGTCTAATGCCTAAAACTGGAGTTGTTTTCAAATAATACAAGATTTTATAGCTGAATTATTTCTAGGCAGGAAAGTTTTAGTAATTAGTTTATTGCAAATTATAAATTCCAAATGTCCACAAGAGAAATCTTTGAAAAGATTAAAGTCTTGAAATACAAATCAAAGGGATATGTTGGTTTCCCATTGAAAAAAGTTACTGAAAATTATCACAGCCCTCAATTCTAGTATATTATTAACTGAGAACGTCAGTGGCTTTAGGCTTCTGTTTATAACACTGAACAGTCTGAGAACAGAAGGATCTCCAGCCTCCTCTCCTGGGCGATTCAGGCTCGGGAGTTCTCCCCACCACACAGGACCACAGTAGACAACCTAACACACCCAATGAGAGTCAACAACAGTAAATGCAGTAGAAACAGTGCTGACTGTAAAATAAGGAGACACATGTTCTTGTCCCTACTTTACCGTCATACTTCTTTGGGAGTCTGGGCAAGTCATGTTTGCTTCCGACCCTATTTTCTCTGTGTACAATCACGTGGTGAGATGAACTTAGTGGTTCTCAAAACTGTTTTCACAGAATCCCATGGAAAACAGGCCCATAGCAGAATACTTAAATCAGAATCTCTGGAGGGTAAAGTCCTGGCACTTGTATTTTATAAAAACTCTACTCCTGATTCTATGGTATAGCCAGGGTTGATGGCCCAGAGGATCTCTGAAGGTTTCCTTGAGACTTTCTAAGGTTCTCCATCTACAAAAAATCAGAGTTTGACCACTCAGGCCACCACTCCCACTTCAGGCTTTCTGAAGCTTCCACGGTTCAGAAATTTCTTTAAATACCAACAACTGAAGAAGAGACACCATCTCCCCTTCCAACAGTCATGTGGTCACCAGCATCTGCAATGTAGACAACAATGATGAGCAGTTCCATGGTAAACATATCATTTCTAGAAGGCTTAGAAATGATAATGAGGGTTAAAAAAATGGAAAAAAGGTAAAAAGAGCAATAAAAACTGTGCAATCCTACGCTAGACAACTCTACCTCATTACCATTTTGAAAACATAAATGTTAGTAAGCAAAAGGTCTTTGAAGAAAGAAGAATGTGAGCTGGGACATGGAGAATGATAACGAATGTGATATAACAGAGAGAAGAGCACACGTTTTGGATTAAGCACAGTATTTTAATCAGTCAGTGAAAAATTAAGGAAACTCAGGGGGATGAGGTTAGAGAAGTAGATTGGGGCTTGATTATTTAAAAAATAAATAAAATCAAGCAATCAAAACAAAAAGAAAAGAACAAGAGAACCCACAGTGGCTTTCAGGTGGCACTGTAAAAGCAATCGCTTCAGGAGTTAAAGGCAGAGAAGTTAAATGGCATCCACAGTAACCAACAGATTACAAAGAAGTTTTTACAAAGAGCTGAAGTGATCTGTGGCCCATTTCATGAAGTGGTGACCCTGACAGCCCACTGGCACGGAGCCTGGGGAGTGGCAGCAAAAGACATAGTCAAGAAAAACTAAAAGTGAAACGCCACCTGCTACTCTCACTGGTTCATAAGGGGCCATGTGCGATTTGAGTGGCAAAAGGAAGCTGAACCTGCAGGCTCAGTTCAAATCATGAGACAACTCCAGCATGCTTACTAAAGAGAGCTGTTTCTAGTCATTTCACTGGTGCCCCGCAAGCCCTTTTCAGGTAAGTATAGTGGACAGGGCTCTCCTGAGATTATTAAGCACAAAACACATGTGCAAGGCTACCACCTTCAAGCAGAATATGAGCAAGTTGCTTTTACTGAAAAATAAAAGCATTAGGTGTCAAAGGGGCAGGCAACTCCCACTTCCCACCAGACGGGGCACAGAAGGAGCAAATGAAGTAATTCATTATAAAAAGAAGGGCCTGTAAGGATGATGGAACTGATAACAAATCATCGCATCTATTCTATATCACAAATGACCAGGGAATTATTTATCCCCTTACCCTGACGTGCGTGTGTGTGTGTGTGTGTGTGTGTGTGTGTGTGAGATTTTCACCATGGGAGCCATTATCTATTTATTTCTTTATAGCCTATCCTCCTCTTTTCTACAATATAAAATCTAAAAGAGCAGGGACTTTGGCCATTGCTTATTCCTACCCTTAAAACAATACCTGGCACAAGATGGGTACTTAAATGTTGTATGAATGAATGAATGAACAAATAGTATATTTTCTCTTTTCCATAATGAATGTACACTTTCTTCTTTTCTTTCACAAAATCCTGAGAACAATGGAGTTCAGGTAGAATAGCCATGTTTTCCTGGTTAATATGTAATCAAAGAAGCAGACACAATCTTTGATCCAAGCATAAGATTTAGATGCACAGCTAAAGTTAGAAGACTATTTGGTCCATAATTGTGTTTTCATTTCTCAAAATGTACCTCTATACCTCGTTTTTGTTTTTGTTTTTTCAAAATACACATGCATAGATATAAACCCAAACACACATGCATATAAAAAGATTATTTGTATTATTAGAAGAATACAGCTCAACCCTATCAATGTTGTGCAAAGCAAAAATATCTCATCTTTGTAGCTTTTCCCTTCTCTTCACAAGAAGGGAAAAATGTCTGAATTTCCAAAGATGAAATTTCCAGGTTGGAACATTTTAATGAAGAGAGGAAAAACACAGATTCTGAACGAGTCTGAGACAGCTTTAGAGGCGTATTTGAAAATTATGTGCTGTATTTGCAGAGGGAAGAATCTCTAGTTAAAGCACATTCTTTCTACACATGCTGACAAAATTAAGGGCACACCATCCTTTGCTGAATGAGAGCTTATTAGAAGCGCTAGTGTGTGAGCCATTTCCTTTTGTTCCCTGAAGAAAAGCTAAGGCTTGAAAAATACTTTGTTAATGAATCATCTTAAACTTGCAAATTTAAAATTTAAGTCAGTAAGATTGATAAATTAAGGTTCTGATGGCAACAGGATCCTTTCCTGTCATGCACATGGGAAGAGTTATAACGGGAACACTTGTTTCCATCTTAAGGATTGGGGAGGATAGATAGAAGGCTGCGATTCGGTGATGCTAATTAGGAATGTCAGCAAAAGAAGTTCTGAAGCTCTCTGTGCTGCCGGAGACAACACAGCAAAGAAAGGACGGAAGACTCATGCTACCATTTTCCCCTTAGCCAAGGGGTAAAATAATAACAGCCTTTCATATTTGTTCAGCAATTACAATTTACAATTCACTTCTGCACATAATATGTCATTTGAAGGAGAAGTAGGTACAGGCCAATACTGTGTATCCCTATTGGATAAATGGAGAAACTTAGTTCAATCAGACAAGTGACCTCTTCCATGTCACAGAGCCAGCAAGTGCTAAAACCCAACCTCAAAACCAGGCCAGCACTTTGTTCCTGTATAAAACACAGCATGCAATTGCAGCTAGCTACATAGGCCAGAACTTGCCTTCTGCTCTTTCACTATGTTTACATTATTTTCAGTAACAAATAGGAACCGCCATTTTGTTGTTGAGATAATGGTACATGAATGAACCATTAAATGGAGCCCAAGTATTGAAATGGCTTCTACTTTTAGCAAGCAGTATGTGTGTTCCTTTGGTAAAGGTGTGTTGGTCATATAAGCATGGCAAGTGAAGTTCTAATAGTGGAAGTCAAGTTCTGAGGGGATGGATCACAAACATGCCTTTACTGCTTTGTCCATCTGCCTCTATCCTGCCTTTGAAACAAGAAAAAGGTGTATGTCTTAGAATGCTTTTTGTCATCTCCAAAATGGTTTTACAAATAGACACATAAACCAGTTCTATGTGCTCTTAAGCAAGGAGGCCCCAATTAAAGGTCCTCTGGGTTACCCGGATGTTCTGTTGCCTTGTAAAGCCTGTTGACATTCTCAGTACAAAATGCCCAGTCTCACATACAATAGTCAAAACCAGGAGGCAGCTTGGCAGGGCAGTTTCCATAACAAAGGACTTATATAAAAAATGCATACACAAAGCTTGATTCTTAAGTTTAGAAAATTCCCCACAGTGAAAGTATGAACTGAAGCCATGGCCACAGAACCATCTGAGCAAGAAACTTACTTCGGGAAGTACCTCCCTTGGCTTCATGCTACAGATTATAGAAAACGGTGTTGCCCAGGCTGCCCATCTGTCACATTAATATATGAACAATGTCAGTTTCTGCAACAAACTATTCATTAAGTGTCAGATTCTGGCAAGAAAGGCAGAGGGAGAGAAGAGTGAGGGAGAATGGCAGCATGGATAGTTGAGAGAAGGGTTAAAGAAGCACAAGAACTGGTGGAAAAGGAGAGGAAACAAGGGGTGCATTTAGCTTTGCATAGTCACTCTGAGCCCTGACATCAGTGTGCACGACTCCCACTGTCTTTCCAGTATGACCCAGTGATTCATCCCCACGATCCATTCACTAAATATACTGTTCTTTCCTAACATTGTCCCCATTCACAAAAAATCTACTTTCCAAAATCCAGATGAAATACATCTCCAGGAAGCCTTGCCTAATGTTCCTGATCAGAAGTCATATCTTATCTCTCTCTGCTGTTCCCAACAGACATTGCCTAGAGCTCTGATATAATTCATTCCCCATAGTTTAAATGTCCCTCGATAAATAATTAGGTTTTGAGGATGGAAATCATGTCTTGTTTCTCTATGAACTCCAAAGCATCTATTTCAGTGGTTATCACAGAGGTTTTTCATAATATTTCATTAAGTTGAATTCAAATACTTAAAAGGCTCCTCCTAGCACTGACATTCCAGATTTTAGAAGTCTGTGCCCATCATATTAATCATTCATTCATTAAACAGTGTGCACTAAGCTCCTACAGCACACACACCCTTCAGATACCACTGTGGCCCCGTGGCATTTACAGTTGAGTCTGGGAGGAAGGCAGTGATCAAATAAGCACACACATCTGCAGCTAGAAACTGTGATATGTACTGCAGTGGGTTGGCTTAGGTAGATCTGAGACTATCCACTCAACTTGAACACTGCACCTTCCAGGGACCAACCATCACACACAAATAGAGGCAACTGTGATAAAAATCCTAAGACAAATATGAAGGCCCCTAAATAATGACAAATGCAGTTCCATTGTAGTTTTATTTTTCTTAAGAACTTAAGCAAAAGAAGAGGTGACTGTTCAATTTCAGCCTATACCCATGCTTCTCAATCATCTTTTGATACATTCTGGCATCTATCACGGTGAAAGATGATAACTGCCTTAGGTCAGTCCTTGTCCTAGAACACGCTACATGGTTGCATCCTCTGAAGTCCCCCCATGCATAAAATGGAGACCATCATCTCTGCTGTGACAATTAGACAAGGTTGATATGTAAGGATTCAATGACAGTGCAGCATAAACACATTGAAAAGTGCATGTTATTTGTACACAAAAATATGCCAACCCGAAAGTCTGATCCATATAGACATATATGCATATATTCATACACACATATATTCATATATATGTATGCATGTATGTATGCATATACGTAGTTGGATTTCTCATTGTATTACAGCTTTTTTCATCACAGCAATTTTTCAGTCACTCTGTTGCCCTTCTTTGCACAACATTTTCTCTGCAAGCAAAAGATGGGAGAAGGAGGTAAGAGAATAGTACAGTCTGTACCCCTGTCTCCTCTCTGCTCACAGCCAGGATAAAGAGAGGACAAAGGGCCAAGGACCTGAGCCAAATCCCAGAGGCCAAGCTGCACCATTCCATGATGCCACTGATGAACATAGCTTCTGGTAAAAGCGCTGTCAGCAAGAAGGGTCAGGAACAATTATGAGACTTTAAAGATACCATGAATTGACTTCGAGGGGAAACGGTAGCACAATTTCGCTTAATGTTTTGTCAGCAATCGCACAAGAATAGGAGATGTATACAACTGAAACAGCATATTTACATCTAGTTTCCTAAATAAAGAAGGCTGACGTAAAATCCTAGACTGCATGTCTCTTCTCTATCAATCATAAAGAACTACAAGAAAATCCTAGAAGGAAATGCTACCACTTCATGAGCAGCAGCAAAATCATTTATTAATGATAACATTCAGTAAGTACTTACTAAGTACCACTATTTAAAAACGTTCAATATATTACCTAATCTTCACAACCTAGGAAGTAGGAATTAGTCTCCTTATTTTTTCTTTTTTTTTACAGAAGAAAACACTGTGATTCAGAGAAGTTCGCTAAGTTGTCTAAGATCACACAGCTAGCACTGACTGAACATACTGAACAGCTGCTGTTTACCTGGCACGATGCCAGGAGGCCAGAAGAGGCAGGGAAGGGGACAAATTGAAAGGGAGGTATCACTGATGCAGAAACAAGTCATACACTGGTTCTACCAAAAGAAACGGCAGAGAAGCCAAGACATGGACATGAGTTACTACAATCCAAGGCAGAAAAATTTAAGTGCCCCAAGAAGTGCACAGATAAATTCCATATCAGTGTTCACGTGCGTGTGGATGGGGGGTGAGGCTGCGGGGGTAGAGAGAAGCTGAATTCCAGGCAGAAAAAAAATTACAGTTAACATGAATAACCTTATTCTTCACAAGTTTACCTATGTCACTCGGGCTTGATTCCTTTAGGATAAGTCAATGGGCTATTTATTTGCTGAGTTTGTGTTCCTTCTGGGTGGGTAATCCAATAATACAATTCACAGTAACTATACTGGAAGCTCCCTGAGGGCAAGTATCCTGTGCTGTATCCTCAGTGCCTAGGATGGTGTATACATAGCACACAGTGGTGCTCAAGAGATATGGAATTAGGAGATGAAGGAATAAATGTGTAAATTAATTAAAAGGTGAGTAAATGAATGAATAAAGAAACATAAAGCCAGGTGTACACTGTTAAGAAGTACAGACTATACTGGAGTTCATGAATTCCAGTTGCCTGACTGCTAAAGTGCCGTCCCCAGGGGTAACTTGCAAAGATGAGTGCTAAGGCGCTTTTGCTAGACAGCAGGTGAGAGTTCTTTTAACAGAGAGCCCACACTGGTGACCTAAGTGGTCAGTGATTTCAAGAATACCAAGAAACAAAACATGAACTCTTATTTTATTCACCATGGTGGCAGGAAGCACAGAGAGAACCACAAAAGCTGTATTATCTGGAACTTTCTTGAGAGCTACAAAGTAACTCATTTGCAGAAGTCGTTGATTTGTACATGGGGACTGTTTGGTGAGATTGAGGAAGCAAATGATGGTTGACTTCCTGGAGTGAGTCACGGCTGTAACCCCCTTTGACAGTATTAATAGAACGGGGGAAAATTTCCAGGAAACATAAATTACCACAACTACCAAAATAGAAAAGGCAGCCAGTGACTTAATCACTGAACTTGAGGGGAGACTACTCCCTTTCTTTATCAGAAAAAGAAAACAATAAATCAAACTAATACATTTTGAAACTAGTTAACAGCATCCTTTTATAGTGTGCAGAGTTATCTTTTAATCCTACACTAAGATTTTGCTTTCGCAAAATGACCATACACACTCTGGGCTAAATACAGTTGAACCAAGGTTCTGAGGTCAAGATTAGACCTCCAAGAAACAGGTATTGCATTAAGTGATTTATTAATCCATCCATTCCTTCTTTCAAACCTTAAATTAGTAGGTATGTAATGGGCACCTACTGCTATGTCCCAGGTTCATACTCCCTAAGAAACAACGAGCTAAATAAAAGAGGTAATAACTATAATTACTGTTTTCATTTCTGCTCACTGGCATGGCTAAATGTCTTCACACTGTTTGGAGGTAAAACAGGGAACACTAATATTAGGGCTAAGAGGTTAGTTCTGTTCTGTAGTCTCAGAAAGTGATAGGGACCTTGGGTCAATCCAAGAGGTCTAGGAACCTAAGGAATTTTGATCTAAAGGCAAGCTATGTCTGCCTTCATAGCTTCATCACCTCATAACCTGGCAGTATAGTGTAGTAGCTATGTGTTCAAGCTCTGCGGCCAGCTTGCCTGGGTTCAAAACCTAGTTACACTACTTAACAACCATGTGACTTCAAGTCATTTCACTCTGCTTGCTTCACTTTCTTCATCCACCAAATGAAAATGAATAACAACACTATTTCACAAGATTATTATGAGGATTAAATTAGTATGCATATTAATTTAATTAGGAGGTATATATATATATATATATATATATATATATATATAATGCTTGAAATAGTATCTGGAACATAATTAACACTTCAGAAAAGTTTACCATTACTTTCATCATTATTATTACCCTAGTTCTTCTGAGATTGGATTTTTTCATTATTCTTGAAAGGAAAAGGAATAGATCAGTTCCCTCCAGCTGCACAGCTATGACTCCGGTCATCCATGCCAGCTGATCTCTGTCTGCATGCTCATGCGTGATCCATCACCATGCTCTACCAACCTGCCTACAAGGCCACTACACAATCCAGCCCGAAAGAATACTGTATCCAAGCAACCTAGCTGGACCACCTCTCCCTCATCAGAATTGATTTGCTTCCATTGCCTATTGCCTACCCATCCCATGATCACCTACCTCAAACACACAAAAATCTTCTAACCTAACCATTTCCAAACATCTTTTCTGGCCCCAAGTACTTCAGCACACTGTTCTAGTTAGTGCAGAATGGAATTTAACTAAAAGGATATTTTGGCAAGTACCTATAATAAGCTGGTAATATGCATACCAATTTCTTCAACCTGCTATCCTCTCTAAAAGCCATACCCATAAGATCTTCCTTATGCTCTCTAACAGAAAAACACTGGAAGTAACACATCTAACCAGCAATATGGCAATCGTTAAATAAATTCTGGGAGGCTGGTATGTCTACTCCAAGGACTATAACACCATTGCTAAATACGATGGGGGAAATTCTTATTCTATAACATTGAATTTTAAAAAATGCAAACATTTTCTTTTTCCCGGATTACATATAAAAACCATAGATGTATGGTGCTGAAGACTAAATTGGTACATAGAAAATGGGGTTGATGTGTTAGGGAGACAGGATTGTGGGTATATTTTTTAAAAGAACCTGTTTTCTAATTCTTATAAAATAGCTTGTGCACATTTCTAAATGTATGGGAAATCTTTACTAGTAGTTCACAAAGAAAAAAATAGTCAAGAAAGATTTATATGATTGAAATATATTAGAAAGCTTCAAGTGTGAAACAAATTATCCTAATAGCAGGAACTTTTCTTCTGAAGCATACACAAGTAGTCCCCAAAAGATACCCAGGCATTACTTAGCATGTCACTCAAATGGAGGCACTTTAGAACGGAAGCTCTCACATCCCCCCAGATCCATTTAGGCCTGAGGCCCACAGGAGAAGCAGCAGCAGTGTGCCTAAGTCTTATTCAGCAGCAGCATCAAGTGCTATTTAGGAAGGTTGCTCACATCAAGAAGCATCATCTTAAGTCCTAATCATTACCATGTGAGCCGCAGCATAAATGGCTGAATGGGGTGTGGTCTCTAATTCCATGGAGTTTGCCTCCATAACTCACACAATGGCTCTAGGCTCCAGGCTGAAAGGCTGGCGGTCTTTACCTTGTCCTCTCTTTGATCACCGCTTCTACAACTAGACCTAGAACTCCCTGTGGCCTATGCACCTGACCTCATGCCCCCATCACAGTCACATGGCTCTATTCCAGCTGACCGCCCCACCCCGCCACACTGCCTACTGACCACCCACCATCTCTCCTTATCCTTCGCACCTTAGGTGGTCTGTAACTATCCAGTCTTCAGAACTTTTGATGACTCAGACCTAAAAATATACATTCTTCCTCGAAATACTTACTGAACTTAAAGTCTGATTATTTTCTAACCGGGTCATTATTTTTTAAATCTAAAAATAAAAATACTTTTGAGCCTTTCAACTATAAAGCCTAGATCTTCAGTTTTTTGTGTTTTGTTTTTTTTTTTTTGGTTTGTTTTTTCCCCCCACGGCAATTAATCATACTGGACAAATACTGAGTCTTAAGTAAATAAGTGCTTAAAAGAACATTAATTATACATAGAAGATATCAATACTAAACAGGAGTTATTTATGAAATGCACACATACTTCTCAAATAATACCCACACTGTATATGGCTATGATCAGAGCAGGGGATCTGGGGACTGTTGTATCTGTGAGACAGCATGTAAAACACCTGAGACAGGGACTGGAAGGCCTGCTTCTGTGTGCTGAGCTCCAAAACACTAGTAATTCCATTTGCCCCAGCCTCAGCTTTTTCATCTAAAATGAAAAGTGTTTAAACAGCTCATCTGAATTGTACATGAGCAGTGACCTTCCATGATCCACCTAATCTCCCTTGGGTCAGGAGTCAGGAGCCCTACTATTCTGGTCTTGGCACCCTGACTTTATAGGTGAGTGATACTAGCTGACATCATCTGTGAATACTTCAGCTTAGTCACCTACAAAATGGGAACAGCAACCTCTGCCATTTACCTATCAAAGAAGAGTTCTGAGGGTCAAACAAAACAATGGCTATGAATGTGTACTGTGAACATAAAATACCATGTTAAATAAAGGAATTTTATTTACTCCTGTCATTGTTAATATTAGGTTTGGGACAGAGGAACTATTAGGAGTACAGTCTGTGCGAACGTGGCTCTAGAAGAGGCCTGCGGAGAGGAAGCAGGCCAGTAAATGAACTTCCAGATAGCAATACACCGTTCTGTCTCGTGACACCAATAGGAAAGCTTTAGAGAACTGAATGGGTAAGTAAGACACATGAGAGGCTGGGGTCTACTCAAGGAAGACACAAAATGGAAGCAAATTTACAAACAAAAGGCCCTCAAAATCATTCTGGTTTATGCATTAATTTCCCTTCACTGACTTAACAACCAAACCAGTCTCATTCAGAAGGTTACATCACTGAGAACATTATTTCCAATGTCTCCAATAATGCGGGGTATTTCCATGGTTTATAAACTACTAAAAAATCAGATCAAACTGAATAAAGTCCTGTCTAAAGGGAAAAAAGAAAGAAAGAAAAATATCCAAGCGTTTTTCGTTCCGAAAACCTCACAGGTATTAAATTGTATTTCCATATTTACTTTTTTTTCTGATTTGTAATAGCTTGTATTTACATAAGCATGTGTCTCCTAGCAGCAGGGAGTACTGTACAGATATTATTTAATCAAATGTCACCTTATTGCTAGGCAGTGGGCAATGGGTCATTATTAAGGGGTCATGTAAGTTAGGAAGAAAAAAAACCTATTAAGTAATGGAAATTTTAAGGGGAAAAAAAAAATCAACCCAGTGAATCCAGTGAGGTCAGAAAACATAACTCACAGGAGGCAATTAACACTCCATTCTTCCATTACTGACAATGTTTAGTGTACCTGGGCCACCCTGCCATCATCAACCTTTCCGTGTAAAAATGGTTTCCTTCCCTCAAAGTCCTGCCCCAAAGCTGCCTCCTCCTATCCTGGTGTAGCCTTCAGCCTTTATCTTCCCAGTCAGATTATATTATGCCTTCTTCTGCATTATTATTATTATTACTATTACTATTCTTTTAATTCTACACTAACTGTAGTGTTTAACAATTTATGGCTTTTCTTGTATGTATTAGTACATTTCTTCACTTTCATGCCAAACTGAGATATCTGAAGTAGGGAACCAGGATTCAATCTTTTGGGCATATTTCTTCCTAACACAGAGCCTTAAAAAAAATAGGGAGTCTATCCATGTTCTTTATCAAGAATGAAATCTTGTAAATAAAGAGATTCGACTGGATGATTTCTGGGTTCCCTTCCAGTTGTAATTGCCAAGATATTAAAGTCAGAAGGAATTGATGACATTATCTAATTAAATCCCACCATGAAGCAAGCAGCTCCTAGTGAGAATAGAATATGCCCAAGTGGAAGGAAGTCTCCTGAGTCCGGTCCAGGGCTTCTTGGCCACACTATGGCACCTTTCTAAACTGCTGACAGTTCAAGAGGGATTGCCTCGGGTTTATTTCCTAAATTTCAAGCCAGAATCTTAGGGTACATGTACTTGACAGATGACAAGAAACTATTTAGCTTAAATAACCATTACTCTGAACATGATGATACTGGCTGGCCAACGGCTCTTCACCATGACTGAACTTGCCACTGGGCATCATTTTTAATAAAATGAAAACAGGAACACACACACTGACCCTAGACTACTGTTTTTCAAACTGTAGAAAGAAACTCATTAATGGGTCATAAAATCAATGCACTGAGTCTCCAAAAGTAATTTCTAAAACTGAAATAGGATTAAAAAAATCAATGTGTATCATGTAAATTAAGAACATATACTGGTAAGTAAAATTCCCTTTCGTATGTTTATATGTGCAAGCGTGTGTGTATGTAATTATCAATGTGAAATTTATTTCTTACTGCGATTTGTGTCAAAAAAGATTGAAAGCCACTACCAGGCAACAAAGTGATAAATATTAATAGCTACAGAGCTGACGGCTGCATAGCTAACAAGCAGGGAAGGCGAAAGCAAGTTTATACAACATAATACCACCTCTACACTTCATGTTCCTGTTCCTTTGGAGAGCAATTCAAAGCTCAGTTGGAAATACTGGGCACAATGAAGTGACACCACGTCCGTCCCCCCACATCCTCTCATGCCTTGTTTGGACTACCCAGTTCCTGGTTTAGGAAACAAGGGTTCTTTGGTCCCTGTCCATCCTCTGCCTCTTTCTCCCTCTTTCTGAGATAAATTTAGAAAATAATAATACAATAAAATCACCAAAAGAGAGAGGAAGGAAGGCAGGAAAAAGAAGTTTCAGTTTTAGAGACTGTTATTTGTTTACTTCTTCCCTCCGTCCCTCCCTCCCTCCCTCTCTTTCTAAAGGAGACCCAAAGCAGCCTATAGGAGCTACCACACAAAAAAGCCATGTCCCTGAGCACTTTCAGAATATTTTTCCTTTCTACTTTCCTGGCTGGATGGCCAGGTTTGAGTAATTTTCTCTTTCTCCTGGGGTTGGTTGCTAAGAGACACTCTATTACTTCTCTTTCTCTTAGGACCCGATTACGGTGGTCAGCAAAGACAGACGGTGTGCAGGCAACATTCTGACATGGCTCATACAAGATCCTTGGAGCTGGTTACAAAATGGTGGGCTTTCTTAACCCTTTCACAACCAGCAGACTAAGATTTCCAAAGTTCTTTATTTACAAGGGCCCAAGGATTTTCCCATCTTCCTTTGAATGGTGGTCTTGATGAATCAAGTGTATCTATCATTATAACAGCCAAGATTCATATTGAAATACATTTCAATAATGGCTTCATGCCAAATCCTTAGTTTTAATATTGCTATTTTTGTTTGTTCGTTTTGTTTTGTTTTGTTTTAGCCCACAGGTAAATAAATTGACCAAAAAAGAAAGTTCTGAGTTCATTCCCAGCTTGAATAAGGACGAAGATGCAAGGGAACCTTTAAATAGTTTCTTAGCTAGAATCCTCCAATCTCCCCTCTTTTTTCCAGAGTACACAGTCCAAGTGCACACCTTATTTATCTCTAATTCTACACAGTTCTTGACAGAACACTTTAAATGTTCTAGATGCTCAACTGATGTTTGCTGAATGAATAAAAGAATGAACTTCAGATTAAGCTCTTCATCCCATCCCTTAAGGATCCTATCCATTCCCCAACCCACACATTTCAGTAAAAGGAAAAAGAAATGGTGACAGGTTCCTTTTTAAAGGTTTGATGCCCTCAAAACAGACTAAGAATTAAAAAAAAAAAGTATATACAAGAAAGTAACAAAGATTCTGGATCTTTATCCAATGTATATTCTCTGGTTTGTATTTCCCTTATACTACCTGGAAGACTCAGGTAGCCAACCCACCATTCATTCATGTATTTATTCTACTCTCCTCCCCATTACAAGGTTAACTTGGAAGAACTTTTATTGTAATACTCTTCTTACCACAAGGCCAAGTTCATATATAGTGTATATCCAAGACATCATGAACCCCAGATTCCTGCCCTAATTGTTATCTAAACTTTTATCATTAGAATTCCATGCCTTCAGCTTAAGGCCCTGGTTTCTATTAAAATTAGAAGTCCACTGGCAAGGTTCCACATTGGCATCCTCTCAAAGATATAGACCACTCTCTTAGATAGATAGATAGATAGATAGATAGATAGATAGATAGATAGATAGATAGATATAGATATATATCAGTGTGAGCACATTTAACAAATATTTCTTGTATAGTATAGATTTTGGGAGCCAGCATGTGATATACAATAGAAAGATTATAAAATTTGGATTTACAAATAGTTGGATTCAAATCAAAGATTTATTATTTATTAGCCACGAGACATCATACAACTTATTACCTCTCTGAGCTTCAATTTCATTATTTGAACACTTAAACTATTAGTACCAAATTTCAAATAAAGATGACATGTCAGATATCTGGCATATGGTCGGAACAAATAAAATGTTAGCTCCCTCATGAACCATATGTACTTAAGAACATGACTTTATATTTTGCTCTGATGTAGGGAATGACCATTTGAGGATATCATCCCGGAATGGAAGAGATGAGAGGACATAGGGGTGGCAAGGGAACACGTGGAGGCATACAGACTAGAGCTCAGAGCCCATTTCACAGCCTAACTAAATTCATGATATTCCATGAGAACAACTTTACTCCATGCCTTTCAGGAGCAAGAATTTTACGCAATTCCTATAGCTGAATCACGTTTGTATAATTTTAGAGCAGGAATGAAGTGAAGAGATAATATTATTCAATTTCATTGTTTTACAACTGGGGAAACTAACACCAACTGCTTTGGTACCATAAGTGGACCGTAAGTGTATAGGATGGAAGAGTCCTTTCTACTGGACCACTTTTCCCAGTTAGCTCTTGTCATGTGCAGGGGTTGCCTTCTGGATTGGTTTCCATCCTCTTTTCGGCGTAAGGTAAAATTTCCTTTATTCTAGCAGGTTCTTTAGTTTTTGCCCTTCAATTGAGTATCCATACACAATTCTGAAACTGCATTCAGAACAAAGTCAAACTTTGTGATAGGTCCTAGCTAAGACCTAGGAATCATAGATCTTTATACTCTGTCTGGAGAAGAAGTGACACGTGCGACTAGGGTTGGGTTTATTTCTGAAAACAGGATGTTTGAGGAGCACTTCAAGCATGGTGCCCAGACTCTAACTACAAGCCTTTTGCCCTGAGATTCCCTCTTTGACTCTAGCTTTGTCCTTCCTCTATCTCCAGCAAAGTCTCCAACTAATGCAATGGTCTATTACTAAGAAGCATTCTGGAAACTGCTTCAGAGAAAGAAAATTCCTTGGTTGTCCCCAAAACGGGCATCACTTTCTTCAACCTTGGACCAACACTGATTCCAAGGATAAGAAATAGTAATTTCCAATGACCATTTCATTCTAGAGCTGACAATAGTTTCATATAGGTTGATTTTTACCCATGCTATACCCATTATAGAATAAATTATATGAGATAAACTGCTTGCAATGCTATAAATTCACCACCAGAAAAATATGAGGCCGAAAAATACCCTATCTTTAAAGAGAACTATGGCTATAGCTCTCCGAAATAATAAAGTGATTAAAAATTCCAAACAGCTGAAAAAAAAAGCTTTATTATGACAT
>NW_017731364.1:5903581-5949754 GCF_001890085.2 Hipposideros armiger | reverse complement strand
CTTAGCCTTATCTATTGGTCTTTGAATTATGCCTATGCCGTCTCAGGTTGCCACAGAATGATTTTTAGAAGTTCCAGGAAATGATCTTGCCAGTGCTTCCTCTCCAGGTGTTAAATCATCTACTTTTATTGCTCAAACACATGGAATCATAACTCACAAAGGTAAGTGTAAGTGTGGAATGGCAGCTGCCACTTCATCATCTTGACTATATTCATTGAGTTTTAAGAGTTTTGCTCACTTTTCTAATTAACCCATGTTCTATGCAAACTACAGCCACATAGTGATGGCATGTAATGTCAACATCCAAGTAACAAATCATTGGCATAGTCAGAGGGAAAGTATCAGATTATTTTTCTTCCTTAAAAAAAAAACAAAATAAAACAAAAAAAAACAAACAAACAAACAAAAAAAAAAACAATAAACATTAAAGAACTACAAAACAACTTAAACCCACAAGCAAGATCAGCCAGGAAAAGCTACTGCATAAAACAATCACATAAGTAATTCTGATAATTTTATTTTTATTAATCATAGTTTTGCCTTTACTATTACTCTTTCTGAACTCTAGTGTTTCCAATTTATTTCCTCCAAATGTGGACTTGCTTGAGTTCCAAGTACTCCTACTTATTTATTCAACTATAAATCCTATTTGCCCAAATCAACCTATTAATCTAATCACAGTAAAGGTCTAAATTCATTTGTTGGCCCTGGTACCCTTGAAGACCCTATAATTCTTTTCTACTTATAGTGAAGGAAAAATAGTATTTTGAAAAATACACACATGATTTTTTTTTTTTAAGCCAACAATAATAATACCATCTAGAACAGTCCTGTGAGTCTGACAAACTGCTGAAACTGGAAAGCCAATCCTTGGTACTTGAACCTGTGTTCAGGAAAAGGAATTATTTTAGAGAATTCTGCCCTTCTCTATGGGCACTGAATGGCATTATGTTCGGCTCCAGGTCCTGAAAAATGACTTTGCAGGATAGACTGGATAAAATAATTAAAAGTTTTAGGAGTCCCACAATGGAGCTGTTCAGCTTGAAGGAGGCGAGAGATGGGGTTAAGGATATCTTGTAAGGCTTGAAGGCTTCACACAGGGAAAGGACTTTTTCTTTACAATCTGCAAGGCCAGAACTCAGACCAAAGGTAGATGCAGGGAGCAGCAGATTTCACCTAAGTATTGGGAAATACCTTTTTATCCAAAAGGACTATGGGTGACTCTATAAATAAAGTATGCCCCCACCTTCACCTTATATTCAAGTGAAAGAAAACTTAAGGTTGCCTAAGAGGGCATATCTGTACCAAGGCTATGGCTACTAAGTCTTACGTTCCTCCAGAGAGATTCAGGATTGTTCTTTTGGTTCTATTGTTATTGTTTGGCTATAGACACCTCAGATCTCTTATTAAATTTGTGCCTAGGTATTTTTAAGCTCCGTTCCCTCTGCAAAAGGGACCTTCTCTCACTATATTTTCTAAAGCATTATTACATTAAAAACAATCAGTTTTTGAATATGTAATTTAAACTGAGCCACCTTAATACACTTCATAGTTATTATTTATTCAATAAAGATTCATCGATGCTTCCTGTGCCTCAGCCATGTCAGGCGCTGTGAATTTAATTATGACCAGCACAGAGCTGCTGCCCTTAAGGCCAAACCGTCTAATTGAAAAGGCAACTCTCATGTTGCCTCACCAGACTAAGTACTTGTTTTATTTGTCTGTTTGCTCATCATTGTTCCTTTCCCAGAGTTTCTAAATCAAAAGTGGCAGAGGGAGAGGTCCCATTTAATGAGACTGGGTCACAATTAGGGAGATATGATCAGATTATTATAGCTTTTAATTGTGTTTTGTTTTTGTTCCCCCCCATTTTTGGAGGTCAGATGCTTCCAACTTTAAGTACTAACTAAACTCCATGGCTACAGATTATACATTTATAAGACTAAGAGGTATGCCTACATTTTATGAAGGCAGGTTTTAAATCAAAATAAAGATAAACTTAAAAAAAAAAATCAGAGCTGTCCAAAGACAGAAAGGGCAGTTTCAGTTTCCTGCACTAGAAATATTCAAGAAAAGCCTCACAAACACCTTCTGAGAGATGGTATGAACTCAAATATGAGGCGAGAGATTAGCCTAACTCGGTAGTTTAAGAAAAGACAAAAACAAAACAAAACAAAAAACAAAAAAAACCCACACACGTGCCTCTTCCAGGCCAATTACATTAGAATCTCTGAGGGTGAGACCCAAGTCCTGATATTTTATTAAGCTCCCAGGTGATTCTTACATGTAGCGAGGAGAGAGAACCACTAAGAGACATTTAAGCCCCCTGCAATACAGCACTGCTGTACTCAAGAAAGTTTGTAGATTGTAAGCCCTCAAGTAAAAGGGAAATATGGTAAGGGACATGGGCATAACCTTTTCCATTCTGGCAGGCCATCAAGGCAATAAGCAAGTGGGCTAGGACACTGGCTGTAATCAACAAGCCCAAGTTCTGAGATGCGCTCATGAGGGAGAAAGGCCAGAACTATCAACAATGCATTGGATGCAGACAGAAAATGGGGGACATAAATTTTGATATCCCTAAAAACCATTACTCTACCTGGCTCTGCATGGAATAGCTGTATTGAGGAAGATGCACATTTTAGGTTATAGGAGTTCTTGTTTTCTTTCTTCCTTCTTTCCTTCCTTCCTTTCTTTCTTCTCCCCCTTCCCTTCCCCCCTCCCCCCAGAAAACTCCCTAGTTATTATCTCATCTCTTCCAAAACTCCATTTAGGTTAATGAGATGCTTGTAAAATTCACTGGGATTTTGAGAAGACTGGCAGGAGGGACAGCTTAGCAAAATCAGTATATCAAAAGAAAAGCTGTGGCTTCAGTATTGAACTCACTTCTACCAAAACATAAAAGCAAAAAACAAACAAACAAAAAAACAGGCTATAAAATAAGCCCAAGGTCCCTATTCAAAGTCTGTGATTTCCAAGTACCATAATATACTAACACTAGAAAAGAGCCTATTTTTAGTACTCAAGGTTGTTTTTGAAAGTCACCATAATACTGAACCTTGTTTGTTTGTTTTTTTTGCTACTACATCTTTTCTATTCCTTCACAATTAATGATGATTACTAACCAAGATACCTTAGAGCAAAAGCAAACAGTAGTTTTAAGGTTGGAAGAACCTGGGAAAGAAAAAGTCCACCTCTACCCTTCAACGGCCTAGAGGAAGAGAAAGGTAAATGGGGAATAGAAAGGTAAATGCATTGGTCAAGGCCAGAGTGAAAGCTGTCATTGTCCCCAAGAGAAAAATGCAGAAGTTCTGAGTCTCAGCCCTTATTTCAAACCACCAGCTATTCTCACTTCCCCTGTCATGAGAGTTGACTTTTGCCAGTGAGGGAAGAACTAGTTTCACAAACAATTATCACAATAAGAAACAAGGGCGGGGTAGTAAAGGCTCATAACCACGGTGGATTGCTTGTTGACTACAAGATCATGGTCAGGCTTTAAAAAGAAATTGATCTGTTCCTTCAACAATTTACTAGGCCAGTTTATAATAAAATCAAGTCAGTAATTGTTGATGTAGTCGAACCTTCTGTTCAGGAGTACAAAAAGGTTCAGAGGGTGGAAACAGGCAACCTTGACCCCAACAGTTAACTTTCAAAATGTAAAAGCTGCCATAAGGGCCACCACAAATAAACCAGGGCAGAAAAGCAAAAGGGGATTGTCTGCAGCCATTAATTGCCATATTATCATTGTGATCATTATATAACACAGTAGCACATGGGGAGCATTACATGGTGTCCTTTCCAAAGAGACTCTGGCCAACTGGGTTAGGCAATGGCCTCCTTGAATCAAAACCTATTGCTCCTTGAGGCTTGCATAGCTGCCTTGATTAAACACAGTGGCAGGCTCCAGTTGAAGGGATGATTCTTCTTTTTTAAAGGGAGGTAGAATAGAGTAATTGCCAGATGTTTGCAATTTTAGCTATAAAAAGATGGCTGCTTTCCATTCCTGAGTATGTTCAGTCTTTTTTTTCTTTCTACCCAAGCTATTGTGGTTCACTAAAATAGGCCACTGCATGATGAATCATCAGTCAAAACTGCGATAATGGAAGCAGAACAAATATGACATTTTAAATGCACGTATAAGAGAAATAAGTAAAAAATGTATGGGGGATAGTTATATGCTAAGCAACAGGAAGCATGGTGCAGTATAAAAAACTCGAGAATCTTCTCTTGACTATTTTCTACCTGTAGGACTGGTACAAGCAGTCTCATCACCTAGACTCCATCTGCTCAACTATCAAATGGGGATGAGATCCCCGGGTGGCCTCCCTCTCAGAGGAAGAACCCATCCATGCCTTACCATCTCCAGGACTCACCTTGCATACGCACTACCCAAAGGAGATATGCAAATATATATGAAGGTGTATCAAAACCATGTGTCATGATATAATTGTCCATACACAATATTCATTATATTGTATATATGTTATATTTTCTAACATAATTATTAGAACCCCAACAACCATCACCACCAAATACTCAGTTCTCATTTCAGACACTGACTCCTAAATTTGGTAAGAGGAAAATAGAAACCTGGCTGTTATTTGAGCAGCATTAATATAACTGGCTTGGGAGACTGGTGATCTCTTAGGCAGGGGATGTTATCTTAATAAGCATCTATTTGAGGGTTTGATGACATATGGACCCTTTTCCTGAAAAAGACATACACATGGACCAACTTTAAACACAATTATAGGAGATTGGCTAAATCCCAAGTAAGAATCCCAGAGATGAATGGGACCAAAGATAAAATTCCAAACTAAATTAATAAATTATTTTTATGTGATGATATAATTAATAACATATCTACAATCTCTCTGCTTTATTGGATACTTTGGAAAGCAAAATATTTTAAATTAATAAAAACCACTACTTAATACAGTTTGCTTTATATAATGTGTACTTGCATTATTATTGGTAATAATAATTCAATAATAAAAATGCTCCTTCTTAGAGAGATACTATAAATATGAATGTTTTATTTTTTTCCACATTGACATAGTTCATGTAAAGTCTCTCTCTGTGAAAGGTGTTAAATTCAAAAAAGGACATAACAACCCATTATAATACTAGTAGGGGCAAACATAAGACAAGTCAATCCTAAAATGTCAATTAGCAAAATGACACTATAGAACAAAAAAGGGTGAAACGAAGATTCTTTTCAAAAATGGCTAGCAAAATGGCTATAACTCCAAGTGAGTTATATTTGAACAATTATGACTTAAAATCTATGGATGAAAAAATTTATGGATTTTTTACTCCCTGAGCTAATGATCACACTTTAATTTTAATAATAATAATAATAATAATAATAATAATAATAATCAACAATAATGAGGGCAACTTCCACTGGTTTAGCCATTATTTTCTGCCAAATACTATGCCAATTTAGTTTAATTTTGAAAACAACTCTTTGAGATGCATATATCTCTATTTTAACATAATTACGAATTGAGAGAACTAACGAAGCACTTCACCTAGTTATTTTGTAAATAAAACTTGAACCCGGATCTATCTGATGCTAGATGCCTCCTCTGAGTCTTCCCTCTTGTATCCTTCTAACCCTGTCCTGGCCCCAACTAAACTCTTCTTTCTGAGTCCTCTGAGAAATTAACCATGGTGCCATTTCACAAACAGAAGTCACAGCTTTATATTCTTAACTAACTAGTCTTTATCATGTGTGAAGTTTCTAATGAAAATACAAACTGCTGACAGCTTAGGATGTGTTTTTACTTTTGTCCTATCTATTATAGATCCCTGTTCAATAAAAAAGGGCATGGCATGCATCTGAATTGGCCCCAGGAGAGGAATTGAAATAAATGCAGAGGGTGAGATATGAAAAAGTAAACTCATCTACCAGGGGCCATAATGGGTGGGCATGTACGACACTTCAAGGTCACCTCAAGTGGTGATATTTCTTGATATACATCATATAAATTGGAGATTTCTTTGCCAATACATAATTTTTACGAAGGAAGCATTTAATAAAACCAAGTCATTATAATATTGGGTTGTCAGAAATGTCATGATGCATTTTTGCAATGAAAAACATAGAAAAAATACATCATGATGTTTCCGACAACCCAATACATGTGAACAGATCAATGACAAAAATATCAGCAAATTTTAATATCATTTTAATGTCAATAAAACTACCAATGCTATTGAACAACTTTAAGCAAGATGGTATAATTCACCTGAATTAATGGATATTTCAAATACCTATTCCAATAGCTTTCTGAAATAATGTCTTCTTGGTAATGACTTCTAGAGATTACTTTGGCTGTTCTGTACTTGAGTACATCATCCCATGCACAGGTGATTCCAAGTAATTTTCACATGTTATTCAATTTTCAAACAGCTCTGAATGATAACGATTGGAGAAAGTAACAGTGATAATTTTCTCTTCTTTTAAGAAAAAAAAAAATAAATAATAGCATTAACACAATATGCAGCGTAGTGCTGAGGGAAGGCACTAGACTTGGAGTTGGGGTTCAAATCCCAGCTTTGCCCAGTGCTGGCTGTTTCATTTTGCATCATTTGTTCTCTGCAAATTGAGGGTGAGGATACCCATCTTTACAGTGTCGCTGAAAAGACTTAGGTCAACAGGAAAGCAGAGTGGACTTCAGATGAAATAGACAAATAAATCCACTAAAAAGTTTTTTACATCCTTACAATGTTCTGCCAGAGAAGTTGTTTTAGTAACAGTAATAACCAATGGTTATTATACAGTAGTTATTCTATATTACTGATACTTAAGGAAAAAAAACTAAAATTAGGTCAAAGGTGACTTCTACATTTATAAGCCTCATTGCAGGTCCTCTGAATCTCAGAGTTTTCACTTGTCTCTAGGAACCATAACAATGTAGGAACCATAATAATGTTACACAATATTGCGGTGCTTAAAAATAGATATTATGTGGGAAAGTGCTCCAAAATCTATTCTCACACGCATATATAAACACATACACACACAAACACACACACACACACACACACATCTTTAAAGTTGAGAGTTAAAATGAGTATTTCATAATAAAGTCCTTCTTCCCACTGCTTCCTGTTTTCTCAGGATCACCCCAAAGTGGAGAGAAGTACGAAAGCAAAATAAAACAAGAAAATTTCTAGTTTGCTCCCATCTTAAGGGTATGTGTTTGATTAGGTAACAAGGCTGCTTTGACCTAGTTTCGGGAGAATAAAGAGGGAGAACTGCTTTTAGGTGTTGTTGTTTTTTTTCCCCTTCTTTTTTGTCTTAGCATCTGTATCTACAAAAACATTTCATTCTCAAGCATACTACACACTTGGGGAGAAATAGCATAATCCTTCTGGCCAGCGCCACCAGAAAGGTGCTTCTTGCCTGTGGTGTGATGAGACTGGTAAGCTCTTGTTTCTGAGTGTTTCCTCCCTGTAGCTCCCCAACTTCCTGGAGCTATTCCTAGAGCTATGTTTCAGAGCATACTACAGTAGATGTTTGAGTCCACTCATGGTGAAGTTACTCTGCTTGTATTACGAACCTACTCCCAGGAGTCCAGCTGCACTGCCTGAGGACATCAGCAAAGAGCTGCCCAAATCACAAGCATCAGAACAGACATCTCTCTGCTTTTACACATGCTGTTCCTTTTGCTTGGCATGTCATTCTATCCACCGCCTTTTGCTGCCTGGCTAGCAACTAACTCATTCTCCGAGACTCAGTTCAGATGTCCCCTCCTCTGTGAAGCTTTTCCCAATTCCTCCCACAACACAGCCTTCATATTCCTTTATGGCACTTAACTTACAGAATTCAGTGGGTTATGGTGGCTATTGTATGTCTAGCTTGACTAGCAGACTGTCTATTCTATTTGAAAACAGCAACACATAAAACAATGTAAAAAATGGATAAAAAGGGAGAACGTTGGAAGGTTAAAGTGCTAGGAGGCTCAAGGTGGCACATCTCAGGGACCTGCCCCTGATGTCGCACTCAGCTATCCAGTTTCTGACTGCAGAAAACTTAAGGAAGGATGATAAAAATATACTTTTTTTTTTCTTTTACAGCTCTTAGGGTCAATCATTGTTCTAGGGTATGATTTCTTTATATGGTATATTTACCCAAAGGCTCAGGTGTCAGATTTATTTTTATAATATCCATAATGAATCCATTTATAGATGATTTACATAGGCCTGCCATGACCCAAAATCAACTGATATTTCAGGCATTGCTACCTGAAGTTACACAAGAGCAAATGCTCTACAATGCAGAAGCTTAAGCACTGCTGAGGCATTCTAGAAGAATCAATCTTTTTTTTTTTTAACATTTATTTCTGTTTTTGAATCCTAATTAAAATGCCTTCAGACAACATATGCAGGAAACTGGTGTTTATGATGAAACCACAGAAGAAAAAGCATAACAACATGAAGGATGATTTGAGTCCCTGAATCTCTACATTGCTTATATGATAAAAGATGCATAAGACTTCAAAAGCCACTGTTATTAACGAATGACAGTGTGTAGCCACAAGACATGAAAAAGGTTCAAAGGGCATTAAAACACAGGACCTTGGAGTTACTGAAATACATCAACAGTTCCCAAACTTTGGTTGAGCATCAATCATAACTGTCTGGGAGTTTTGTTTTATCTTTTGTTTTCATGCAGATTCCTGAAGCCCATGCCCTAAGATTCTGACTCTGTAGGCCTGATAGAGCCTTTGAGGCTGTGCTTTTTTTTTCTTTTTGTAAAAAAATGTTTCCTAATTTTTTCTGCTGACTGGCCAGATTTGGAAACCACTGGATTAAACCATAGATTCTAGCAGTGATCTTTAAAGTGTGGCACAGGCATTCAGCATGTGTGCAAGTTGGCACTTTGGGAAGAAGAAATCATTACAAAATCTGTATATATGTATTTATCATATTATTTTTTTTTATTTTGAAATATAGCCTTACAGAAAGTTGTAAAAATAGTATCAAGAGTCCCATGTACTGCTCACCTAGCATCTTCCAATAGCAACATCTGATGTAGGTATAATACAGTATCAAAGCCAGGAAACTGATATTGTCATATTACTGTTAATCAGCCCTTATTCAGTTTCCACCATTTTCTAACATGCATTCATTTGTGTGTGTTCTTTGCAATTTCATTTCATGTATAGATACATGTAGCCACCACCACAACCAAGATATAGAACTGTTCCAACACCACAAAAATACTTCCTGTTGCTTTTTTTTTGGTGTGAACATCCACTCCCTACCCTAGTCCATCCTCCATTCCTATCCCCTAGTAACCATTAATCTGTTCTCCATCTCGAGAGGTTTGCCATCTCAAGAATAACTTATAAATGGAATCATACTATACATACAACCTTTCAAGATTGACTTTTTATTTTTTTCCTTAAGCATAACACCCCTGAAGTCAACCCAGGCTGTTGCATGCCTCAGAAATGCACTCATTTTTATTAATAGTATTATTCATTAATAGTATTATTTCATTGTATGGATGCACCAGAGTCTGTTTAAACATTTATCCAATAAAGGATATTTGGGTTTTTTCCAGTATTCAGCCATTATGAAAAAAGTTGCTATGAACATTCATGTACTGGTTTATGTGTGAACATAACTTTTCATTTCTCTGGGTTAAATGCCTAGGGCTACAACTGCTAAATCATATGATTAGCATGTTTACTTTGGTAAAAAAATTGCCAGAGTTTTCCAGAGTGGTTATACCATTTTACACAATCCTACCAACAATGTATGGGAGATCCTTTCTCCATATCTTCGCCAGCATGTTTTGTTTTGGTTTTTTTTCTGTTCTAATACGTGTGTGGTGATACCTTACTGAGGTTTATATTTATTTTTATTTTCAAAAAAAGAAATTAAATTTTGTTCAGATTTAAAATATGAAGTGACAATTGTATTGCGCATTTATAGAATTTAAAAATAAAGATTAAAAAGCACCTCACCACATAATATTGCATTATTCACAGTTTTTGAAGTCAGACAAGGATGAGGAATTCACCACCTTATTAAGGGATTCACCTCAGCAGTTAATTAGGCTGACAGGTTACAAAATGAAACAGATTTTGTCAACAATACATACACTTCTTTTTGTTCTAAAACATCTAATGCACTTTGACCACATGTATTAATTCTATCACTGTAGCCACATAAGTCCCCCAAAAGATAACGGTGACACAGAACTCTGGCAACTGGAAGGAACCCACGGTATCAAGGCTCAACTTTACCACTTGCTGCTCTGTAATACTGCACAAGCCATCTGAGCTCTCTGAACCTCTAATAACCCCCGCCTGTATTCAACAATTTTGACTTGTTGCTATTAGCATTCCAAGCACAAAGGTCCTAGACCTCCTAGAATGAATTATCCGCATGCAGGAAATGAAGGGTTGTATTCGATAGTTTTTTAAGATTCACCCTGGTTCTAGATTTTACAGTTTGCATAATATTGAGGCACTGTGATTCCTATCACTGTTATTAGTTTCTATCAGCATTTATCAGTGCTACACTGATATTGTTACCGGCCAAGAGAGTGCCCCCCTCAAAGACTTCTAAGTTTTCTTTCCTATAGAAATTATAAGTATAGAAACGTTAAGTCTCCTCCCTAGTTTCTTAGTTTCTTAGCCCCTGGCTTTGATTACTCTTCTCATCAGTTTGTGAATCCTAGGCTAAAGATCGCTCCTAGCCTGAATCCTAGAATTCTCCTATGCCCCTGCTTCTTGATTGCTTTGTAAATCAGTTTCTGAATCCTAAACAATAGAAATCTCTTACCCCTGCTTCAGATAACTACTTGAAAGCCTGCAACTTCCTAATATTTCCCAGGCTAATAAGCTGAATGCCAAACCCATCCTGGGTCCAGACAATTGACGCCACCTGAGTAACAGGCAGAATGGCAACAGGCTTCATAAGAGCTAACAGATTTATTAATTAAAATCTATTTTTCCTTATTCAGAAACCTTGGGGATACAGAGGATACCCCAACAAGATGTCCAGTCACAACCAAAGAAGCCAACACCGTCTTCTAGGCAGATCTGGAGACCACTTCCTCTCATCTGAGATCAGCTAGGGTGAGAATTCCGTGAATCCCCCAATAGGCAGGGACAGCTCTAGGCCCCTGCCCAGCAGGAAGCAGATACAGAAGAAAAGACCTCCTGTCCCTCAACTTCCTATAGAGATTTTATGGGGATCATGTCTCTCAAGGGGAAAACAAGGCAGGCAGTTAGAGGCAGGCACTGGGTCTCTGCATTCCTGAACATCCCACAGGATGTGACCGCCCGGTGACCCCCCCCCTCTCAACCCAAAACTTATCATTGTAATTATCTACACCTGAAACAAATGTGAGCAAAATACCAAACTAGATCAGACCAGTCACTGGCACCTGTGCAGTACCTCTTGTCAATCACAGGTGCCAATCAAGTGGTCCCATGCCCTTAGGGGAACAGCCCATTCTAGAGAAGGGATAAAAACCCCAAGTCCTGGGAAGTCTGCCCTTTTTCCCTTTTTTTTCCCCTTTTTGGATGCCCTGCTCTTTTGACTGCTTCTCCCTTTTCAAGCCCTTTGAGCCTCGCCCTTGTGCGTGGCCGCTCCAAACTCTTTGGAATGTAATTTCTCTTCTAATAACGGGCCCTTGAGCCATTCTCTACTGCTCGGCCTACTTCTACTCTTTGAAATGTACTATCTCTTCGAATAAACTACTTTTTCAGTACTTGACTCCAGCATCTTGTTCAATCCTTTGCTCGAGTTGCCAAGGACATGGACTTTGCACCGAGAAGGGCTCACTTTCTGACAACAATATCACTGAGTATCAGTATTTATGAATTCCTTTACTTGTAATAATTATATTTATATTACTACATATTTCTTAGTCTTACAATATTAGTATGATAATTTAGAATAATTATTAATAATAGTATGGATATGATTGTGAAACACATTTAATCAATAAAAACTACATTATAATTGTATCAATATTACTTATTATTAATAAAAATTGTTATTTTTATTATAGCAAGAAGTACATTCCAAGAGGGCATGGAATAATCTCTGTTTTGCTCATTACAATTACTTCAGTCCCTAGAAGAGTGCCTGGCACAGAATCTGTTTTAAGTCAATGATTGCTGAATAACTATACAACAGTAATTTCTTAAAGTTGTAAAGTATTTTATTACTTATAAAATATTTTCATACTCATTGTTATATCTGCCTTCAAAACAATCTTATAAGACAATATCACCAGCTAATTTTATAAATGAAAGATATGTGGAATAGAAATGTGTTGTGCCCAAGGTCAAGCGCTGAAACTGAGGTTTGAATGTAAATGCCCTGACCACCAAGCCAGTAATGAACCTTGGCCCTTTTGAGTGTCAATAAGGCCTATGACTGAGGCCAGCTGAGTGGCTCAGTTGGTTAAGAGCTCGCTCAAGAGTGTGAGCTCTGAACAACAGGGTTGCCGGTTCAATTCCCGGCCCTGAGCTGAGCAGCCGCCAACAGGTGGCAGGTTGGCTCAGCTGAAATAAATAAATAAATACATAAATAAATAAATAAAAATAAAGCCTGTGATTATTTGGTAAGATCTGATGCCATCCAAAGAATTTCTTTTCTCTTTAGGAAGATGCAATGTAAAGATCAAATTAATACAATTAATATTGGATCCTTTAATGAATGAGCAGTTTGTCCTTTTTTCCCCCTTGAGGCTCTAAAAATTAAAACTCATGCACTGCACACCACAGTGATAGGTGAGGCTCAAGACGATTACCCTCAACAAAGAAAGGGGCATGGTGGTCAAACCTGAGTCTCATTCGAGTTTTGGATGTTTCAGTGACTTTGTGACTGTCCTCATGACAGACCATGCATGATTAAAGCAAACATCTGAGAATTTGCAATTACTCTTACGTGACTGCTGGCAGCTTAATGGAACTGCCAGGACTACCTAAAGAAGATGTTTCCTATTTGCACCTCAAAAGTCACAATAGAGATTCACCTTTCATGGCAGGGAACAGAGACTGTATAGGACTCCAGAGGCAGGGGAGCACAGGGTAAGTCTAAATATTCAGAGGGAACTGTTCCAAGTTCACAACCAGTCCTCATGTATTTTCTACCATTGGTTACTCCAGTTTTACAAAAGAAAAAGCTTTTACTAACTTGAAGAGGAGAAGCAGCACCAAATCGGCCTGTATGCTCAACATAAAAATAGTAGAAAAAAACCCATTCTAAATTACCTCTTTAAATGCATAGCCATAGGTGCCCATCCATTTCCCTCACATTTTAGCTATCTTTTGAGAAAACAAGTATGCCCTGCCTAACCAGACTGCATGACTTCACGTCACTAACAGCTCGTACTCCACCAAGTATCAATAACCCAGGAATCATCAGTTCCGAGAAGCCAAGCCCCCATCTTGCCTCTTCCAACGTGAGACAGTGGAAACGCAGTGCAATGAGCACATTCAGGGAAGCTGGATTCTGGACTCAGTTCAGCCCAAAACTCTTGGGTAACTTTGGGAAGCCATTCTCCTCCTTCTCTAAATGTGTTTGCATATCTGACAAATAACCAGACTAGATAACCTTCAAACTCTTTTCTAGTTCTACTACTCAAAGAATTTGCGATTCATACATGAAGACTAGCTCTGGATCGAAAGCAGAAAGGAAACAGACATGGCCGTCAGCTCTACTATGGGAGACACAGTTGTTTACGATGGTGTTTAGTTCTAGTTACTATGTCTACTCCAAATTAGCAATCACCTATAAAGAGCCCCCTCTCCATGGAATGGATTAATAACCTCAGGGTACCAAAAAACACAGAGGCATCTAGTAAAAACTCTTCAGGTTTAAGATCCTCATTGACTAGAACTCATTTCACCCATCTGATCTATTTTTACAGGTCTAGGTGTAGCAATGTAGGCAAAACATGAAACCAGAGGCCTTATTTATAATATATAGGTATGTATAAGGTAACATATGTAGGAATAGTATGTAAAAAGAGTAGCCATTTTGAAATTAATTTTAAAAAAGATCATATAATAATAAATTAACGGAGTTAGGGGCCGGCTGAGTGGCACGTTGGTTAAGAGTTAGCTTGGGATGCCAGCTCTGAACAGCAGGGCCCCGGGTCGGATCCCACATGAGGGCCAGTGACGTTGCGTCCTCTGCAGCTAAGATGGTGAACAACAGCTTGACCTGGAGCTGGGCTGCCATGAGTCACTGGCAATAACATAGGCTGCAGTGGAGCTGCAGTGGGCTGCCATAAGCTACTGTGAGTGGCTGGCACCCAGAGTGAGTGGCAGGCAGCTGGCATGAGCTGCCAAGAGCTGCCGTGAGCAGCCGTCCAGTGGCTGGTGACTGATCTGCCTCACCTGGGAAGATGCAATGATAATAACAGTGAAGGGCCAGTGAAACAGCATCCTCCACAACTAGACTGAAGAACAAAAGGACAGTTACTTGTCTGTTCCCCTTCCCTGATTCCCCAACGCTGTTCCCCTCCCCCAATTCCCCAATAAAATCTTTAGAGTGAATAAATAAATAAATAAATAAATAAATAAATAAATAATAAAATAATGGAGGTAGAATAGGTGAGGGTGTCTAGCCAAATCTCCAATAAATAGAACCCTTTAAAATCAGCAAGAGCTCTAGATATGAAGTGCAGAGCCGAGCTCTAATATTTTACTAGATACATGATTATTCAATAAATTATTTCACTTCTGGTAGGATACCACTCAATAAAATGGCAATAGCATCTGTTCCACTAACCTCAGAGAGCTACAAGTAAGAATTATCTTTTGAGATGTGAATGTGAAAGTGCTGTATAAACTATAAAAAATTGTTCAAATATAAAGAGATTCTACTGAAAATGTCACCTTGAATGTGTACCTTATGGATTCACTTTTTAAAAAATCTTACACAAAAGTGTAAAAAATACTTCAGAGATTGGAGAAAGTCAATTCCAGGTCACAAGAAAACTCCAAGTTTACAAACTTGCACACTTTACAAATCATTCTGTATGATAATCTATTGTAATAATGGATAAATTATGATCTAATATAAAATCTCTACTGAGAAAGGGAGAGGAGAGAGGGAAAATTTCCAACTCTCAGAGTGGTAATAACAGGTAAATTTCAGAATCATCTCAAGAAAATAATGTATTTGTAAAGTAGGAAATCTCACTTATTTTGGTATCTACCAAGAACAGAAAAAGAAACATCTATACCCTGTTCTACTATCAAAGACTAAGGCTTTGTTCTGTTTTCTTTGCAAATTTGAAGCAGAGAGGAGGGGACCCAGATTACAGGATGAAGTACCAGCTAGTACTTTAAAGATCAGAAGGAAAATCACATCATCTCACTGCCCTCATCAGTCTAGAATAGAAGGTGATGACACAAAAGCATGAATACATACCAAAATCATTCCACAAAAATGGCATACACACTTAGCATGGTAAAATTTGGAAAAACACAAAACTAAATAAAAGATATATGTGGGCTTACAAGCACATAGTACAGGACACACAAAGGCATTTGGACATAGAGAAGCATTCCAAACAGGTAAGGGAACACAAGTGGTTAAAAAACAAACAAACAACAACAACAAACAAACAAACAAACAAAAACAATGAAAATATGAGAACAATGGTAGTAAAATAAAAGGACCCTAAGGCCCTAAAATCTACTAGCTGGGAGAAAAAGCACGCCCACTTTTAAGTGTACCAAAGCCCTTTAGAGAGAGATCATTAGCAGAATACTTTATAAAATAAAACTATAACATACAGTATCACATAAATATAAGTTGATGTGAAAAACATGTGGGTACTTTTCCACTTTCACAGTCAGAATTTTAAAAATGAGAAAGCAAACTCCAGAGATGACAGACATAATACCAAGGTGAGAAATGTAATCGGTAACTTCAAGGTAGCAACGGTTTAAGAAAATCCTGGGCTAAAAAAGCTCAAGCCAAGGGTATAGGAGGGTAAAAGTGATGCAAACATGTAGGCTGAGCTGCAGAGTCATCGAGCCTAGTAAGTAGTTGAGAAGCTAAACCTGTGCCTGAATAAGCAGGTCTCTATTGCTGTGGCTTAAGTATTACCTTAGACATTATGGAGTACCTGCTGTGTGTCAGGAATCCTGCTAGGTGCTGTGGGGAGTGAAGGCATGAGTCAGACAGCCCCTGCATCTGAAAGTCCTGAAATTGCTGAAGGAGATAGGCACATACACAAGCCTACTGGAAGACACAGTGTGATTAAGAATTGCAGGAATTGCACAGAGAAGTTATGGCGTAGTGAAAAAGAGTCCTCACTAGAATACCATACAAAGTCCTGGAGGACTGTGGGCTCAAACAGAGGGGACTTGAGGTCTCGTGCCAACTCGGCCCTGAGCAGGATGTGCATCTCTGAGCAAATAACATATACTGTCTACGCTGCAGCTCTCATGTTTACACTGGGAAAAGGTGGACTGGATGGCTTGAATTAGTTCTAACTTTCTGTCTTTTCAATTAAGATTCCTGGAGGCCAAGCTCTGAATTAAGCTATGAATGAAAAGACTTGATGGGATAGAAATTCAGGAGAGCGTATACTGAAGGCAAAGAGCAGCACAAGCTGAGGCACAAGACCCTGGCATCAATTCCCCCGTAAATAAAATCTGCGGCACCTACTATCTGGGGATTCCACTAATGGCATAGAATGCTCTAAATGGACCAAAAGGAAAAAGAAAATGGATATAAACTTTAAAAATGCATAAAAATTTAAACAAAAATAACATGAATTATGAAAATGTTTAGAGTAACACAGAGAATGCACTAACATTTAAATTAAATATAAAGTAAAGCGAATCTTAGGCTGCTAACAAACATCAAGTCATAATACATAGCAGATGAAGAGATGTAGCTTCACTTAAAAAAGAAGTCTGAATATCCATAAACCTTTCCCCATATTTGTCCTTAACATGTATATATGCAAGGGAATTTTTTCCCTTCACATATTCAAAACAGGTTATATTAAAACAGAGAAAGATTGGCAGAATTGCAAGAAAGAATCTAGACTTCAGAAATTAAATTAGACTGACTTGTTTCAAATGAGGATGCTATATTCCAAACTGTTTATTGTAAGAAAAGGATTACTAAGTGCTGTATTCACCCATCCAGCCATCCGCCATCCATCCAAATATATACATACATAAGAACATACAGACATACATTTGACCATACACAACCATTCCTACTAAAAACACAGTAGCATAATAAGAGCCAAGAGGAACATAAGGACGAGTGAGAAACCATGCCTTGTTGCTTAAATGGGGAAACAAAGCTTACATTCTCATGAGGAAGTAGGGAAGCATCTCCATCATATGGGGCCTGAGTGCTACATATGCCATGAATAGGACAAGTGGTGTAGCATACTGGGTAAGGACAACAGCCTCCTTTCAGAATCTCAGTAGCCACAAAAGCTTAGAGTATGTCACCTCTCTTCTCTACACTTACATTGCTTTACAGGCAAAGACACTGACTTCATAGGGTTACATAAGAAGGCAGTTAAATGATCATGAAAAAGCATAGTGTCTTGCACAGACTATGTCACGTGTTCATTGCATGACAGAGTAAGAGCAGGAGAAATAACAAAAGTAGAAACATGAGAGTCAGAATAAGATGTATGTGAAAACCCAGGGAAGGGAGTGATTACTTCTGATCTAGGCCGCACCTAGACATTTTGGAGACGGTGATACAAGAAAGATCTTGATAGGTAACCAAAGGGTGTAGGATGGCATACTGAGGGAGAGCAAAGAGCAAAACCTGCAGGGTATCAGATTACACCAGTGTCCCTCGAGACCAAGACAGACAGTGGGCAAAACTCACACAGTCAGTATAGAGAAGAAGGCGGGCCATCTCAAGGCAGGGAGAGTCATCCAAGGGGCCAACTCACTGTAATTCACAGCATGCGGGTGAAGCAGCCCGAAAGCAGACCAGGACAGGCTTCTCCCCCACCTCTCCTAGCCGCCATTTATCAGCTGACTTAACAAAAGACGGGCCCTGCCCTGACCCTTGGGCGTCCATCGACTGTCACACCTACTAAGACTTCCTCACACACTTGCTTCCTACTCCATCATGGACACTGTTATTAGTCCCTGCGTATCAGTGGGGAGTCCATTTTAGCTCTCCTCAAAAGTTAGGAGGCAAAGTAGCATTCCCTCTAGCAAGCAGACCAGGGGAAACATTGAGAGAACAAATAAGGAAGCCAACACATGGCTCCTCTTGTCCTTGTGAGGAGGGATTCTCTTCCAGAGCCCATTCCCAAGTCCTGCAATCACTAAAGAATGATGAGTCAAAGAAAACCAGTTCCACGAAGTCCTTCAAGGCCAATATTACTTCAGGCACTGCCATGGAGATTAGGAGAACACCAGCGTCGGCATTTATTGTTTTTGCCCAGCAGCTCTCTCATGGTCTTATGGCCGCCCTTTCTGGAGAAAGGATGCGAAAAAGGCACAGCCACAACTCAGCTGTGCACGCCGATGCCTGACCTCCCTACACCTGCCTAAACATCCAGCCACCTAACACAGCTAGGCATCTGGGTGAGAACTCTGACTCCAGTCCTAAAATACTAACAGACTAGAAAGTGTTTACTGGGGGAGGAGAGGGCTAGAAAGCAAAGAGAGAGGCTGCACTATGGCACACCATGTGAAACACTCTCACACAAAGTATCTGAAGCAAAAATACTAATGTCATCCAAGAAGGAATTGGAAACATCCTGGAGAGAATAAGGATTTTTTTGTTTTGTTTTTTTTACAGTAGGACCGGGGAGAGAAAATAGAGAAAGGAGGACTGCATCTCCGTTCACTTCCTCCTCTCTCTCAGCTCCCAGAAGTCTAAAGTTCATGTTTGTTAACAGTATCGTTTCATAGGTTTGGATCAACAGCTGACATTGACTGGCAACGATATGGAACCACTTCCGCCAAAGAGTATGACAGCCTTTATACAGGCTGCGGGGTTCAGTGTGATTATGCATACATGTATAGGCCTGAGATGCTGAGCTACGTAGATCCTCATACTCCATTGGATATAAATTGAATGGAGGCTTTACTCAAATTTGTCTGTGAGCACCAACAAAGGCAGGCAAAACAGTTCCAGGTGCCTTATCAGGTTCATTTTGCATGGGTTTCCCACCAGACCAGTGCTCGGCAGCATTTCGGGACACTTGTCTGGTGGCAAGAGGAGTCCACTGGGTGACAGGCACGCTTCCACATGAGAGTGGGATGGGGCGCAGGATTATACACCAAAAGGACAGTGAGCTATAAATGAAGAGGCCAGAATTGTAGTTTTGGCTCTAGCCCTAATTCACTGTGTAACCATAGCCATATAATCCCCCAAACGCCTCAATCTCTCTATCCCTAAAGAAAGGGTTGGTGTAGGTGGTTTCTAGGTGTTCTTTATCCTCTGATAGTCTATAAACTATGATAACCACACTACAAATTCTTGAGCTACCCTTCTCCAACATAACACCGGGCTGTACATCACTTTTACTGTATCGAACTCTCCCACTTTGGGCACCCAACTCTGAACTCCGCACACATACCTTCACCTCCAGGCTGCTTGTATGGGTTGTACTTAGGCTTTGGAGCAACTACTGGTGCAAACTTCTTAGGTGGCTGTTGTGTGGACACTGAAATGCTGGGAGTCCCAAAGGAATGGGTGGTCTCCATCCGTGCAGGTACATGGCCAAGGGGCTCACCAGTGCTTTTGGGTGGTAGCCAAGATGGGTGAGACATTGTTAGAATCTGGAATTAAAAAGAAAGAAACATGATTGTTTTTATGGAAGCATGAAAGTGGAGGCAACATAGCTCACTTCATTATTTTTTTATCTTAATCCACACTTAATGAAATTTTGAAAAAGCTCTCTGAGAAGAAGAGAGAAGATGGATGAAGGAAGAAGGAAGAATGAAGGGGGGAAGAGGAGGAGGAAGAAGAGGAGGAAGAGGAAGAGGAGGAAGAGGAGGAAGAGAAAAACTGAACACTCCCCACAATCAATCTTGAATACCTCTCTTCTAACAGTTCCCTATGCTGGTGCCTAGCACTCTCAGGAAATCAATACAAATAAGAAATGATCTCTGACCTGAAACAGTTTCTGTGGTAGGAAAACCTTATACTGTTAAGTTTTGGAAAAGCTTCAGTTGTATTAATAATCTAATAAAATAATTATCACACCGATTAAATAATGATACATTACCTAAATGAGGGGATAAGTTACCTAAATGAAATGATCAGTTATCTAAGCGAGGTTTTTAAAAAGTATGTCTGGGATGCAGAAAAAGGTCAAGTCACTTCGTGGTAGCAGCAGAACTAAGAAGACCTCATCAATGAGGAGACCTTCAGAGGGAACCTTGAGTGCTGAGAAGAGGTTGGGCCTAAACAACGTTATCAGAGTTACATGCACAGAAACATACACATCACTTCCGTTGAGTGTGGCTGGGTGGGGGTATGAAGGAAAGCAGCTGGCGAAAGAACAAAAATGTCGGATGGAACCAAAGCACAAACAGCTTTGCATGCAAGCTTGAGGAGTTCAAATTTATTAAGGTATTAAGGAATCATCAAAGAGTTTATTCTTGAAACAAGGGCATAGCAGGTGCATGGCAGGAGACTTTAAAATGGAGCCTCTGGCAGGAGCAGTTCTGCTCCCCACCAAGGGGCACTTAGAAATTGAGGGGAGGAGAACACACCGCTTGCCACTCTGCCTGGGATACTGCTGGCATTTAGTGGCCCGGGGCTAGAATGTTTGCTGCCTGTAATGTACTGGGCAGCCCTACTTGACAAAGAAATGTCCCATCTGGAGCTATGCTGAGCTGAGACCATACTAGACCTTTATGAAAAACTTAACTAGAAGGGCGACAAACTAGCCCAGCCTAGTCGCTATTCTAATCATGTTAAAATACACTATGTGAGGAAAGCAAAATGGTGTCTTGCATGTCAAGGTGAGCCAATCACCCCTGCAGGCAGCCTGCAGGCTGGGGTTGAGCCTCTGCGACTGCTGCTGAGGAGGGCTCTTCAAGTCTGATTGCAAGAGCTCTCCAGCACGGGGAGGCCCGGAAGGCTCCCTGTACCCGTTCCAGCCCCAAATCCACCCGGTAATTTATTAATCGAACTGAATTACTTGAGAGGGCTACATGATTATCTCCAGATGTCTGTAAAGACAAAGAGCACTGGAAATGCCGGAAAAAATAAAAGCCTCAGCACGTGGCATGGCCATGGAGAGATGGAGGGAAGGGGGGAGGGGGGGCACAGTGTCACCAGGGTGTTAGCATCAGGTCACACAGCATGAGTGACACAATGTTGAGCAGCCCCAGGTCCCTGTCAGGTGCCTCAGGTACCTCCACTCCCTCAAAATTAAGACAAAACCCCTGTCCTCCTCAACGCCTCCTCAGAATTTTTATGGCAACTAGTGAGATAGCAATATTAAAGAGTATTCCCTCCTGTAAACGGCTATTCAAAGTGGGGGTGGGGGGAACCTGTTAGAAGTATGATTTTCTCAATGAAAGAAGATGAAGTGATCAATGAGAGGACTCTAAATTGGGAATCAGGAGGCTGTTGTTGCTGAAGCCAGTGGTGACAGTGGCTTTTCAGTCTGGTTGCAGGGCCTTTCTTTTACTCGCACCCCCCTCCCCAACCTGTGCACAAGCTGTGTGTGTGTGTGTGGGTGTGGGTGTGTGGGGGTGTGTGTATTTACTAAACTGTGAGTTCCTTGAAAGGGCAGGGAGCACATTTTACACATCCCTAAACCACCATTACAAAGCCTAGCACAAAACCAGTAGAGAAAAACAACCATGAATGTCTGGCTTACTGACAGTTTTTTAACCTAGCTGGACAATTAGAATCATTTGAGAATTAAAAAAAAAAAAAAAAAAGAGTCAATACCAAAACCAAGCCTATCTCTAGGGGTTGAAAAATACTAATTTTGGTTTGGTTTGTTTTTTGTTTTTTATTTCTGAAATTTATTCTCAGTCTTCTACTAAAAGGGGATAAAAGTGTCTTGTTCTGCTTTCAACATGACTAAAGTGAACATAAGTAAGAAACAAGTAGGATAAAATAAAGATTTGAAAATGTTAATGCACTATGCACATTTGTAGTACAAATGTTATTTGCACCTCTTTAAAAAAAATGGGTTAATATTATCCTTGCAACTTCTCTATAAATCTGAAGTTATTCCAAAATAGAAACCTACCGATTTCTAAAGCAAAGAGGTACTTTTCCAGAGCAATCTTACATTGCCAATTGACAGTGGAATCCTTCTGGGCAAGGATGAGAAATGCCAACTTAAGCATCTATATGCAATTCACTGACCCCATCATCTTTCCAGCTATTCCAGCAATGTCTACTATACGATCACTGCCCTCCCCATGGAAGCACTTCTGGCCCCACCTCCTCAGAATGCCAGGGCCTGGCCAAGTATGTGTTTGCAGGTGATCTTCACAAGATCTTCTCGTATCATTCTTCTGTATGCCAACAGTGGCCTGGGGACCCCATTCCCAGGATTTATAACAAATTTTCATGACCCTCAACCCTTGCTCATGCTGTGCCCACCACCTACAATGCCATTTCTCTCCCTTCACTTTCCACTGAGCCTTTTTTTTTTAAGTTTTGACCAGGCTCAAATGTCTCTGATGCTGTAAACATTTCCCTAACACCCCCTAAAATGGGTACTTAATTCCATGCTTTTCTAGAATTTGTTTCATACTTATAACAGTCTATACAAAAGCTATGTATTCACCTACCTAACTGCTTCAATATGCTGGAAGCTCCGCAGTGGGCTCATGGTACCAGCACAGTGCCTGGCTAGGAAGCCCTTAGAAAAACATGTTATGCATGAATGGGTGAGTGAACGGATGCTTATCTCCTTGGTTACTCATTCCTTCTGGAATCTATCTTCCTCCTTAATATCCACTGATACAATCATTTCTTTTTCCCTCCCTTAATTTAGAAATGTAATGAACCATGTTGTGAGATTTCCAGATATTGAATCTGCTCTGCACTTTTAGAGAAAACATCCTTCTCAGTCACAGTTGTAGTGTTTTGATATACTGATGAATTAAATATGTGATTTTATATAGAATTTTTGTGCATATAATCATAACTACTTGTTTTTTTTCTAAAGTGTTTTTTTCTTTACTTGTTTTGCCTATGACTATCAGGTTTTGATATGGGGGTTCTACATCCTATTCTACTCTTTGTATTAGTTTAATGATGAAATTTGGAATTCTGTGATCTTTAAATGTTTATCAGAATTCAATGTAAAGTCATCCAAATATGAAACTTTCTTCAACAATAGATCTTAATCATAACTTCTACCATAATTGTAACAGCTTTATGTTCCCTCTGAGGTCATTTCTCAGCATTTACATTCTGCTGGAAATTCTGCTGGGTCTTTGGGTTTTATCTCTGTTCCTTTTCAACCAAGCTAACCCTCAATTAAAAGTGATGTCTCATCTACGATGCATCATTTAGATCCTGAGCATCGCTTCCTACTAGTCCTTAAGGACATAATTCATGTTCTCTATCCTCCAGTTCAAGTTATATACCCATTTACCGCACTCCCACAGCACCTGGAATACTGCCATCAGCATACTCATCATACCTCACTCTGCCTTCCTGCTTGCCTGTATCCCAAACTAAGTACTTGAATCATTGAGAGGGTAAGTAATTATCATTCTCCAATCCCAGGGCCGAACACATGATAAGCACTCAATAAAAATGTCTGTTAACTTAATAAATGAATAAATTCATTTGTCTGGCACTGGAGCTCCAGATGAAGCAGATTCTCATCCTGTAGTCAGGAAGCTTAAAGCCTACCTGAGGGAAATATATTTATATATGTGAAAAGAGAAAACACAAAGCATAAAACATAAAATTGAAAAAAAAAAACTGGGATATGTCATAGAAGCTAGCACAGGCTTGGTAGGGGACGTCCTTAACAAGGACTTGGGGAGCTGGGTGGCTGTAAAACATGAGTGGAGCAACAAGGAGAATGCCTGGAAATACGGTGAGGAAGAAACAAGGTATTTTCTGAGAGACAGGGAGCAGATCACTTGTGCTAAAATGAGGGACTCAAGAATACGTGGGGTTAAAAAGGTTTGGAAAATCCAATGAGCTTGTATATTAAAGGTCTTATATTGAGAAATAAGAACTTTGATCTTTGCACAGAAAATCTAACAATAGTGAAAACACTATATAAGGAAAATTAATCCATGCAGGGTTGGATCCAAGAAAGGCAATAAATACAATAGTCAGACAAACAGTCCCTGTGGCCTCAGTTCTAGTCTCAGCTTTTGCCAGGGTAACCTTTAATGAGAAAGGATGCTGATTTGCAAAATGAATGTCTGTAAAGTCCCAATCAGCTCTAAGATTCTATAGTGTTTTCTTTCTCTGAAATCTTAATTACAGACCTTCATTTTGATCAATGGGTTTGAGGAAATCTCACAAGTTTAGGAAACAGATGAACTAGAACATGTCAGTTGGAGTTTCTCAACTTCTCAGAGAGACACCCAAAGCAAACACAAAGAAGCAGTGGTGAGAGCTGGTTTTGCTGGACCAAAACTTACCCTGCTCCTGCTTACTTCCTCTGGTTCTAGATCAGTTTCACTCTAAGCTCATAATCATCATGAAAGCAAGAAGTGAAAGGGAAGATCTCCACAGAGGCTCTGCAAATACACACACACCATGAGAAGAGAGGAAAACAAGAAACATGGCTTTCTTCTAAGCAAGATGCCTACTGCTGAAAGGAATCAGAGCTGGGATTCCCTAAGCACTGATCTTATAAGAACTGTAGTTGAATACAAAGCAATTAAGAGAAACCTAAGAAGTTTCGGTTATTACCCACTCTGTTGTGCTTCCGTCTTCTCCTCCTAGCTGTTTAGTAGGTACAAAAAAGCCATGGAATGACAATAAACAGGTGTTTAGTGAGGGTTACTATATGCCTAGCAATTTTCTAATGGCCAAATAATCACCCTAGCTGTTATATATGAGGTAGGGTTATCATTATCCACATTTACCAGATCTGGAAAGTAAGGCTTTGAGAATTAAATGATGTGCTCAAATATCAAAGGTAAAGTTCAGGCATTGGTCTTCAACACCAAATCCATGGTCTTCACCATAGTACCACCCTTGTGTTTGAAGAGAAAAGGAAAACACCGCAACCCAAAGGATGCCACTGGAACAGTAGATTTTGCTCTTATCTCCATTCCTAGCTCCTGGATCCTACCTGCCATTATGTCTTCTCTATTATGTTCCATCAAACCTAACCATCATGAGCCTCAGGATCACAAACTCATGAAGCCAAGAGTCTGTTCATACAAATCAAGGCACAACAGAATGCAAAAGGCTACAAAAGGCCATATGGTAACCAAGACCCCTCCTCTATGGGGGAAAAACTTAGGGCCACAGGTAAGGTGACATTAAATACTAACAAAGCTACTAAGTGTCTCTAAAGATATCACGTGGATGTCATCACTAGCATCCACATAAATAGAGCTAGAGTTTTCTTAAGTTGTTTTTGTCTTTCCAAAAATCAATATCATACTCTTCTTTAAACATTCACATATATCATCGAAATTTAAAATCAACCAACTATTTATTACATGGTATCATCTAACACCAAATGTTATAGGCTTGAAGTAGCGGTTTTCAAAACTGTCTGTTCACTAGTCTCACCTGGGGATCTATATGTATACATTCTGATTCAAAGGTTGAGAATAACTTTGAGCATTTATATGAATCTTTAAATCATGATGTATTAGTCCCAAAATCCCCCTTGGCAATTAACCCAAGGCCTGGTTCTTGGTCAATGTTTGCTGAATAAATTAATGATACTAAAGGAAGAGATAGGTATTAATATTACTATTTCAGTGGTAGGAGAATTGAGAGACTGAGGTGTTATGTGACTTAAACATCAGGAGTAGTTGATGGCAGTCTAAAATTTAGGGTTCATGTCCTTTAGCAATAGTTTCATCTTTTAAACAAGCAATTAAGATTTAAGTAACACTTTCCTATAACTTTGAAGGCTTTTCACTATCTTTACTCTTTATATCAAAGTTAGTACCTTCCTAGAATGTCAAGCCTGCCCTCTTAATGATGTATTAAACGGCACAATGTGCTTCCCTGTGTAGGTTATAGCCATCCATCCTTTGCTACATCGTGGTATTCAGCTGGAGGTTACCTGATCTTCTGAATTCAGATGCTTCCAGCCTTAGATATGCCATGAGCTCAGAGTGCAACCTTTGTTCTCCCTGGGATCACAGTGTCCTCCTCTAAAAATGAGGCGATGGGATTAGATGTGCACTAATGACATCTCTACTCACAAACTCATATACATGACTCCATGGAAGATCCTGACTGTTAAAATAGCCCAAACCAAGCAAAAGGCATCCATAAAGATTCGAAATCATCTACAATCTTCTTAGCTCATCAGTGAAGAAGCACAACCTCCTTTTTTCTTCTTCTTCTTCTCCCTTTTTTTATTTTTCTGTCATCCGTTTCCTTGACTCTTCATTCTATCCCGTTGTGAGAGGGAGTTTTAGACTGATCTGAGATTACCAAGGTATCAATCAAGATTTATTATGCACAAGTAAATAAGCACTTCAGGCAAACCTTTTCCAAATGATGTTGGTAAGTCCCTACCAGTGTAATTATAAAGAAAATATGCTGTGGCATGTGATGGAAGCGTGGGAAGACAACGTTAAAGAATAAGGCAGGCTGAAAATTACACACAATTGTTAGTTGAACAGCAAATGTAATCACTCTTGCGCTGAAGCATCAGGTCAGATGAGAGCCAGAAGGGCAGAGCAGTGTCTGCCATGGGCTGAAAATGTCAATGTGTTCACTCAACTTCTCTTTATAGGCAGCTTTGGCCCAGCACTGGCTAAGTGCCCCACTTTCTGCATGGACAGCTGGCATTACTCAGAAGGGGTGACTGGAGAACAACTCCACAGAAATGCCAAACCTTTATATAGACTATCTGAGAGACAGTTGGAAATACTGGAAAAAAACCTTGGACTTAACTTAGAGGCTGGGGACTTGGGTGCAATTCCAAGCTCAGCCGCTAACTGGCTCTATGACTTGAGACCCCAGACCTCCTTAAGCCTCAGTACCTCTCCCAATCTGAAAACTAAAGATTAGATTTTGGCTACCGTTCCTTCCTACTCTCATGCTTCATGATTCTTCCTCCAAGTCTGTAAGTCGAGTGAGCTGAGTTTTCTTACTAAAGTGTCTTAACTCCTAGGAGTCCCACTGACCAGGGAATGTAGAGCAAAGGTAGGTAGGATAGGAATCAACACATTACATGCCAACCTGCCTTGCACGAAGTTAATATGATACAATTAAAGGCAGAATCATTAATACTGGCAGAATCATTAATACTGGCAACACTGTTGGTTGCCAACTGCATTTGCAGATCCCAGGTAAACTAAGAAGCAGCACAGGAAAGAAGCATCAGCCCAGACAAGTAAACGTTTGCCTCTGAGAAAGAAGTGAGGCACAACAGAGACAGACCTCCACACCGCGCTTTCCCGTCAGGTGCAGAATGTCACATGAAAAGGGATCAATCGGCCCTGACAGGGAAATAGTATCACCAGAAGACCAGGACCCTCACAAGAAAGTTGAGAATGAAACCAAACCAATTACTAACTAACTGGTCTTTAGGGCCACAAGTCCCGTCAGTCATGGGAAAAACAGACATGGATGCCAACATCCAGGACAGCCTATTCAATGGCCAAGAGTTCACACAGTCCGAACTGGGAAAAATCTTAAAAACTAATCTGTTCCTTCTAATTTAAATATTCAAAACCAATATTTAGAGAAGCTGAAGTGGCTTATCCAAGTTAACACAGCAGCTAGTACATATCAGAGGCTGGATTCAAATCCGGCTACTCTTCCAAAAAGTGTTTGCAGTGGAAAAGTTCCACTAAACAAGCTAGTAATTCTGCTGATTGTTGGAGGACAACTAAAAAGAGTGGATTAAAGTCACTGAACTGGATAAGGAGTAAAGAATTTTTCTTCCAAGAGTCAGCACCCAAGCCTTTGAAAATTAGAACAGAAGTCATGTGACCCCAACCTTGCACCCTGGATCACATTTAATAGCAATGCTTCTACTTGGCTAAGTGAGCAAGAAAATGTTTACCCTCTCTGGGCCTCGATTTCTCCAGCTCTAAAATAATAAGCATTAAGAAAATGATCTCCAAAATCCCCTCTTGCAGAAGACATTTTATGCTCTATAATGGTATGACTATTGGAGTATCCCGTGCTTTCAAAAAATGTATTCTTAAGGAGGTTTCGTCTAAGTCTCTGATTCTAACAACAGACATTTTTCTGTTCATGATTGTGAGAAAGGGTCAAACAGTACTTTGAGCCCTCTGAGCTCATGCATCTATTGTACTTCTAAGAATTCAAATCTGGATTTACAATACAAAGATAGGATCCCGAGTGTCTGGTTCACATGGATTTTAAACTCCTGGTTGTAACCTGCCCCTCCATGAGGATGAACAAGTGATGGTGGGAAAAATCACCAATATAATCTCTAATGAATCCTGGCAACCTCTTTGAAGATGTCTGGAATCTTCTCATTCCAAATCCACGCTAAGTGGGTAGATCCACAAATTAATTACTGCTCACTTGTCTACATTCTCTTGACTGCTTGTTCAAACTTGTATTGAAACACATAAACATGTATTTTTGCTAGTCCATTGTGCCCATTAGATAGACCATAGGATTTTACTAGCATTTGAGGGGCATTTTAATTGATTTTAATTTTTAATAATTTTATTTGTATTCTCCTTTATTACAAATTCACTTTGGTACCCTAATGAAGGTAACAGAATAATAAAAATAATTATATTTCAGATATAACATGCAAAAGTAGAAATATTTAATTTTGTCTTCAATGAATATGAGTCCACTATTGACCAACCTGAGGCCATATTTACATCTGACAATACTACATGTGACTCAGAAGCAACGTTTATTCAGGTCACATAATCTGCTAAGAGTAATCAAGACATAGAGTTAACTATTATACTTCAGCCTTCTGAACATTATATTGCTCACAAAACTATCATCTGTCAACAGTGTTGCTTGTATCTTATTGTCACAACTACTGGTTGTAAACTAGCTTAGAGCCTTTGCACTATAATTTGAATTAATGTTATTGAATTTATGTAATAATATTATTATGAATTAAAGTTTCCAATTCAATCTTTGTTTCTCTAGTACTTAATTACCATATTAAATTTCTGATAAACCCAAAATCTACTTCATCCTAAGGTTAAAGTATAATAATATTGTTAAATTAAATCTTTTTCTAGATATTGGAAAAATAAAAAGGAAAGAAGGAGAGATACAAATTTTCAACCTTCAAGGACAATGGGATAGTTTTAAAAAACAAAAGAGATTCAACTTCAAGCATTATATGGTCTGAAATACAAATTTTTGTTTAACACTAATCCAAGAACCTGAAGAAACTTCTCAGTATTTAAAATGGTATGAAAAACAGACAGGCGTCTCATTAGAATGTGTTATAAATTCAAATTATGTAAGAGAAGCTAGTTTTGCAATTTCACATTTAATACCAAAACAATTAAAACCATTTTCAACTGGTGACTTTTTTCTGAAGTCATGTTGGAAATTGTTCCACTTTTATTTCAAGATTTTGAAACAGAGACAAAAACTGTAGATGCACTGACCAATGACAGCTGAGTAAAAACAAGTCAGGCTCTTTCGGATCAGTTTCAGAATGACATAAGTGAATGTTATTCCCTTTTAAATTTCTCTCGATGAGAGTACGGGTGTTGTTCCTTCTGCATTTTTATCAATTATTGACCACCATGTAAAAGAGACAGTGCAATGTGTGAAAATTGTACTGAACTGGCTAATATTCTTGGGAAATAAAACACACACACACACACACACACACACACTTACTGTAGACATTTTTAAGGTAGTAGCTAAGGACACAACATTCACCAACAGAGAAGTTTAACATCCAAGAAGCATGAAATTGTTATTAAAGAGGTTTCTTCTAATGTGGACCTTAAGTTAAAATAACCACCATCTGTACATTTGCTTGTACATATCCAATCACCAGGAGCTCTTTACCTCACGAGACAGCCCCTTTCATGGCTGAAAGATCTAACTGCAAGAAAGTGATGTGTAGCTGAAAACTGTAGTCCCATAAGAACCACACCTATCTGTCCTACTTTGCCCTCTAGAATCACAAGTCCTCTTATTATATGACAGCCCTCCAGATATGTAAAATAATGTTTTAAGTTTCCTACTCAGTTTATTATTTTCTGTGTTCCAAGTTTAAAAAGTCCAATTCTCCCTTTTTGTTCCAACTAGTCTTACAGTTTTAGAACAATGTAAAATTTAAAATCTTAAACCAGTAGTTTTCAAACTTTTCTTTAGCAAAAATTTTTCTTCATGCCAAATCTTTACGAAAATCCCCAAAATAAAATAGACGAACTGATATAACAGCTCCTTGGACTTTATTTAAATCATCGTCCTTTGGCAGAATACATTTCATTTGCAGGGGAAGTATAAAATAGATTACAGTCATCCCTAGGGGGACTGGTTCCAGGACCACCCTCAGATACCAAAATCCATGGATGCTCAAGTCCCTTAAATAAAATGGCACAGTATTTGCATATAACCTACGCGTGTCCTCCTGTATACTCTAGATTACTTATAATACCTAATAAAATCTAAAGGCTTTGTAAAGACTTGTTATACTGCATTACTTAGGAAATGATAACCAAAACCAAAATGTTTGTACGTGTCCGAAAAGATGCAACCATTGTAGGCTTCTCTACATAGTACATATCAGCGACAATATACCATTTTAAAATTTTCGATGCGTGGGTGGTTTACTCCACGGATGCAGGGTTCATGAATACAGAGGGCTGGCTGTACTCCCCTTGCCCTCCTATGACGGCGATCTTATGAGGCATGTTGAAAACCTGATGCTCTAGAATATTACAACAGTGATTTTGAGTAAGTAAAGAACAAAGATGGTGTCCTCCTTTATTTCCTTAGTCCTAATACAGAGTCTGTCCTATCAGTGCTCTTCAGGTAATTATTATATCAAAAAAGAAGGTAAACCAAGCATTCGAAAATACAAAGAATTACATTCTGCTTTGAAATCATGCTGATTTACATTTCAAACACGTTTCGCCAAAATGAGGGGGAACGTGCATTCAAGTCATGCCTGCTGCTTCACAGTAATTATTAACAGTGCCCTTTTTGACTCTCAAAAGTGTCCCAGTTTAGACTATAGCTTATATAGTCACTTTACTTAATAACACTGTGATAATGAGGTTTTGGTCACTGAATCCAAGAGAACCCTGAATACGGCCAGGTCCTTTCCCACAGGCTTCAAATGGCCAAAGATCTCCCACACTCTGGGTTTCTGACTGCAGTGGCGAAGAGGGCAGAGCAGTTTGCAGTGGGGACTAGAGGAGGCTTGGGGAGCTTCCTTGCTCCAGATGCATGTGCTTCCCAGTAGGAAAGGACGAATGTACCGGAATGACCCTGCAGGAGCAGAATAACTCAAGACATGGCAGAAATCTAGCAGAACCGAGTATCAACTACCCTCCTCACTCAGCCTCCTTCTCCTGAAGCAAAGAAGACTGCCTTTCCTAAGAAAATCAGATTATTAACATCAGTTATGTTTGTACTGCCTGCCTATTCCTGTCCCCTACCCCCACCAATATTACCAGTGATTTTATCATGTCTACTTGGTTTCAAGCAGAAGGTAAACAGATTTGTGTGATTCTTAATTTGGAACACAAAAATAAGGGAGTGGACAAGAAACAGAAATAAAATGTGTCCAAATTTATTCACTCGGGTACAAGAATAAAGGTGGAGGGGATTTACCTATAACTGATTTACGTTTCCAAATAGGGATTACACATGAGTTAAGGGAGATGAAGTCAAAATAATTCAGTGCAGGCCCACAGGCTATATGACTATTTAATTTATTTTAAATAAATTATTTTACATTGATTTCCATTGCAAATTCTAAATGTATATTCCACTGGGGTGGGGGAGGGGAGAACATACAAGATGGAAAGTTGCCAGCCGCTGCCAAAGATGGAACTCCCCCCAGACATGGTGAGCACTGTTATATCATAATACTGCACGTCTCCTTGTAGTACTTTCCAAGATGTTTGAAACCAAAACAGTTTAGAATACTCTCCCAGCTCAGGATCTTCCCTCCTTATGGCATTTTTTCTGATAAATAGGAATTCCCCTTAGGGATTCCCTCAAGTAAAGCTGTTGCATTCCCTTCTGTTATATAATTAATTGCACTGACAAATAGCGATCTAATAGAGCATAATTACAAATCCGTCCTCAATTTAGTATCTACTACACACAGAGCCTTATGAAAAAAAGAGCCCAAAATGTGAAAAGCATACCTCTTACTCTGTTAGATATGGTGGACCGGTGCTCAATGTTGCCATATTGCAGAGGCTGCCTTGCAAAAGGGATTCTGCCAAAATATATGTACTGGCTTGATATTTGGCAGACAAAAGCAAGATGGAGGCCACATTCCCGCTGCTTCAGCTTGTTTTCTGCTGGAAGCATGGCCATGGAGACCAGGGACTGTTCTGCATCCACACTCCCACATTTAGTCTTCAGCACTCGTTTTCCAGAAGTAGCTGCAGCAGAGGGAGTAGCTGGACTCCATGTCTTGGGGTCCAGTAACCACCTTCCCGATTATGGCTTCTTCATCCCTGGCTCACAAGTACAGTGCTATATTCTAAAACTCAACAGTTCTGTGGTAGCCTCATACGTCTCTGCTGTCCTGATTATGGAAAACATAGTAACTGTGTGTGGTTCTGGGATGTGTTACTTAAAGCTCAGCCTAAAGCCTCCTCTAGATAATCCTTCCATTATTTTTTTTTGTTCAAAGTAACTAACACCATGCATTAAATCTTTTCTGTTGAAACTGTCTAGGATGGTCTGTTTCCCATAATAAACCCTAGCTTAAACTCCCCTCAGCATTCTTAAAATTTAATTAAGAGACGGACTCAAATCATTCATTGTACAAGCAAATTCCGAGTGCCTATGCAAAGTGGTCTGATTATCAGAAGAGAGCAGAGTCATGCATAGAGCACACCTAGTGCCACCCTCTCAGAAACCCAAGTCTGGTGGGAAGAGGCATGCTACAACACGGAAAGTACTAAATGATAGGGAACGAACCAGTAGGAAGACTACTCTCAACTCAGCATTCTAGCCTCAGCTCTGTCACTAACTGGCCATATATTCTAGTCAAGGGGGCTAGATGGATGAAAGTCCCTTTAAATTCTAACATTCCACAACTCTATGAGTCTTTGTGCTCATGAGGGAATTTACTTGGATTCAAGTCCTAACAAAACTTCCTAAATTTCCAGTTTCCTAAATCTGAAGGTCAGAACACAAAGGTCACATAACACATAAACCTCATATAATTAAAATAGGAACAAAAACAGTGACCCCCAAATGTTATGCATCGTGGCAGCCTACAGCTGGACAGTCTCTGGGAGGAACATCCAAGCTCATAGTTGCAGTGGTTGTTAAGAACGCCAGAATTTCCTCAGGGTCTCTGTCTTCTTTGAAAAGGTCTGCCTCCCTGACTAAAGAAAAGGGGAATATTTACAGGTACTGTCTTCTCTGAAAGCACTCAGAGCAAGAATAGAGTGAAAGAAATATTAGGTAAATGCTTAGATCTCTCAGGAAAAAAAAACACGAAGGTCATTATGTTTCAGACAAGAAAAATCCCTGAAACTCAGAAAAGAGAAGCAGTTTTGTGGACAGGAAGAAGAATGTCAGGAGAGAAAAGGTCATTCATCTAGTGGTTGTTCCGGTACCAGCTCCAAAGGTGGTTTTGTCAGGTCCTTCCAGACTTCACTGGGCCTTTGCTTCCTCTCTGTAGAATGGAGACAGCAACCCCTGCTCTACTTACTTCATGGTGTTTATGAGGAGCAAGTGAAATACTGGACACAAGAGCATACTGTAAACAGTAGATAGATAGATGATAGATAGATAGATAGATAGATAGAGGAATTTCAAAGGAAAGTGATGAATGGTAAGTACTTCACAAACCAAGGCAGCAAAAAGGAAATACAAATATAGCAGTGATTTTACAATTTTACAATGTGGAGGAAGAAATGGTGATCAGAATTGTGACAAACAATGATGCCCAAAAGAGAAGAGAAACCAGCTCAGCTCTGTCATAATTGTCTCAGTTCCTGTAGCATGCACAACAATGGAAAGACCACAGGGAGGGGCGCGAGCAGCCTGAAGGACATGGAGACCCTGGACCAAGAAAACGGCATTTCCACCTCAGCAATTATATAATCTCATAGCATGTGTTCTCTAAGAATTTGAGGGTGGCTCTGTGCAAGCTCCTTCTCCACTTTCTCAGTCATATCTCATGGAAAATAGAAATAGCTGTCATGATGCAGGGGTAAAACCTAATACTGATAGTTCTTTAAAAGAACACAACAGGACGGAGGCCAGCGCTAGGTTTGCTCACCTGGATGAGCAGACATGCAAAGGCAGATCATGTCCACATCTGAATTTCAGGACCCGAAGGGCAAAGGTGGGCTCAGGTAAGATTCAGACAACAACTAACTGTAAAGGAGGTGGAGGCAGCCTAAGTAATAGGGCATCACAGCCCAAACCACTCAGGACTGATAGGCAAAGGGTTCTCCATCCTTCAGCCTCAGTCTACTGGCAAGCAGCCAGGCTAGGACACAGGTACGTTCTAAGCTGAAAATGAAGTCCCATGACCATGGGCACAAAGTCACAGGAAGAGTAATGATTCACAGAGCAAAATGGCACCCTGATGGTCTGCACTGGGCTGGAGTTACCACACAGGTTTCTAGGGCCTTGAGACATCAAGTGACAAAGAGCTGACATAAACTGCATACATTAACCCCACCAGTAAGTCCCCGGAGAGACCTCAGTAGGAAACACATATATCAAAAAGAAAGAAATACATGAAAATTAAGTACACACATACACAACTTCAACAATAGTCAGGGAAATGCAAATTAAAACAGCAATAAGATACTAGTTGTCACAGTTTGGCAACAAGTGAAAAGACATAAACTTCACTTTGGGATTAGATGTGTGGGGAGACTGACCCTCATAATATTATGTTTCTTCTCAGAAACAGACATGTTTCTATTTATTTATTTGATGTAGAACTCGTCTCTGGCTGCTTTGGTACTACAATGGCAGAGCTGAGTGGTACTGACAGAGACCATCTGGCCTTCAAAGCCTAAAATAGTTACTACCTGGCCCTTTAATTAAAAAAAAAAAAAAAAAAAACAATTGCAAACTCCAATTCTAAGCTAAAAAAATGGCATTGTTTCCAATTATTACAGATATAATAAATTGGTTCTTTTTTCTTAAGCCTTTTCTTAGTTCTTTTTTTTTTCTCTTTTTTTCTAACATGACCTTTCATTTTACTGGTATATTTTGATATTTATTCATGATATAACTTTTTCATTAGTGCCTACCCATTAATCCAATGCCATTAGAATAATCCTTCTTTTGCAGAATGTTTCGAGGTGGTCTCTCCACTGCATGTTCAGTTCCACATACAGTTGCTCTGTTTCTGGGCGGGGTATGTTACTGCAATGATCCCCATCACTTCACCATTTCAATTAGGGTTGCTTTACAATGTGCTTTAGCATCTGGCCAGCTGGTCTTGTTCCTCATTACTATTGTTTTTCAAATTTCTCATAGCTATTTTGCCTGTTTTTTATCAAGACAATTTTAGGTTTCTTGGTGGTTGTTGTTAAGATTCAAGAACAATTGAGAGTTATCCTGAGATTACATGAAATAGAGGGGAAAATAACTCCTTCACTCCCTTTATATTCCCATAAGGTATATCTTTTGATTTATTCAAGGGGTCCTTCAAATGATTAAAAAAAAGTTCTAGTCTATAAAAGCCATGCACAATTCTCATTAAAATATTTACTCTTCATTTTGTTGTGAAGAGCTTCCCGAAGATGGCTAAGTATTCATTTTCAAATGCCATATACAAAATGTAACTGGAAATGAGACATGAGGAGACATGTTTAACTTCACAATAACCAAAGAAATGCTACTACCGAAAAAACACAACATGTCTAAGGCTGGCACAATTGGGAAATACTGACTCACACATTCCTACTGCAGTTACACAAACACCCCTTTTACAACACAAGTCATCAGTGGATTTGAATAACCATAAAATGTTAACCTCCAACCCTGATACCTCAACCCTCTGACATCATGTTCAAGGTTTTTGATGAACTAAGTTACCTTTATGCAAACATTTTTAATCACAGCAATGTTTAAAAATAATGAAATAATTAAGATATGGCATAACCACTCAATGAAATATAAAACAGATATTAAAATTATAATCATTCAAGAATATGCACAATATAGAAAGTGCTTAATGAATGAAGCCAAGTGATATATATATAGCACCATGGTAATTTACTCGATTAGCTCAAGATTGGAAGGGAATATTACACAAATATGATAGATTGCCCCTATATCTAGGTGATGGAATATGGATGACAGTTTTATCAACTAAATGTTCTGAGCTTGACACAATGTTGAAACATTATTTATATAACTTTTTTTTTTAAGTGGGGACCAATTTTTAGGTGTCTTCCAGATCTAAGATTTGCAATTCTTTTGTTATTCAAAGGGTGGAGGGGGGGCATGAGGCTGAATCATGAGAACTGACATTTCAAAGGCCCACAGATCACGTCCCAGGCAGCACTGGGACTAGAACCCAGCTCTCCAGACTTGAGAGGCAGTCTTTCTTCCTACACAGCATTTTGTGTTATCAGTTTTCTAAGGGCAAACCAACTCCGGAATCGTTTAAATATTTTTATATATTATAAATAAGTACATGAAAATAGCAGTGTTCAATTACTGCTCTGAGGGAGCAAGGGCTTTAAAACTCCTACAAAACACTTTGATGTGCGGGAGTTTGAATTAAACTTCTTTTCTAAATATGGCTATTTAAAAGAGTAGAAGGCATCAAAGCATGTCTTTTCTACAAAAGTCGTTGCTTCCTACAGTCATAAAGCAATTTTAGTGCTAGGTTAAGCATTAACTTCATAAAAAGTTAAACTTTGGCTTTGCACACTTACTTTAGAACCTATGAAGGCTCGACTTGCAGCATTATCACTCTAGGGGAGAAAATTCCTTCAAAATTCAAAATTAATTAGAACTATTTCCTTCGCTTTTTTTCACTACAGACTGGCAAAAAAAATGGAAGAAGAGGTGGTTAGATACTTATATGCACAATGGATAATCATAATTAGTTTCTAATATTCTGCAATGCCTAAAGATAACATTTGGAGCCCACATGTATTCCAATGTTCTTTGAATATTTAGGGGTTCTAATTAGGTCCCAGTGGAGGTAATATGTAGAATGGAACAAAGTAAAAGGAATCATCAAATAAAAGACAGTCAAGAATAAATGGTTATAAGGCAGACACCGTGTGCGTGTGCATGCCTACATGAGTGTGTGTGCGTGTGCATGTATGTGTGTGTGTGCATGTGTGTGTGTGTATACACACATGCACGATGATTTTAAGCATTGTCTATTAAAGACACACTTTCCAAGAGCCCTAGCAACCACTTCCAGTGACTAGTGCGATCATTTCCTACTTCCTGAGATGGTACAGGCCCTTCTCCCTGATTTCTAAACATTATGGTTTTTTACATACTGAGATCATCAATCATCCCCCATAACCATTTTTGGGTTTTTTTCCACCTTCTGGAAAAAAAAAAAGTGAAATGCATCTTTCCTTCTGCTTTGCTATTATTCAAATCATGATAAAATAAAAATTGAAGGAGTAGGAGTTAGGATGGGGCAGAAACCAGGATAAATTTTCAATACAAAAGAAAAATAATCTTGGCAGGGCGAAAGAATTTAGGGTTAAATATATAACGAAACATTAGTAAACTAGGAACTTTCTGAGAGGAACCACCTGTGTTTCATCTTTTCTTCTCACATATTTTTAATAAATACTTTTGTGCCTTTAATGGTGAAACTGCCATAGCCCAGCCAGGATTAGAACCTTCCCGTAAAAATGTCTGTCTCTTCTACCAGATGGAAAGCTTCTGGAGGGCAAGAACTACTCCTGAATCACAGTTTCAAGACTCAAAGCATCTTTCACCGTGCCGGGTAAAGAAAATGCATTGTATTAAGCAAAATGTATATCTATTTGTAGCAATCCATGCTGAAGAGGCGAGGAGAAAGTAGAGAAAATTGAGAATAATATTTACAAGAAAAAAAAAATCAATTAAAATGGATTCTATGTGTCCATACTGTCTACACTCAGCATGATAAAACAAACATACTAAATTTTCCACAAACCATTTCCACAAAATAAATTTTCCATGGAAAAATATTTTGTAGCTGGTATCATTCATCCCTGATTTTGTCTAGGAACAAATGTGCCACAATAGGGTGAAAAAAAGAGCGCAATTTGAGCCACAATAGAATGGAATTACATTCAAAACTAGAATCCTCATAAATTTTTAATATTGGGTTGTTGGAAAAGCCATGACGTATTTTTTTCTATGTTTTTCATTGCAAAAATGCGTCATGACTTTTCCGACAACCCAATATATGACAAAGTCAGCAATTTCATCTTAAAAACTAAAAAGAAAAACACCAAAATTCTAAATAGCAAGAAGCTAAATATTAGTAAGGCTCAGTGGAAAGCACAGAATGAGCACTGGTTGATAAATCAGCGCCCATATTGACTTGAACCATATACGTATACATAAACCCTCTGTGGGCCTTACTGCTCTATGAGGCAGTTGAACCGCAAGTCCCTACAGGGTTTTCAGTGTCAGTGGAAACACTACATCATCATTGCTGGGAAACAGTAAGAGTATCAGGAGACCCTTAGATGATGGGAGGATGGCACATGTGCAGAGGGTAAGACACAAGACAGGAGACCAGGCAAGTCAAAGAAGAAACTCTTTAAGAAACGAGCATTTCAGTAACTTCCCGGAAAAATTCTTAAAAAAAAAAAAAACCACACAAAAAAACCTAACAACAACCCCCAAAAGAAACAAAAGAAGAAAAGAAATAAGACCCTAATTATAAATCATGCATGTGAACATCTGACGTGCATAGCATTCACTGTTTAGATACTGAGAACCTAGTCAAGAAAAGTGGATATAAATTCAAAGAACCTTAGACTTTACCTGGAGTGTAAAAACAAACAAACATTGTAATTACTCCATGTAAACATGTAAAAGGGTGATTTACTTAGAGAGTCCTTTTAAAGAGCTTTCACATCCATTATCATAGTCAAAAAGTGAACACCAACTCTGTGAGATAGACAACACTATTAGCTTCATTTTATAGACTTAGAATTTGATGTTTAATGAAAATCAGTCAATCAATCAATCACACAAATAGTAAATAACAAAGCCTGGACTCAAAGAACAGATCTACTAATTTCTAAATAAATATGCGTTACAGTGTATTGTGTCACCTCCCTTCCAACTTTAGTAAATATGAATGTGCTTTGAATGAACACATAATTTAATGACAAAAGGAGTTCAGAGAATGGTGGACATTGAGTAGGTTAGGATCAATCAACAAGGGCAACCTGCGCAAATGGAACTTGAGATAGGTACCAAACTCTAGGAGAAAATAAGGGATTGTTTCTCTTTCTTCAAAAGCTCATGGAGCCATCTCATCTACTGCTATGCTTTCATTACATTCTAACAGTTCCTAATTCTAGCCCTGACCTTTCTTCTAAACTCCAGCCTTGAACAGCCAGCAATTCATTTGCAAAACTCTCAAATCTGAAAAGCTAAAATAACTCCCATTCTGTTCCATACCCACATAAAGGGGAGCGTCCCTCAGTATCTCCTGTTCCAATGAATGGCACCATCCAGTCCCCAAAATCCGAAATAAGAGAGCCTACTCTGTACTGGGGTAAGGCTTTAGGTAATTTGCTTTCCTGCAACATTGTTTCATGTGTGACAGCTCCATTGAGAACCTTCTAGGGTAAAGAGGTGTTTGCCACAGAGGAATAGAATAATCCCCAGGTCCCCTGACCATAAAATCATTTTAGGAACATTCAAATATTCCATTAGTAATAATTCTATCTTAGCTCTGAATGAGGTAAGGGCTCAATAACGCTTGTTGGAGGAAGAAAGGGAAGGGAGCGAGGAAAGGACAGAAGGAGAGAAGAGAAGAAAAGGAGGCAAGAAGAGAGGGATGGATGAGAAGGGTCACTCGCAGAACCAATGCTCAAAAGGAGCATTTATAATTTAATTTTAAAATATGTATTAAAGTCTCATAAGTTGACTTTGGGTTTGTTTGTGGTACTGTCACATGTTGATATCTATGTGTCTTTAATCACAGCACGATCTTGGACATGTCTCACTTCTCTCTGGGCCTCTACTATCTATCTATTAACGGCAGGTCAATCAACCCCAGAGTCTAAAAATGGTAGAACAAAGTAATGCAAAGGGCATGTAGCTCCAAGAATACATAGCTGTGAGGAGCATAGTCTCTGATGTCAGACTGTAGGGTCTGAATCTAGGTTTTGCCACCTACTAGCTGTGTGACCTTGGGTAAGTGGATTTAACTACTATAGGACTCGGCTTCCAAATCTGTATGGATCAGTTCTAAAGACTGAATGATATAAGTAAGGAGCTCAATATTATTATATAAGTGAGTCTTCCTCTTTGGAGGGACACAAACCACTTGAGAATCTTATGGGGCTGGTGGTGGGGAGGGCATATACGTCCACAAATACAGAGAATTATGCAAACCATTTCAGGACCACTAACCCTTAATTTAATAGCCCTTGAGCCATATGACCTTTAATATCCCTCCTCTTGCAAAAGCCTGTGACAGGAACAGCTCAGAAACAATCAATGAAGGATTCCTCTAGGCTTCAAAAGAAGGAAACATAGGCCAACTACACTTAGCATACTTTTGACTTCCATTTGGTTGTCAGGAATTTGTCAAATGTAAAGAATATAAAAAATACATCCAGGGCCACGAGTTCAAAGGGAATCAAAACAAACAAAGACACTGCTCTGGATTGAACCGTGTTCCCTTAAACTTCCTATGTTGAAGCCCTAACCTCCAGTGTGATGACATTCAGACACGGGGTCTTTGGGAGGTAATTAGTGTTTTTTTTTAAGATTTTTATTGGGGAATTGGGGGATGGGAACAGCGCTGGGGAATTGGGGGAAGGGCAACAGACAAGTTGCTGTCCTTTCGTTCTTCAGTCTAGTTGTGGAGGACATTGCTTCACTGGCCCAAGTTGGCACCATCATTGTGCTCTTCCCAGGCGAGGCAGATCAGTCACCGGCTTCTGGATGGCCGCTCACTGCGGCTTCTGGCTACACACGGTAGCCCACCTGCCATCACCAGCGACTTCACGGCACCCCAGCTCCAGGTTGAGCTGTTGTTCAGCATCTTAGCTGTAGAGGGCAGTGTCACTGGCCCTCATATGTGGGATCCGAACTGGGGCCCTCTGGCGTCCCAAGCCAGCTCTTAACCAACGCGCCACTCGGCTGGCTCAGGAGGTAATTAGGTTTTGATGAGTTCATGAGGGTGAGGACCTGATGGTGAAATTAGTGTCCTTACATGAGAAGACGCCAGAGAGCTTGCTCTCTTCTCCCCTCACCATGTGAGTATATAGTGAGGGGCTGGCTTTCTACAAGCCAGGAGAAGAGACCTCGCCAGAATCTGACTACACTGGCACCTTGATTTCAGACTTCCAGCATCCAACATTGTAAAAAAAATGTATATATATATTTCTGCTGTTTGAGTCACTCAGTCTACAGTATTAGTTGACTAATACAGACTCTATATCCAAAACAATACCTTATAGGGTCTTAAAAAGGCAATGCAATGGTCCAGAAAATGGCCTATCGTTATAATGTAATAAAACATACATAGTGGCTTTACCATGAAAAGGCTGACTCATCTCAAGTACCCAAGGAATGGCATTTTTAATTATAACCTATAGAGGTTTAGTTTTCACATGCTTCTAATAGTTTAAAAATAATTATACTGCAAAAAGTCACCTGCGCTTTTTCTACTTTCTCCAGCTGACAAACATAAAAAGTAAGAGGCCATGGAATATGACGAAATAGTACATGGGAGTTAGTATTCTTGATTTCACATCTGGCTCTCCACTACCAACCTAGGTGAGCTCACAGTTTTAACTATCAATTTTTTTTTCAAAGTATACACATTAAGTTATAGTACTCTGCATTTAAAAGCATCTGTATCCTCAAAAAGGTTCAAATTTATTCCTAATCTCCATAATCTGTGAGCAAATTATATTTGCAAATACATTTCCAATAACATCCCCCAAAGGTCGTCCTCTGCAGGTCCAATATTCTACTTTCAATCTAAAATCATAGCCCATACTTTCTTACAAAGGTCATTCTCTTAGCTCACTGTAGTGCAACATTTTGGGGTGAATGTCCTTCCATTCTCCAGCAATCAAAAACCTACTCATCATGCCACAGCATGGGTAAAACTGGAAAATATTATAGTAAGTGAAAGTACCCTGTCACAGAGGAGCACTTACTGTATGATTCCATTTATAAGAAATGTCCAGAACAAGCAACTCTAAAGAGCAGAAAGTAGTTCAGTAGCAGCTTAGGGCAGGTGAGAGGCGGGTTAGTGGAAATAAGGAATGACTGCCAATGGGTATGGCGTTTCATTCTGAGGTGATGAAAAAGTTTCTAAATTGATGTTGGTGATGGTTGTGCAACTCTGGGAACATAATAAAACCCACTGAATCGTATACTTTAAAAGAGTTAATTGTATGACATATGAATTATATCTCCATAAGGCTATTATTAAGGAAAAACACTCACCCATCCAACTAGGTTCTTCAAATGCTGTATAAATTTATTCTTCCAAGTCTGTCAGAGTGAAAATCCTTCCCCCCTCAGAATGTTAACATATTTCATTCTGGCTGGCAACATAATTGTGTTTAGTTATTCCAGTGTCTGCCTCCCCCACTAAACTATGAGTGCTTTCAGAGAAAAACACACTGGTGGTGTCAGACATCCCCAGGCCTCTGCTAACCATTAGCTTCTTTTGTGCACATTAGAAAAAATCCACCCCGTCGTGGCTTGGCGAGTGGGGGTGGGATGGGACTTGAGTCCCACGTGCCCTCCTGCCCTCAAGCAGGACATAACCTGAAAGGCAGTGACCAGCAGCTCTGCCTATACCCTCTCCTTCTCACCTCTGACAGTCCAATAACATACTTAACCCAATAAAATACTAAATCCATGGGAGGCACTCTCAGTAAAAAAAAAAAAAAAAAAAAAAAAAAACACGCAGAACAGAAAGAATACGTCTGAGACCATTTCTTACAACAGGACTCTCCCAGATTTCAGCAGAAAGCTCAAGGCGCTCATATTTGGGGTTTTCTTCACCAGTTGTTTGTTTTTCTGTTGCTTAACAAGGACATGAAAAGTGTTTTCCTTACTAATTGGATTCAAGGACTTTGGGTGTACATATGAAACATAGTGAATTATTTTAACACATTTAGGTAATAAGGAAAAGCAGAAGCTTGTTCTTAAGTCAGTTTGCAATTACTAAAAGGAGCCATGAAATTATGAAAGTCCCCCATTTCTAGAGGAGACAGCAAAAAAATAAACTGAAAGGAGTTTTATCATTAATCCAGTTTTTAAAAGCTCTCCTCAGCTTCCATAATACTTGAGCTGAGCACAGATCCTTTTCTACCTTCTAGGAGAATCGTCTATGTCCAATGCTAGTCTCCTGTGCCTATCTTCACCTGGCTAACTCCACTTCTTTGAGAAAACATACTTTGCCCCACAAACTAAGCAAGAAAAAGCAAGAAAAAAAAAAGGTTTAATATGCCCACAACATCCTGTACTTTTCCTTGATGGTACCTATCACAACCATAATTACATAATTATCTGTGAAACTATGAACATGGTGGTTGTTGCTCCTGGCCCAGAAGCCCTGTGATGACAGGGTTTGAATCTGCCTGGTACCCACAGTTTTGATTAAGGGCCTGAGACCTGGCCATGGCAGGCACTCAAGAACTAGCTGTTGATTGAATAAATGAGCCCTCACCCACCCACTCTCTTGACCCCATAGGGTATTAAATCTCTGAAAGTGGGGATTGTGTCTAGTTCATTTTGGGATCCCCTATTGTGCCTGGCACAGTGTCTGATAGGTTGTATCAAATAACTCATATGTAGATGAATGAATAGATGGACTCCACAGTGGATCAGTTTTGAGGATTGGAGAGAATATCCCTGGTGCATTCATGGTAAAATAAGCACACTGAGTGGATTAGGAGTTAAAGGCAACCCTCCAAGAAAGCTGGTCCCAATAAGAGATCTTGGAACAGCACCACACAAAGAGGGAAGGCAGAGTCAGAGATGAAAGATGTCCGTGGTCTAAGATTTATGTCAATTTCCTTGGGCTCCAAAAGTCGATTTTCACCCAATTTCAATGGGTGTGACTCTTTCCCAGATGCAACAAGGCTGCAAATGTTGTGCTGTATCCAAGCAGAGCCCAAGAAAACCAGGCCTTTCAAAAAATGAAATAACAGCAAAGCAAAAAAAAAAAAACAACAACAAAAAAAAAAAAAACAAAGATGAAACAGCCAGAAGACTAGTAGAATTAAGTCGGAGTGAACATGTGATGCAGAAAACAAAAGGGCTACAAATTGAAACGCATCTCCCCTGTGGAGACTTGTCCAGAGTTGCACCACGACAGCCTCCTAAAGGGGCTTTTGATGTGAAAAGGTCATTCTGCCAAACACAGTTTTGGTAGATACCAATGGCAGGCCTCCTGAACTGTTCAAAGAATCTAAAGTTTGGGCAGAAAACACACACTGAGCACATGCAGGGGGATGCTACCATGTGCCAAACCCTGCTGACAGCTCTGGAAATACACATTCCAGTACTGAAAACTTGCAGTCAAGATGCAGAGAAGCAAATGGTAGCATTAAATGACAACACGCACCAAAACCTAAAGAGCTAAATGATATTCATGATGCTGATTAGATGGGGAGTCTGACAACATGACACCCTTCGGATCGCTGGAAGGTTCTCCAAATCGAACTGCCATCTTTCTGGGGCATTGAGCAGGGTTTGAATCCTGGCTCTACCACTCATGGGCTGCGCAGCCTTGAGAAAGTTATATGGGCTCTCTCCGCATAGGTGTGTCCTCATCTGTACAATGAAGATTATGATAGCCCTCAGTTAAATGTGAGCTCTGATTAATACTATAAGGGGCAAAAAACTGCCCCACACAAATGCCAAAACAGAAGGGTCCTTACATTCAACTGGAGTCTGGAGCTTCTTTTACAAAGAGTGTCACACAGGCACAGGGAGGGGAAGAGGATGTAGATAAATCACCAGTGGGTCCAGGAGAGCAGCCAGGCCCCGTGATTCATGACGACCAGCGCTATTCAAAGAGGAGCTGCTGTCAGAACTAAGTGAACTCACAGACGCACGGTACTCAAAATGTTACCTGGCTCAAAGGCAGCACGGTGTATGTGTCTGCTCTGATTATTGATCATAATAATGCCGGCCACATACGTATAGGGAACTTTGTAGTTTAGAAGGCCTTTTTCTATCAGTCATCTCATTTATTCCACACAACTCTAGCATCATGACTCTGCAAGCCCAAATGAAGAGATTGGGTCCAATGAGACTCGGCGAGGTCCCTCAGTTTTCCCAGGATCCCACAGCTAGCTGGCAGGAAAATGCAGCTCAGAGCCTATATTTCCCGTTCCTGAGATTACTGCACCTCCCTCCACATGATACTACACCACAGATATAGCAAGCATGAGGCTGCAGGCTCTGTAGTATCTTTTTAACGGGGACTGTCCCATGATCTGCAACCTGTCAAATCCTTCTAACAAAGGAAGAAACGCAGAGGCATATGAATTTTATTTTGCTTTTGTTAAAACTGGGTGAAATCTCGGGCCGGCCGAGTGGCGCAATGGTTAAGAACTGGCTTGGGACGCCAGAGGGCCTCGGTTCAGATCCCACATATGAGGGCCAGTGACACTGCCCTCCACAGCTAAGATGCTGAACAACAGCTCAACCTGGAGCTGGGCTGCCGTGAGT
>NW_017731364.1:5870687-5903311 GCF_001890085.2 Hipposideros armiger | reverse complement strand
AAAAAAAAATCTTTAAAAAAAACAAAACAAAAAAAACTGGGTGAAATCTAACAGAAAGAATATCTTCGTTGGGTCCGAGCTTTCTTTCCTGTCTGTGGAGAAAGAGAGCCCTCCTGCTGAAGACGCAGGCAATGGAGAAAGAGGAAAGGGGCTGATGCTGGAAGAAAGCGGGAGGGGGAGGGGAGAGCAGTAACCACACAGCGATGGAGGACTAAGCCACATCCCTCAAGCTCTTGGTGAAGAGCCAGCTCTTCTCCTAATGTTGAAAATTGTAAACGCCACTTTGCTGTAGAGAATCTCTCAGCCTGAAATAAGCCAGAGAGATAAAATGTGGGGAAGACCCTCTCTTTCACACATTATCTCGTCCATTAAAACAGTTTCTCAAGTGAACAGTAACAAAAGACTGACCTGAGATAGGTAAAGTTCTGAAAAGGAGATAGCCAAGGGCCTATGGAAGGTCCTCTTACCTTGAGGGTAAAAGAGTTTCTAAGTATGTGCTTTTATCTACTGTCTATCTAGTATATATGCATGAATGTATGTATGTATCTATCAACTTACTATCTAATCGAGAGAAGCAATTAACTCCTTTATTTTTAACACAGTGCATAATAAAACAAAAACAAAACAGAATAACAAACAACCAAAAAATAAAAAATGAAAAAAATAATGTACTGAACAGGTAAGTGAGAGACCTTAACTTTAGGTCTGGTTCTGTCACTAGTAGAGTTGGAAAGGTTACTGAAGCCTTGTGGGTCTCTGTTTTCTCATCTGTCAAGTGAGGGCTTGGACAAGATCAACAAGGACCCTTCCAGCTTAAAAGAAAAAAGCTAATGTCCTTAAGAAACAGAAAAAAATGTCACGGTGGTCAGGCCAACTACTTCAGAAAAGTTAAATAAAGTGTTTGTTTGCTTCACAAGCCCTGGTTTTGAATGCAAAAAACATGTCACAGTTTAAAATCACCCATATTCATCGCTTCGATGGTGAAAAAGTCTACCACCAAAAGCCAACAAAGTTTTGCTTAAAAACAAGCTATTTTCAGGAACAACTCTCCCAGTTTAAAGCCCTAATTCAGAAAATTCGGTTTGGCTGGTAAAACACTGTCTTCTTTCTGCAATTATTAGGCTCTAAAATGTGTGTGTGTGTGTGTGTGTGTTGTGTGTGTGTGTCTCCCAACAACATTTCATTTGAAAAGTGTCTGATCCTGAAATAAACCTGCAATTTTTCCTACGGAGAAGGAAAGGCAGATGGAAGTCTACAGTATATCCTAATGACTTTATATTTCACACAAGATTATTATAAGATGACAGATGTGAACCTTAAGAATTTTAACAATAAAGTCATGCTATCCAAAAAATGTCCCATAGAACACAAGGCTGGGAAATCATCCATAAAACGATTCCATTATAAACTCAAGGAAACCTGAAATTAATGTAACAGAAAGAATCGTTGTGGTTACTGTTTGTACCTCTAGGACTTCTCAGAGTTAATATTGCTAAATATTCAGGAGAATCTTCAAAACGAGTGTCTATAATAGCAACTGTTTCCCAAACAGATTTGACCATTTGTGGAGCTAGTATTCTATGGAGCACACTTTAAGAACTGCTGCCATGAAAATGACAGTAGATTATGACAAGGACATGGTTGTATCCATGACAGCATCCCTACCCCTGAAAAGCAAGTTCCACTGTCCAATTAGGAACTTGCATATTTAACTCTATTTTTATCTACACCAGATTTTATAATAGATGCAGCAATAACCAACTAAAAACTTTGACAGTCAAAGTGATTTCTATTTCTTGAGACTTTCTTGTAATACAGGAGCTCCACTCCAGGAGGGCTGCATTTTCCCTATGCTACAGATACATGCTGTGATATTAGGTAATGCAAGGGGGAACTTTTACCCCCTCTCTATCTTCCTCTCTTTTTTTTTCCTTTCCAGTTGTTCATAGGCTCATCTCAAAATCAATTTTCCTTAAGGCAGGGAAACAATGAGAAGATTTGGGGCAGACAGTTGACAGGGTAATTGAGATATGATGCTGCCCCATCCAAGGGAAAGACTGCTGTACACATCAATATTCATCTCCAGCCTCAGTGTTCGCACATTCCGAGTGAGGTAAGTGGATTTTATGGCTTCACGTCTCATAATTCTATGACTTTTGCGGGTGGCTCATGATTATCTCTGAAGGCAATTCCCAGGATGTTTTGGGCAAAGGCAGCGATTTAGGAGCAAGGGTTCCCTGAGCCAGAATGGCACCCCACAGAGTAGCACTTGGATAACTCTACTACTTGCAAGTTCATGTTCCAGGGTGTTGGCTGAAACTCAGTCCTGTTCCTTTGCAGCCATGCCATGAAATGTTTGGCCAGCAACACACACATGGTGCCTCATCAGGCCACTTGCTGAAAAAAATGACAGTAAATTTTAAAACACCTTGCCATGGCAAAGAACTAAGGCAGGGCAGCCACAGTGTTGAAACCCACTCAAGAAGCCAATGCAGGGTCATTGCCGGCATCTTCACGCATAATGACCCTCTTCTACCGGAAAGGTGTTTAAACTCCCAGATCTATCGCCCAGCTATAATGTATTCCAGGAAATGCTCTCTTGCCTAACCTCACGCAGATTCATTTTTAAGAACAGAAGACAAGAGTGATTTTAATACAGCCGCCTAAGAAAAAGAAGAGATAAGAAAAGTGATACTTTGATTAAAAAAATAAAAAAAATAAAAAAGCAAAAGCACTTATATATCACCTCTAAGACTGAACTGGGAGAGAAAAGAAAAAAGCACTCAATAGCCTTCATTATAATCCCTCCACACACATCCAACATTTTCTGCCTTTGTCTCTCCTATTCTTCCTCTCTCCTATCCCCACAAGAAAAACAAACCCTCTTTACAAGACATTTATTAGCACGCACCAGGGGGGATAGTGCCTCTGCCATTTTTGACACATGGGCCTAGAGACTGTGAAAACCTTACTCACATACTCCCTGGCTCTCCAACTGAGGTCCCACCTGCAATAACAGCTCTCCAACGGGTCTGGATGGTGGCCAGAGGGCAGCACGAGGGAAATGGGAAAAAAATCAAGTGCAGCTCACGCTGTTCACTTAGCCTGGGAAGTCTTTTCTTTCCCCTTTTCTACCAGGTCAAATTCTACCTAGCATTCAAGTTCCAGATGAAACCCCACCTCCTCCGGGAAGACTTCCCTCATTTCTTCCATGTTTGCCTCCAGTGCAAACCAAAACTAATGTCTTGCTCCTCTATTGACCACAAATGCCTTACCTACACCTCTGAGTAGTTAGAGATACTATTTAAATATCTTAACTCTTATTGGACATATCTCTAGTCTATTATCTTTCACCAAACCCACTCTGTCTCCCCATCCAAAAAAAAAAAAAATCCCTTAAGGGCAGTGATCGGGTCTGGTTGAATTCAATGAACAAAGCGATGAAATCTATCTAAAGAATTCAGACAAGTATATAAATAATTATCATACAGGAAAGATTCCATTAAAGATAAGAAGATAGGGATAGATTAAAGATTCCAGGCTGCAAGTCAAGTCAGTCCATGTCAAATGTGTAATAAAGATCTTCACACACAGGACAATATATTACCCAAAAAAAAAAAAAAAATGGAGGCAGCTAACATTAATTGAGCATAGACTATGAGTCAGGCAGGGCCTTAAACATCCTCCAGAGATTGACTCTTATAATCCTCAAAGTAGTAACCTTGGAGGTAGGTATTGATGTTATGTCCATTCGATAAAGGGATGGGGTAATGAATTGCAGAGAGCTCATGTAACCTACCCAAACAAAGAACTGGCTTCAAACTTCAGCCAAGAGACTCAGCTCATGCACCTGACACCCTAGCTCTACTGCTTCTGCAGCAAACTGCCGACATCCTGCAGAAGACGGATGCAGGCCTATCCAGAGCCCATTCGAAGCAGGGCATTGACAAAAAGACCCAAGAAGTGACAGCATGCAAGTAAAGGAAAAAGGAAGGATAAATATCACATTCTAGACATCTGCACCTGCATTCGTGGAAAGGTGAAACTCCTGGAGTATGAAAGAGGAAAACTAAAGCTATAGCCTTTTCTAGTTCACCTGAATTCCTCAAATTGGAACTTATTCTTTGCTGAGAACAGGGAGGCTGAACTTCTAGTTGCACTGTTATTTTGTGAGTGACAGAAATGTTGTTGTGAGCTTGACTGTTAACATGAGAAATGCTCTGTTGTGCTGTGGCCAGCATTTTGCTTCCAGAAAAGGTTAAAGGCCTTTAAGCAAAGAACTGGATGTGAAAAAAATCAAACTTAAATGGTGAAAGAGAGCGTCTTGTGGCCAACCTTAATGCTACTTAATTCTCAGTTGAGGAATTCTGTAGTAAACAACCTCTTGATTCTGTGCAAAACATTTTTAATTTCATGCCCTGCTAATCACACAGCTGTTAAATTTCCCTTCCCATCAGCTGTAAAAAAATAAATAGATAATAATTGTAATAATAATTTAAGAAACAGTTGGGCCTCAAACAAAATTTGAGCCCAATGAATTTTTCCATCTGGAATTAATAATATAGTAGATGGTGAAATGGCCTGGATTCAGTTGATGTGAACTTGTGTTACATTATTGTAAGTATCCAAATGTAAGGCTTTGAACATCAAAATCTTCTAACATGCCTGCCACAGAAGGTAAAATCTACACTACACTCTCAGGCAAGCTTGGCACCTGCTATTTCATTCCAGCAGGTTTTAACAGCCTGTTTCCTGTCACTGTGACTTTATCTTCTCTCGGCCACAATAGGCACTATATGTATATAAGTATTGCTAGGCTTGGCATTAAGGGCGTGTTGATCTAGAGCCTGGAGAAGAGAAAATCAGTATCTTCATATTGCAAACATGTTGCTCTGATTAATTCAGAGAAATAAAAAAGAAGCTAGTGTTAATATGGCAAATCAAAACAAGAACTGAGGAGTAGAGGATGAAGGGGGAAGTTCTAAATATCTGGGGGCAAGAGAAAGAGAAGGTCTAAAGAGCTGTGGCAATGAAGGTGAGCCAACTGCAGATGAAAGGAGCTAGTGACCAAGAAAGAAAACTCAAGAAAGGAAGTGACAAAAAGAAATAGCCTATAAAGAAGCGGGGGACAAAGGTACTAAAGGAAAAATAATAAAATAATAAAATAAGCACCATCAGATGGGCCAGAGTACCAGCAGGGGCTTTCAAAGGAATGATATTCTCATATTTCTGTGTATTGATACTTTTCCCAGAACCTCGACTAGAAAACACTGTAAGAAATGCCAGAGTAGTAACATACTGTCTCTTCATCTGGCATGTTCCTATCTAAAGCTCATTTGCTGAAATCCATTCAGTCATTAAAAAAGTACTAAAATACCACTTCCTTCAGGAAGCCCCTCCCCCGTCTGCACGCCCACTAAAACTCTCCCCTGGTTCCCACAGCATGCTGTCTGTACCTCTCCTTTGTCACCTAGGCTGTTTTGCTTTGTAAAACAGCTAGTTATGTATGAGTTTGTGTCTCCCGTTGAACTGTAAACTCCATGAAAGAAGAAATTGCATTTAGCTGTATTTTCATTCCTCAGTGCCACAGCTAGGCGTTGCATTGTAGGCACTTAAGGAGTAGATACGTTTTTAAAAACCTAGAAGAGAACAACTTCCTTTTGTAGGTATTCTTGTTATAGGAAACAGAATTCTAAGGATTTGTGAATGTACCCACTAGCAAATACCCTACAAAATATTGTGACAACCACTATTAATATTTCATTGCTTTTCTCAAGTGTACATGAAAAGTTCAAAATATGAACACAATTTTCATATCCGTTATCATGGTCTACCTGAAGAAAACATGCAATATAAATGCAACATTGCTTTCCTGACCTGAGTACAGGCTCACAACTGTTGGTGTGAAAATCATTTCCAGGAACCTGAAAGAGCTTTCCTGAAACCTGAGCATCCTTTTAGCTCCACCCTCCCCTCCACATGTCATTGAAAACAAACAGCATTTCCTCCATGCCTCATCATTAATGATAAAGTGAATGAGTCAACTGCACAAAAAATAAAAAACAATGTACTATGAATATCACTGCTTTTGTATAGTGATTTATATATCCACTATCTCATTTGATCTTTTCCATGAGCTTCTGCAGCAAGAGGAAATGGAATAATTACTTAGAGATGAGGATACTCAACTCCACAAGACGTGATTTGCCCCAAAACACACAGCTCATAAAGAGACTTTGTCAGAATATAAACTCAGGATTCAAGATTCCCCATCCAGACATGTGTTCATTTACACAAAAGTTGTCTCTCATCTAAAGTGTTTAACCAGGCACAAGAAGTTGATAATGCAGATCCTGAGGCTTACGTGAATGAAAAGATATGCAATTTACATAGGGAATCAGATGGGTTCCATGAGAATATAAGAGAGAGAGAAAGAGAGAGAGAGAGACAGAGGGAGAGAGAGAGAGAGAGAGAGAGAGAGAGAGAGAGAGAGAGAGANGAGAGAGAGAGAGAGAGAGAGAGAGAGAGAGAGAGAGAGAGAGAGAGAGAGAGAGAGAGAGACAGAGAGAGACAGAGAGACAGAGAGAGAGAGACAGAAGGGAGGGAAGAGAAGGGAAGAAGAGAGGAAGGGAGGGAGGGAGGGAGAACTCTGGGTTAAGATAGTTAAATTTACTGGAGAACAGGGCCCTGAAATGTACTTCAAATCTGTACTCATCAAAGTGAGCCGGCAAAGTGACAGTTTCCAAACCATCTAGGAGTTTGTTAGAAGTACAAATTACCCTGCACTATGTTCTCAAACCTACTGGACCATAATTTCTGAGGGTGAGATTCCCCAGGTGACTCCAGTGCATGTCAAGTTCGAGAAGTACTGCTTGGAAGTTAAGGGAGGACCTGGCCAAAGAACAAGAAGGTAGCAGGTATGTTCCAGGTGGTTGGAAATGACATTAAAAATAAATTGGCTCAAAATCCAGAAAACTCCAAATATGTCAGTAAAGAAGTTCTTACAACAATGGGCTGGAGAGGAGGTACCATGTTAAAGGGCTGAATCTAGAACGTTACCATGAAGTCACATTGTAGAGGGTGCTTAACACAGGCAGCACAGTGCCACATAAGCCCATGGACTCGAGAGTCACTCAGACCCAAGTTTTGAATTTAAGGAAAGAAAGTGTACAGACATAAAGAACAAGATCATCATGCAATTCAGGGCTAGAGGTCACATAGGGGTCAGAGGTACTTCAGGGGTGAATCTCTTGTTACAATCTAGAGGAACACGAGTTCACCAGACAGGCAAGTAGGGAAAGGAAAATGGTACAGGTCCCACAGGTAAAACATGATCTACTCTGCACCACTGAGGCTCCCTGGGAGTCAGCATCTTCATCTGTAAAACAAGAGGTTAATAATCCTGACCCAGTCAGATGGATGAGGGGATTAAGTGATGGCTCATAACACTGTGTCCAGTACGGAGCAGACACTCAGTATAGCCCCCTGCATTTCTTTTCCATTCAGGCCAATGAGGGTGAAAGAATGAAGCAGGCATTGAGCCCTCTCTGGGGCTAGCTGCTAAGCTGCTGACTTGAACAATGTTTTCTCATAAAATGTTCACAGGGCAGCCCGCTGGAGGAGTTCCTGTGGTTGGTAACTATCACACTTCAACACATTCCATTTCAAGACCGAAGACTCCTTCACTTCCTGCTTCTCACTCTTACTTTTTCAGAGGAGCTGCAGGTTCTCAAGTTTATCTTGAGCACAGCTTTCTTTCTAAATGACACATAACAATTTCCACAGGCAAAAGTGCTCTAACTTCTTCTTTCAGAACGTGGCTTCTGGCTGCCCTGAGAATGGATCTAGCTCTACCCTTAGGTGAGCTGTTGGAAAGTGGACACAAATCAGTCCAGCTGGTTGGCTGGAGTTCTACTGAAGTGCGTCTTCTAGGAGATGTTCACCAGGGCTGCTCAAAGGAAAAGACAAAGTTCCAGAATCCAATAAAAGCATGCTGATGGCTGCCCCACCGGGCTTCCTGAAAGATCTAGCATGCTCATGTACATTGCCAATGCCTAAGAGGGCACCAGAGTATGCAGCACTTCCCAGGGTTATGTGACCACTCTTTTCAGAGTGATATTTCCTTGGACTAGTATTGAAGGACCATGAATAAAAAAATGATGAGTCGAAGCACGATATAGGTGAGGCAGGGGTCATCTATTCACCTAGAGTCAACTCACAGAAAGACTGTGAAGATGGTACAGGTTTTTTGGTATGCTTTTTCATCTTCCCATTCACTACCCTATTCACTGTTTCCTCCCCTTCCTCCACTAGCCCCTTTCCTTCCCTATTCCTCAATGCACACTGTTTTGGAAAGAATCTGCTAAATTAGTCAGTATTCAATGAACTACCACTTTCTTTTTACCACCCTGTACATAGGTATCTCTATTCCATTGGCCATTCCATCTGCTTAGAAAGCATCTCCTCCCTTTATCAAAATCCCACCCATTCAAGGCCAATTCAAATGCCACTTCCCCCACAAAGCCTTTCTTGATCCCCTGCCCTCCACCCCAGTTGGAAATGATTGTTCCTTTTTTTATTTTCTCTGAACTTTCTCAGCAAGTTTCTACTTTATATTACCTTAGGTTGTCAGAAAAGTCGTAACATATTTTTTTCTGTTTTTCATTGCAAAAACGTGTCATGACTTTTCTGACAACCCAATATTTTATACTTAGTTGTGTGCTCTCTCACCTTCACCAGCTGGTTCACCCCTTCCCTAATACTTTCACACCTATCATCTTCTTTCAGCCTCATAACATGCCGACAGGTAGACAAGGTAGGTATATACTCATTGTACCAAGACAATGTAGCTTAATGCTTAAGAGAGCGGTGGCTGGAGTCAGACTACCTGAGTTCAAGTCCTGGCTTTTATGAACCAGGTGACCTTGAGCAAATTGTATCAAGTCTCTGGTACTCCATGTTCCATCTGTAAAATAGTGGTGATGACAGTAGCTTCCTCAGACGGCAGCTGTGAGAATGTAAGGAGTTAATGATGCACAATGCTCAGAATAATTCCTAATTCAATCAGCATTTAGTAAAAGTCCCAGGGAGTTTAGAAGTAGCCAGTTCAGAGTTTTCCAGATTTATGCCATGTTTCTTCCCTCGATAATGCTATCTTTCAGTATCGCTCATCCATTCAGTAAATATTTATTGAGCTCATAGATAAGCCAGGTGTGACTCTAGGCAACCGGGAAACAGAACACACACAAGTCGCTGAACTCAAGGCCCTTACACTCTATGAGAAGGAAAAGGAGGCAGAAGGAAGTCAATGAGAACAAAAGGAAAATAACTAAACAAACAAGATAGCAAAGATTTTGTTTGAACTTGTCCTCATGTCACCCCCTCCATCACAACAATCCATATTCTACCATTCTGCTTGGGACACAACTATACACAGAATGTGTCCTGTTTGATTTAAAAAATGTATTTCTAGAGTTCAACATCTGTTTACAACATGTTGCCTCATCTCACCGATTTCTTCAGGGAATGGGCCAGGAATCGCTCCTGTGTTTTGTTTTGTTTTTTTCTAATTTTCCTATACATGTATTTTCTGCCATCCCTCCCCCACCCCAATAAACACAGGTGCATCCCCAGTGGCTGGTATGTGACTCAATAAAAGAATATTCTGTCTTGGCACTCAGCAGCTGCTTCCGGACTCACAGGGTTTTTATGAGATTTGTTACCAGAGAGGCATTTCACTACAAGAAAGTGTCAGGCACAAAACTGCAGACTTGACCATGCTCTCCCTTCAGGATGTCAGCTATTAAAAGAGTTAAATCAAACTAATCCCCTAATTTGATTGTTGAGGAACTTTGAAAATGATGCTTCTGCATCTAGCAAAACAGACATTTATCCTATCTCCCATTATTGGGACTTTTTTTTTTAATCTTTGAGAAACATTTTCTCTAATTTGATATTATTATGTTCACACTTGAAGGTTTTTCTTTAGTGCTACTATTTCATGTCCCTTGATCATTTGTCTTTCTTACAGTTTCTGCCTTGATTTATAATTCACAACTTTTCATTTTCCTGCCCTATTATTCTGGGGGATATACACAGGGATATGTCCTGCATAGTGGATCAAGGTGATAATGGTTGGATGTGTAAGGGTTGGAGGGAAGGAGCAAGTGATGGATCAATTAAAATTTCAAGTGGTGTGTGTCCACCCTCCCTAAACTGGCTGAAACTCTCTAGCTTAAGGAGCAGAATTCATACCCTGGACCAGAAGCAGATGAAATACCCTCCAAAGCTTCTACACCTTCCTATGTCTATACTCGTGCTACATCATGGTCTTTGCTGACCTGAAATCTGCTACATTGGAAAGCAAATTTTTTAAGACTAAAAAGAAGCAAGGATTAAAATCAGACATAGACGTGATCTCCGTCAGTAGCCCTTCCCTCATTTCTCAGTATGCAGAAGCCTTTGCCACTGAAAGGACTTCCATGGAGGCCTCATGGATGCACAGGCAGAACCTGAGGCCACAGTAACCAAGATCTGCTGGCATGGTTGCCCACTGAAGGCTCTCAGGAATGAGCCACAGAGTCAGAGGATGCTGGCACTCGATCATTTAGTAGGCTGATTACTTAAGTAGACAAGTTGGTTGGTTAAGCAGTGGAATCTTTTATTTATATAAAATTGTATATAAAACTAAATTAAAACAAATCTGAGGGTGACCGGGTAGCTCAGTTGGTTAGAGCGCAGTGCTCATAACACCAAGGTTGCTGGTGTTATGTGGAGGTCCCCACGCCCTCCACAACTAGATTGAAACAACTACTTGACTTGGAGCTGATGGTTCCTGCAAAAACACACAGTTCCCCAATAATAAATAATAAGTAAATTAATTAATTAATCAATGAATTAATTTAAAATATCTGAGAGTGGAACTACTCAGGTAGAAGAGCCCAGAGTCCTCACCACTTGCCCCACACCCCATCATCTGAGGCCATATATCCACCCGAACCCCGGGGCTCCTCGAAGCAGATTAGAATTAAAAATTCACTAATCGAATCTAATTTCAACTTTAACAATTCTTCAGAGTAAACTGAGTCCCAAAGATCAAGCGTGCTCCATGGACACATAGATGGTAAGTAGCATTGCTATATATTCTTGTGCAAGAAACCATGTTGTCTTTCCCAAGACATAAAATATGTGTGTTCTATGATTTTTCCCTTTTAGTTGGATGATGAAGTTCGTATAATCCATGTGCCAAGGAAAATTTTTACATGTGCCCAAGGTTAAGGAGCATGCAATAGCAAATAATGACATCTGCATTATACCTTGAGAACTCCAACTTGGAGAAATACAAAACATCCATTCTATATGTGATAGTTCTGTAGTGAAAACAACAAAACCAATAAGAGAAATTTTTCTTTCAGCTACTATACATAAATGTGTCAGGCACAAAATCAAACCACTCTAAAATGATGTGAAATCCATTCAGTGCTAAGTACAGAGAAACACAGCAGCATTTGTGTGAGGTGTGGGAGACACGAAACCTAAATGTGCTCCGTGGGTTAGTAACTTGAACTAGGAATTCACTAAGAGAGTGTGAGGAGCCTACAAGAAAGAGCACTGAGTAAAAAACACTGCCAGGCACATTTGATATAATAGTCATATGATTAACAAACTGTCACATCAAACTTTCCCACAACGTGGGAACACTGTGACACTTCATATTTTTAAAACTGACATTTTGATTCATTACTGTAAATAGCACTTTGGGTAAAATATTGTGACAAGGAACAGATCATATATCTATATATGTACATATATATGCACTCTATATATTACATGGGTATATTTTTCCTAGCTCTGTAACATTTTAGAATATACAAAACCTTTTCGTACAGTGACAGTTTGGGCCAGTATGTAAACAGGCTATTGCACTCCTAAACTACCCATTTCTCTTGTAAGTAGGCAGATGGACACTGTTTCTTCATTCCACAGAAAGTCTATGAAGCAGAGTGATTTCAAAGTAATAGGATAACTTTTAACAAGATTCTGAATAAGTCTGTCAACTCCAAGCAAAGAATGTTATAAAAATTGTTTGAATTTACTGTACCTGAGTTGACAAAATCATTGTCTAGAACATACATAAAACATCTCTCTCATCTTCAGGGTGCTCCTGATCTCCTTAGAGAAACAGAGATACACATATGCAAGGCAGACTGCTTCAAACATACAAGAAAGGTGCAAAGTACTGCATTTTTTTCTTTTCCTTTTTTCCCTTTTCTTTATTTAGTGTGTATACCCATTACTTACAGTAAATAGCATGTTATCTAAGCCATTGTTGAGAGTAAACTGGTTCAGTTTCATTAAACAAAGTATGGGCACCAACGGGGACTGAGAAATTTAGAAACCTTGCAGGAATACTCAGATTCCCAGACAAACTTCCTTCTCAAAGAAAATATAAAGATAGTGTTTGATTCCCATCTAGTACCAAACAATACCATTTATAACTTTTCACTTTACCTACAACTCTAAAACAAAAGATAAAATATACATCCCCCCTGAACATCCAAGTTTCTATTTCAATTTTTTCTTTGATAATTTCAACTTCACAAAAAAGACCGTAAGCTAAGCTCCCCCCCAACCCCCTGGTCAGAATACAGAAATAGACCCACAAGCATATCTGTCTCACGTGTTTCTCTCTCTGGGAATTATACCATTATTATTCAACTCATCCTCCTCCTTTAACACGTGGGAAGTTAGATACAAAAAGGAAACACAGCTCTCTATATATAAAGATACTCACTACAAATAAGCTTTGCCTCTGTACTAAAATTTAAATTAGGCAAGGATGTTCTTCCTGAGCACATAAATTAAAAAAAAAAAAAAAAAACAGAAAAAAGAAAAAAGAAAAGCTTGCTCCACATTTATGGTTTTTCAGAAAAGATGCAGAAATGTTATCATTCAAACTCATCCAAATCTTAGAGTTAGAAAAGCACAATAGATATCATCTAATGAATGTGCCAAATATTGAGAAAAACCTACAAAACCTCAATGTCAACCAAAATCTAGGCTTTAACTGTGACATTCAGAAATTCTTGCACCCTTCTTTTGCAATCAGAAAAAAAGTGGTCTAATTTTATTCTTAGTGAGATTAGTCAATTCATTTAGGGCAAAAGGCCTTTTTCCCATATTCTGGATGTATCCCAATTTATTAAAAGTTAAGAGTCTTATACACTATCCTGAAGTCCATTTCAAACTAAACAAATTAAAGAATATAACACTATTTTTCTTTTGGCTTACTAAAAAAAAAATGTAAAAATCAGCTAAAGTGTTGTCCAAAGCATTATACTAAGTCACTGTTTGAACCTGAGTCCTCCTAATTATTTTTCCAAACTCTCAAGGGGGTAGATTATAACTTTAAAAGGCTTGAGACTCCTTAATAGATGACTGAACCACTATCTATGAAAGAACACTGTTTCCAGAAGTACTGGGCAAGAGTGGAAGTAACATTACAATATTTGAAGACAGGAGACCCAGATGCAAACCAATCTCCATCACTTATTACTTGAAGTGAATTTGAGCAGCTCACTTGATTTTCGTTTTTTCATTGTAAAATGAAAATAAATCATACTGGGTTGTATGAAAATGAACTAAGAATGTGCAAGAAATCTTACAGAATCCAAATTGTTGAGAACATGTTCCCCCCAAATCATAATTTGCCAACTTTGACTGCCAATTAAAAATCGTAAGAGGTCACCTGAATTCACCTCAGCTCAGTGCAACACAAATTTACTCGATGCTCATCATATGTGATTGAGGTCTATGCCAGTTGCCATGATTGAAAGGTGGAGCAGGGATGGAGGGAAAAAGAAGGGAGGAAGGTTCATCTATGTCACAATTTCTGCCCTAGGACTCTGTAATCTTGTGGAGGAGATAGCATTTCACATATGAGCTACCTGAAGAAAACTTAACACTATGAAGTACAAAACAGAAAACAGAAAAACCTTGGCGTTGACAATGGCTCTTACGGTAGTTTAATGTCAGGTCTTACATGAGGCCAGGAAAGGGTTTAGAGCAATGGAGAAGGTGACATTATTTTCCCTCACCCCTTGAAGCATCTACTTCTCAGTGAACCAATCTATAGAATCTGACAGGAAAGAGTCTCTGCAGATGGGCACTGCTGAGTGGCACACCGGGCATTTACTCTGGGCATTGATCACCTCCACACTATCCATAACTCCCCATCATTTCCTCATTCCTTCCTCTGCATTCAACTCCTCTGCCCATCCCTAGGGACGGCAGTGTCCTGAGGCCTGGCTCACCACAATCCACAGCCTTCTGGACTGCAAAGGGCCCTCAGGCAGGAGGAAAGGCGGCGTAGTTGGAACATGAGAGAACTGGGCATCAGGAGACCTGAGTTCCTGTCCCAGCCTTGTCCCTACTTCACTCTGTGACCTTGAGCAAGTCACTTCCACTCAATGGGCCTCCATATCCTCAGCCATCAAATGAGACAAGAGGATATTTAAAGGCCCTTCTTGCTCCTAAATGTTCAATGTCTACATCCTGACCTACAGCTTCCAACAGTTTCCAAGTGACAACTGGGGGCTCACCAGTCACACAGCTCCTGAAGAGGCACTGACATGACCACATCAACGGTTTCTATTGTGGGGAAGGTCAGGGACTCCTTCAGAAAATAGCTGATCTAAACAGGGCCCGAGGAGTGTCATGGCAACACTGCTCGCAAGCTGCCAGAGGTAGGGAGGAAAAGCAGCCAATATGCATGTGCAGCTGCCACATTTCAGAACAGCACTCAAACCTCGTTAATATCATCTTGCTTAATACTGAGTCCCATAGATCATAAGCTATTTTTACTGGGTATTTAACAGATTTGTGTATCGTCTTCCCTGCCAGTGTTTTCACAGTCCAGTACAGAGGACTCTGCCATCAGAGAGGCTCCGGGACCTTAGGCCACCCAGGGTTAGCTCAGGAGAGAAGGGGAGGGGGGAAGAACGCTGAACAGGAGGGAGAAGAAAATACTCAGTGGGGTGAGAGGCTGGGGGAAGGATGGAGTAAAATGTAATAAGAGGAAGTACAAGTCAATACTACAAGCACTCAAGTGCGAGGCACTCAAGTCCCAGCTCTCCAGAAACTCAGAGCTGGAGGTATGGAGGAGAGAGTGGGACAGCTGAGTCTTCGCTTAGACTCAGGTCAACACATGTCCTCTTGCTTCAATTCTGATCAAAACCTCTACTTGCTTTCACTTGTCTTCACAATCAGTTGCTCTTAGAATATCACATGTGCCACTCTGCAAAGCCCTATGCCCATGTTCTAGGAGGTAAGAACCGATCCACTACAATGCATTCTTCAGCACTCACGGGGAAGGGCTTTTGCTAAATGGCCTATTTACAACCTGGCTCCTTCATGTAGGAATGGGAATTCTAGCTTATGACGACTGCCCAAGCAGATCTACGTGAAAGCACCTGTCGCATAGTGAATACCCAGTGATCTCTACTTGTTTCTATCTCATTCATACAGTAGCAGCAGCACATGGGCCGCCCTTATTCCCAATGGTTTTCACAGAAAGGAGGAATCCAGCCAACGCCAGCTGACTGGTAACCAGGCGTTCGAGCCCCAACCATCCCTCTACTGCTTGGTCAGATGGAGGCGCTATTCTCAGACCTACTGCTAAGTGGGCACGAAAAGTAGGTTAAGTCATTTCTTCGCTGGGAGGGGACTCAACTGGATGGGTCGTTCTTAAGTTCCTTGCCTGTTCTGAAATCCTATAAGCCTGCTAGTCGCATATCCATCTTAAATAAAACATGCGGAGGGAAACACTGTTGAAGAACACAGGTGCTTCTTTACTGCATATGATGTCTAGGGCACTGTGCCAGGAGCTAAAGAAACTTCAGAGAAGCAGAGAGTGGTCCTTAGATTCAGAGTCTTTATAATATGTGTCTTCAGGGGGGCAAGGGGGCAAACCTAGAGACATGACAATACAAAACCTAGAGACATGACAACACAAAATCAAGTTTAATTATAAAGAAGTCCAATGCTAAGACTATACTTCAGAGCCAAGGGGTGGAATGTAACAGCTTCTGTGGGAGGAAATATATGTGCTGGTCCTACAGGCAGGACAGCAAGGCCCACTCAGGCAAAATGAAGGAAGGCGGCATTTATTCAGAGCTAGCCCTCTCCAGATACTTAGATCATTATAAATTCTGTGTTTCATACATCAAAGGCTATAATAACAGTGGTCACCCCAGCCCGCCGCCCTCATCATGCTCTGTGGGACAGCGCGAAGAGCACCGCAACAGGAAACAAGACACTGGGTCCTGGGCCCTGCTCCATCGCCACGATCAGCCGCCAGGCTTTAGCTAGATGGCTTGTGTGGCTGTGGGAGAGGAGGTCATGTAGAAGTCCAGCTGGAATTCTTGAGGCTTCTGGAGAACCAAATTATCTAACACTCACATTTTGCAGAGAAAGAGACTGAAGCCCACCAGAAAATAAGTGATTTCTCTCAACCACACATTTCTGTCATCGATGCCCAGTTCTCTGGACATGGCTGGCATTCACCTGATTCTGGGTCTCGCCTCAAGCTGTTTCTTGCCTGCCAGAGATTTCCCCTCACGTCCCTGTAATATGCCATCAAAGTCCATTTAATCACCTTTCAAAGCCAACTCCAGCCCCTGGTTCTATAATAAACCTCCAGGTAGAAAGAGTCCCTCAGATTCTCTTACTCACAAAGTATAATTAGTGAGCTCACACATCACACTGAGTCTTGGCTTGCCCTGAATCAAACTCACTTCACACACCTGCCAGCTCCCTCCTTCAATTTCTTAGCAAGCCACCTTGCTGGGTAGGTGTTAAGTAAATGCATATTAAGTCAGGTTGGTCTGGAACCTTGGTTTTTTGACACTCAGCCAAGTACCTCCCAAAACATAGTGCTGCCGCTGATCATCACAAGCCTAGGCGTGTGCAATCCCCAGTTTCAACTACCTCCAAATCCATCAAGCTATTTGTCAGACTGGCTAAATATGTAGCAAGAGAGATGAGACAGAAAGGAAGGAGACGAGGAGCAAAGGGCATGCGCTACCAATTGAGTAAACAGCCATGCCAGTGAGCAGAGGAGCACTGGTATCACCATTCCAATTTTACAAGGACGGGATCTGTACTGCAAACAGTCAGTGGCTGGCTCAGGGTCCCAGACAGGGTCCCCAGTGGAGCAAGAAGTCTAGTTCTGCAGTCTGAAAAGCTATTGCTTTTCCCACTGTGCTAAACTGTGAGATGGGCGGGCCCATTCAGTCTACTGCACAGGAGGAGAGGCATGTGGAAAGCAAGGGCACGGCAGCCACTTACAGCAAAGGTTTTATACTCAGTGACACTCAACCAGTAACACTGCAGTGAAAGCACGGCAGAAGGATTTATAAGGCAGAGCTGCGTAAGTCCAGAGGCAATCCAAGGCGCACATCAGATGAGAATTTTAAAATATCCTTTTAAACACACGAGGACTCAGATGCCAGCACACACAGGGATGGCCCCAGCCAGACAGCAAAGGCATATTGGCACCACTGTAATTTGTCCATTCACCAATATGCTTCCCGAAAAACACCCATATGTTTTCTTTTAGCTTCCATATGCTTTTTTAGCAAGAAAACTAAAATATTTCATTAATTTTCAGTAATTAATAATTACTTATTTCACAATAGTCACCCTCATTAAAAAACGAAAATAACTGATTAAGCTGCAGGATCCTGGCTTTCAACTCCAGCTTTTAATTTTTTTTTTCTTTTTAATTCTTCCCCTCTAAGAATTGAGCAATAGAGTGAAACAGGCAGTGTGGAAATATTCGCACTATGGGGAATAAAGCGTTATCATACACACAGTCCAGCATTCCTCTTGCCTGAGACATCATGGTTTAATAAAAAGAACATGGATTCTGGGAGCAGAAAGACTTGGGATCCAATCCCAATCTGACCCCTGGTGAATAGTACTTCTGAGGAAATGCAGGGCGTTAAAAAGATAAAGCCTGCCGGCTGCCTTCAGCCCAGCCTTCCCTTATTCCCAGGGAGGGACTTCACAGGGCTTCCTCCTGCTATCTCAAGGCAGGGCTAAGGAAGGCATGCCCAGAATGCTGGCAGTGCGCCACTCATTGTCAGCAGGCCATGGCCAATGGCCTTGAAATTGGTCTCAGTCCTAACACAATGCTTCTCAAACTCCAGTGAGCATATGAACTACCTGGGGATCTCGTTAAAATGCAGATTCTGATTCAGGAGGTTTGGAGTGTGGCCTGAGGTCTGCGTTTCTAACAAGCTCCCAGATGATGCTGATATTCCTAGTCTTCAGACCAAACTTTGAGGAGCAAGCACCTAAAAAGTATCAAGATGAAGTTAGGAAATAGAATCTGTAGAAAGAGAACAACTGTGCCTGTCTCATTGGGCTACGATGAGGACTATTGATTATATTGACAATAATGGGTCTTTGTATTGAACAGCACAAAGGTATATCACTTATCATCACAACAGCCCTGTCAGTAGAGTATGATTTCTATTTTACAGACAACAAAAGTAAGACCCCCCCCAAAAATCAAGTAACACATCCAAGGTCAATGCAGCTAATACGATGTTTTCCCAATTCCGGTATATCTGTCTGTCAGTGTGAGGATATGCCAATGGAAGACAGGAAATTGAAGTAGATATCACTGTAGAGTGCTGGTATGAAGTCTGGCTCTTGTTCTGCCTCAGTGTCCCCTTCTGTAAGGTGAAGGTGTTGCCTCTGGGAATCTCTGAGACCTCTTCCATCTTTGACACCAGTTTTTACTCTCATGGCTCCCATGTATACTCACAGTGAGTCACTAAGCACTGAGATTAGCTTCGCACATGTGGCAGTCATTACGTCTTGGCAAGATTCAAATTCTAGCTGCTCACATCTGCATTTGTGCTGATCTATGTATGGTCAGAAGTCAATCTCTGTTAAAAATCCCACGCTCAATATAACAGGGAGAAAACAACAAATGGAGTTCCCAAAGCACCTGAAATTCCAATTCAGTTGATAACTCATAGTAAGATCGAGGCACTACGACCCTAATCATTCTTTGTCTCCTCCTTGTCTCACTTACAAAAATGGAGAAATTGACACCATTAACCTGATAGAAGCTGTTTTAAGAAAGGAAAAAATTATGTATAATGCATTTTTTTACAACTGTCCAACATTTCTTATTCTGCTTTAAGGTGACAGATAAGCATTTCATTATTAATTACAATATAATTGACTTCTAAGGTTTATAGAATTGTTTCATTGTCTCTATTCATATTAGGTATTATCTCTGGAGGTACTCACCTATTTTGGGACAGATCTGTATTTAGATCTAGACTGTGCTACTTATTAGCTGGATGACTTTTGGCAAAGTACTCAACCTCTCTGAACTGCATATGAAACATGGGGGAAAATAATTTTCTATTTTATAAGATTAAATGAAATAATGCACTAAAATGGCTATCATTTAGCAGATTCTACGTTATAAGTAATTTGAGTGAGTGGATAAGTGAATAAATAAGTGAGCAGAATAGGAGCTTCAGTATTAAAACATCACTCAACAATTTGACACAAACAAAAGTCCAATCATGCTCAAAAATAAGGTGACACCCACAGGAGAAAAACAGGTAAACTGTGGGAAAAAATTCCCACAGCAATGGGAAATGTATGTTACCCAAACATCACCTCTGACTTCCCACATTGAAAATCATCTTCCGCTTAACTTAGAACCTATGTATAGCCTTCAGGAGGTCTACAAAACTCTTGAAATCATAGACAACATTCTTTACACATGTGCATTTTCTAATTATTTCATGGATTAAGATATGAGTTTCCAAATATTCCATAATCCTCTCCCCTAGTCCCAAACATACATGCACACACACACAAAACACACACACACAAAACACACACACACAAAACACACACACACACACACAAAGAACAATGGTAATAGGCAAGTCCCTTGACAGAAAGGGACCTGTCAACTGAGAGAGACAACATTTATTTAATAAAACAAGGCTGAGGGAGGCAAACACACGGTTTAGAAAATATGGGCAGTGGAAGTCATCACAATAACTTCCAAACCAGAAAAAGGGGGTCTGAATTCAAGATCGGGTTTGGCTCCAATCTTGCTATGGGACCTTGGGCAAATCAGAGGCTCATGAAAATCAGGGGCTGGGGGAACTTTTGCCTTCAGCTATTCCACCCTCCTCCTTCCACTATGTCATAGATGGAGAAACTGAGGTTCAAAGGAAGACCATCCCTTCACCAAAGTCATAGCAAATTAATTAAAGCCAGAACTGGAACCTCAGGTTCAGGAAAATGATTTCCACGCTCTGTATCTCAGTATTAGGAAGAACAAGATAAATGTTTAGATCCAGTGGCCTCTAAGTTATCTTCTAACTAATGAATAATTACTCTCTTCTCTGGACCTGGAAATATCATGAAAACATGAGTTTGGTTTTGGCAAAGATCATTCCAGCTGCTTCTCAGTCCCAGCCCAGTCCCACAAGAACAAGGCAGAGAGAATGTCTGAAAGAGCGAGAGATACTGCTATTAATCTTGTGTAGCACAGCAACTGGGAATTTTAGGCCTTGAACTAGATTTCACTGTGTAAGCTATTACTCTCCTGTCCTCTTGCTTCTTAATCCTTCGTCTGCCTTCTCTTTATTAATGTTCCCAACTATTCACAGTAAACAGCCAACTAGGCGCTCATCCTCAGCTTCCTATAATTTATTGGATCAGAAAAGGGCAGGAGGAGGGTGGAGGAAACAGTGGCGATGTCAGGGTCGTAAGCGCTTACAGAAAGGACAGCAGGGGAATCCATATACTCCTAGTAAACACAGAGAGCAGAAGCCAGCGAGCACTGTCTATTCCACTGCCCCATGGGATTGATGGAGAGGCCTAGAATCTATTTATGTTTTAAGGGCATCTCACATCCCTGGCTTGACACTGGTTTTGCCAGAAAGACAGTGGCCCTTTAAATATTGGGTTGAGAAAGGACAGTTCATAGAAAGATGTCTCTCCTAAAATAGAGATACAACTATAGAGTCAGAAGAAAGAATTCTAATCCTGGATCTGCCACTAATACCTTAGACAAATTGAATTCCCTCCCTGACCCCCAAATCTCCATCTTTGAAATGGGAGAATCGGGCTAGATGGATTCCTAAAGTCCCAGCTGGCTCTGACACACTGACCTCTCCTTATAGGTCAATGACTCAACCTGGAAAAGTCAAACAACAGAACAGGACCCCACTGCTGTTACCAATGGATAAATTCAACAGATGCTTTAAAAATGAGACCCAGATAATGGAGTAGAGAAACATGAAAAAAGATGGATTTTTTTTCTCCTTTCTAATCAGAAACCGGATATTGCTGGAGTAAGGGATGATCAATGCATAAAATGCCCAGTCATAGTGTATATGCAATACAAATCACTAACTGCTCTTCTGGTATGTAGGGGAATCAAAAGGTAATAGAAGAATAACTTTTCACACAGGCTGTCCAGTAGAGTCATAGGACTTCCCTATGACTTTGGAAAAGTGGCAGCAGAAAGGAGAAAGAAATAAAATCACAGGTAATAGGACATTTGATTAGAAGTAATGTCATGATCAACTGGTCCTACTCCATCTGTTGTTAGATGCTGAAACGGATCCTGGAGAGGCAAAGTGACTTGCCAAAGGTGACACTGCCTGAGCTGGGATTAGAATTAGATTCTCATGACTTCTGGTTCACATACCATAACATAAAACACACTGCTTCACTCCCCAAAACAATGATATCTTATCCAGGCACCTAAAAAAATAATCTAATTGATAAGCATGCCTCCACCTCAGAAAATAATAACTGATTAATTTGATTTAAGGTAGACGAGGGCTGCTTCCATCCAATTGTAATAAACAATTCACTCTAGCAATATAGATAAGTCCATGAGAATTAATTGGGTATTAGTCATCCTTGCTAATGAATCACCCAGTGGAAAACAGGAATAATCAACGGTCTACAGGAGGCCAGAAGCCTGTTCTTGTTCAAGTACAGATCTTGCCTATTGCAGAACATTGGTATCAGCTCTAAATAGTAAACAGGGTATACCATTTCAGATTCCATGAAGCGCAGCTTTAAATAGATTGGGTTTGGAAATGGGTGAAGGAACATGCCACAGTCAGTGGATCAACGTTGAGAGCAGAGAAAAAACAATGATTATATTCATTAAGTGGGAACCTGTTGACACATCTACTGTCAAGTCTAATTATTTATTTAAACTGTTATTCTTTTTTCATTACTGCCACTGATACCAATTATTACCACAAGATTATTTTAAATTCTGCAGCATTCCTCCAGAATATTTACTCCTCCACCTTCCAAAAGTTATTTGAGAAGTTTCTATCCTTTCCTCCCTACAAGCCCCTGACGCCAAAATATAGAGGATGGATAGATAGATAGATAGATAGATAGATAGATGATAGATAGATAGATAGATAGATAGATAGATAGATAGATAGATAGATAGAAAATCCCTCTTTCTCAAGAGCAATTTTTCATGACTTTTCAAGGCTTGATTAAACTTGTTGTAGTTTCAAAGTAGATTTCAATGGAAAAGGGGGATGGAGGCATAGTTAACCATTTTTTGAAGCTTATTCTATTAATATTTAACAATTAGCATCAGGAGAAAAGTTAATATAATCATTGCAGTTTCTAAATGAACAAGTTAGATCTCTGTTTAACAAAGCTATAAAAACCTGTGATATTACATGTCTAAAGTACATTCTTTTCTGATATATTTATCTATGAAAATACATAAAATGCATTAGAAAGAAAAATTTTTGCAGGGACATTTTATGGACTAGAGAGGGACCAAATGATGGGCAGGAGCCATTCTTGTATTTTTAGCCACTATCTTTTCTTGTAACCCTCTTTTATAATCATGAGACTAAAATCTAAACACCGCCAGTGGCTGCTATGTTTGATCTAACTGTAGAGGAGTTTCACAGCCCATGCATTACCCACCTTGTTTGCACATGACGTGTTTTTATTTAATGTGTATGGTGAATATTAACTTTGAAAATCATATTAATGTAACACCATAACTTCCAATTAATTCTAAACTTCTAACTCGTACAAATATGGGGCACTACCAACAAACTTCAATTCTTTCAAAGGTCTGTGTAACTGAAGTCATGTTTGTAAGTTCCCAGTCATGGAAATAACATACCAAAGGGATTATCAAAATACTCAGCGGAACAAATGTTTACATTATTTTGATGCTTCTATCAAATCTGCCACAAAGATGTTACTTTACAGGTCCTGCAGTTAGGAAGCCCATATTGTATACTTCACCACTTTTTGCCTAAGACTTCTAAAAGATGACATACACACAGCAGAGCTAACTGGGAACTACACACATCCACTAGTTAGCTGTAGGAGAATACTCACATTTTGAAAATTTTACAATTATCATGCTTCCTTCCATTTTTTTTTTCTGGCCTCCATTTTCCTGACAAACTCAAGAAGAATGTATTCGTTTGTGAAGAGCTGTGCTCCTTCACAGCAGACCCCCAGGAGAGTGGCATGCAGATATTATGAGTCCTGCATTTCAAAAGATTCTAACTCATTTTCTTATTCTTAGGATTTGTTGTTGTTGTTGTAGCCTTGGAATATATCTTTTTGAGATGTTTTTTAGGCAACTGAGAGATGGTGATGGACCTGACTAGTTAAATTTAGCCCTTTCAGAGCCAGGGCACACTGGCATCGCATTATAATGAAAACACACTCAATTAAAGACCAGGAAATTGGTCTTTGAAAGCCCTCCTGCCACATAATAGCTGGAGATACAAGACAATAGATAAGAACATTCTAGTTCATGGCGTATTATGGACACTTAAATAACATTAAATCTTAATCTTCCATGTGGCCCAGATTTCTGTGCTTTTGGTTAAACCTTAACCCTCCGTCGGGTACAAATGATCTCACAGATTCATTGCACACAAATTTTCAAATATCTATCACTTAACTTAAGTATTGTGACTCATCGCCTCCGTATCTTCCCCCTCTACTGTAACCTATCGCCAGTCGTGGCTGTGACTTAGTACAATAAAGACGTATTTCACAGCGGCATCTTTGCGTGCAATGAACCTGTGAGATCAGTTGTGCCTGACGGAGGGTTAAGGGGTAAGAATTAAAAGGGGAAACTAAACCAAGAAGACAGAAAAGGAGGGAAGTTCACTGTCTTGGCCATTTTTCAGGTTTTGGTGCTCAAGAAATACCATTGTTTCTTCTGTTGGGAGTAAAGGCCACCTTAAACATTATCGTCTAAGATGTCTAATAGCATTTCATAAACATGAAGACGATTCTCTCTTACCTCAGCTAATGGCTTCCGGAACAGTCAGCGAATACAGATTCAGCAAACCGCAATGCCAGTGTCTGCGAATAAAACATGTAAAAATCACCCTTAGGTGCTAAGCTACTTTTATTTATAAATAACCATAAGCACTTATATCTATATAATGGTTTCTTGTTTTGCAAAACATTTTCACATTCATTATCTCACTTCAGCCAACAGAAACCTGATGAATAAGTGGGAAGAGATTATTCTACTCAGATCACAGGTGAGAAAACAGGAGCAGTGCAGAGGGATAGGGAACTAACATCGTTCTCACCATTAACTTCACAAAGACCCTGTGAAATGGGTATTATTGTCCTCATTTTACAGATGTGAAAACTGCAGTTGAGAGAAGGTAAGTAACTTGCCCGAAACCATACAGTACAACACACAACAGGGTACAAGTTTGGATCCTCTGATTCAGTGTTCCCTCCCAGGATATTACGTTGGGAAAATGCAAAGACAAACAGCTTATTGACTTGATCCACTAAGCTTGGTGGAAGAGGGAATAAAAAAATAAAACCAGATATTTGACTGGCATGAGGAAGTAGGGCACACACATGGGATTCAGGGCCACTCAGACGTGTCTCCCTCTTACTGATAGCCTTAGGCAAGTTACTGAAACTCTGTCAATTTTCCTGTATGTAAATGAAGATTATAATATCTACTTCATAGCTAAAGCTCAGTTAAACTCTGTTTGGAAGATTTTCCTCCATTATTTTGTATATATAGATATGGACAGTGGTGGTATATAAAATGATAACTTTTTTTCCTATGAGCCCATGTTTATATGATCAATGATGTTATAAGCACACAATGCTAGAGAGTATCTCTGGGTTAGATATTTTGTGCTCTAACTTTGAAAACACCACAATATTTATCTAGGTCAATCTCACATGGGCTCACCTAACAAGAAATACAAAGAACTTTTGTTCTGAAAGACGAAGCCTCAAAATTTAAAAATCAAGTGTCTCTTCAGTCCCCAAAAGCATGAGATACTGCTTTAGAGGAAAGACGTGAGGTGTATCTCATGTCTTTTAAAGTTTGTATCTAGATCATGCCTTAGGTTAAGAGAAATGGAATTTCCAACAGGACTGCAACAAAGGAAATGAATACAATGGATAGACTTATTTGAAAGTATAGGACCTCTGGGAATTTTTAGTAATATATCCCATTTTCACATAGGACTCAAATCAGGTTAAGAATAGAACATGGTTAATAAGATACCATACAAGAAATTCTTATCACATGCCACCAAAACCAAAACATTAATCATCCTTAAACATTATACTTTATAGTATGAAAAATATTGCATGATTCTTTTATCTCAAATCATCCTCAATATAACCCCAATGAGACCTTTTTACCCCAATTTTACCAATAAGGAAACTAAACGCCAAAGATTACATGGATAATATGGAACAGATAAAAATTTAACCTTGCATCTTGACACCAAAACCAGTAAGGACCTTCCTACTACATAATGCAGCCTCTCATTTGGGGAGTGCTCTATTTGGAGGGAAGGGGGAAATGAGTCTCTACCATATAAAAGTCAACCGCCAAGGCACCAAAGCACATTTAGCATTGAGTCCTGCTTCACTCGCAAGTGAAAGGAGAGAGGGAAGACTTCACATCTGTGGTCTAACCAGAAGGAGACACATTACTAAGCTGATGCAGGAGTGTTTGATGCAGGGCTACCATGAAAACTTTCTCAGCTATCCCCAATGAAGTTTCAGAGATGCAACACCCTTGGCTAGCTCTCAAAACAAAAGCCACAGAAACAACATAAGTTGACACTATTAAATTTTTGCATAGGTGACTTCATCAAGTCTCATCATAAGCAGTAGAAAAGCTGAAGTCTTCCAGCTATGATGTTCACCAGCCCTCTTCTCATGACTGAAGGACCATGTGTCCTCAGTAAGCCCTGAGTATTTCCGAATGCAATGGAGTTCTCCACTAGACCCGTAAAGACATCCGGGACAAGGGGCAAATCCCACTCTAGTGTCTTGGTAATGAAGCCAGTTATCCTTGGTTGCCTCTGTGTATTTTATGACTGTTGCTCTAGAACTGGGCAGGTCTGCATCCTTTGTCAAACCACCCATCCTTTCCCAAGAAAAATGTTCTCATCTCCAGAAGCAATTTCAGCCAAAAATAAAGAAACCTGTATAATCAACCTCTAACTTATAAAACATCAACCTATTAATTAGAATCTATGTAAAAGCAAGACTCACCAAACCTAACTGGGACAATATAAAATAATTGATCATTTCTACTGTACTTTGGGGAAAGCAGAGGGAACAAACGAAGCCAGGAAGAAAAAAATGAGAGTAGAAAGAAAAATAACGGGGAGTAAGGGGAGGAGGAGGGACAGAAAAGAATAAAAGGACATGAAAAAAATGAACAAAGCAGAAAGACCTGTTTTAACAAGTCTTCACAAACCATAGTGTCTTTTGAATCAACCACTGTACCCTAGGACAATTTTTAAGCAACATTACTCTAGAATGATGATGCTAACATTATGAACAAAAGTCCAACTAATCACTAAGACCAATGTAAGGATGCCTCTTAATATTAGATATTTTACAAGTGCTACAACACAAATGGGAAATACGATAGAGCCTGTTAAAACTCCCATTAAAAAAAACAACAAACCCCCCCCACTAATCCCATAAATGGGTAATTCTTTAGCCCTGTGGTCCTAGATGATCTTCCTGAATAGGAAGTGTATCTTGAAAAGAACACCTGCATGAGGATCAATGGCCTGGCTTCTACTCTTAGCACTATAATTCCCAAATCTTTTGAATTAGAAGGTGTGTGAAATATACATTTTTCTATTTCTCTTTCCACCCATCTTGATCATGGTTATCTCTAAATCACTGTGAAAAGGCCAGGAATCATTTTGTCTAGACTGTGCATTTTGGTAAGTTTTCTATGGTGGTGAAGGTGGTGGTAAAAGGTGACTTATACTAAGATGTGTTTCAATTAAACAATGTCCTAATTTTAAGCATGATTATTAGGACATCTGCTCCCCAAAACAACTGAAATGTTAGATTAGGCCAAAGGCATTAGATGACAAACATGGAATGTCCTCCACTGCCATCATCAAAACCCGTATGAAATGCGCTCTCACACCCGCCACCCTAAGATACTTATCAAGAATACAACATATTCCATGTCTTATGAATGATTTGGTTGTCTCATTAAAGTAATGTTTGCCAGTATTTAATTGCTTCCCTCCCTGATTTTAATTTCCTCACCTGTCAGCATCTATCAGAGGCACTAAGATCTTCTGACATGCTGGCTGATTGTGTTGAAATTAATCAGATTCTTGAAAAGTAAATTGCTTTGGCCTAAAGGTAATGCTCAACTTCTTCATGTGATATTTATAAGGGTTCTATCAAAGGAACTTACAATCTAGAAATTAAATGAGAGCTTTTAGAAACCCAAAGCAAAAAATATCAGCAGCATTTTTAAAACTCAATCAACAAGTGCTATTAAACATACAGCACTTGCCAGCAGTCACTTTGGGGTAAACGGATGAGAGTAAAACATGAAGCTATCTCAGAAAGCTTGGAGAAACAGATAAAAAATAATTAAGATGAACTCACTTTGCCTTAAGTAACTAGGAATCTGGTGACTCAAACAGTGCATTATGTATTTGCAACTGTGACCAGTTATACACGTCACTCTCACAGCGATTAATGATTTTGCTCTTTACTTCAACCCAGTGAAGTAATATTGGTGCTATTGCTAGTATTAGTAGCAATATTACCACGTGACAAGTGACAAAGCTGAGGCAAAGAATGGTAAAGGAACTCTTTCCTAGACATCCAGTTACAGGCAGACCTGATCTTGTGATCTAAAAATCAGAAAAGCATGATTACTGTGGAATAAAGAGAGAAAAAAACTATTAGTAAGTCCTCATATATAATTATTCAGTGCCAATTCTTCTGGTAATATCTATCAGTTACAGTGCTTAAGACATTCAGGAAACCCACAAGCACCAAGCTGTTCTACAAGAAGTAAATGAAAGGAAGGATAGAGAAAGGCGTTCTAATGTGTCCTACCATCGTGAGATTACTTTTATGTGTATATATGTTATTTTTCCTACTTGGGAATAGGGGCATATGCATTCATGCAATAATTAGGTCCCCAAGTGAGTCTATAATATCAATACACCTATTTTTCAGTTATTCTGCTGCTTCCAAGGCCCCTAAACTGAACAGAATAAAAAATGTCACATACATGCAATTAGGATTACAGGGTAGGGGGAGTCTAGGGCAACACACGGAATGTACAGGTTGGTTTTCACAAATAGGGCTTTACAGCCAAATGTAACCAAATATTAATACGGGTCTTATTTTTCCAGTAGACTCTGAGCTCCTGCTTAATTAGCCTTTAAGCATCTCCCCTGCTGCGAAGCTTTTCCTGACCCAGAAAGGTTTGGTGAAGCAGACTTTCTGAAGACTCCCTTAATGACTGGTTCCATACCTACATCGCTAAAATTACACACTGTCTTATTAGTTTTGTTTGTGTGTGCCTTGAAGAGGGAATCCTTGTCTAACTCAGTTTCTTGAATCCAAAACCCAAATCCAGAATCTGGTCCTTAGTAGGTACTCAGGAAAATGTTTGTTGACTGAATGCGTGAACAAATGAAAACCAGTCTGTGTAATTCCTATAGCATTTAGCTCAATTCATGCCATATAAGAAGTGCTGAGTAAATGTTGGTTGGATTGAAATTAATTGAACATTTAACTTAAAACATATACTGTGCAACTGAATGATTCTAAAAGCTACTGAGTAAGCGAGGGGTTCAGAGGGGAGTTAAGTAACATTCAATGACCCAGTCATATTTAACTCATTAAACTAATGAAGAAATGTTTTTCACATAAAAAAGAATAAAGGCTGAAGTTATAAGTAGAAATGTAGGCAGGAGTTGAGAAAACGTATGTAGAGAAAAACAGTACTTGTCAAGAAAACTATTGTTAAGTTCTAGATACCAAATTACAAAAACAAATCTAGAGATAATAGATTTTTTTAAGATTATGGGTATGAATAAAATCCAAAAAGGGAGGGAGAAAGAGAGAAAGAAGGGAGAAATCAAAAAATGAACTCTAAAAACCAAGTCATGTGTGTAAACAAGAAAAAAATCATTGGATAGATTAAAAACTAAAGAGTTAATCAAGATCAAAGTAATACTAAACACACTATTTTTTTCTGTAACTGAGCTAAGCATTTTACATACTGTAGTCCTTAAAAATATTCTTAGAAGTTATTATTATATTCATTTCACATCTGAGTAAACCAAGGCTTAGAAAAATTAAGTAATTTTATCAAGGTCACACACCTAGTAAGTTATGATACTAGTACTTATATCCCAGCTTTTAGACCCAGAAACTTACAATGTTCCCAGTATCTAACTGAGAAAATAAATGGGCTTGAATGAGAACTTCAGAGCTGGATGGCATGATGGAGATCTAGAGAGTAATGTGGAAATAGCGAAGGCCTGAAAAATAAGAGCATACAAACCTTTTTCAGTCCTGGGATGCAAGTAGCAAGAAAAAGGCTGAAGGAGGAAGGGGATGGGGGAATTTAAAGCTACCTTCGAGTATCTGAGGATGTGTCATGTGGAAGCCACACTGTACTTTTGCAAAAATATGGAATGCTCAAACTACTAAGGTTGAGACTATGGAAACTCCAGCTTCAGAGCAATGCAAAGGAGAACTTGAAACATGAAGCTGTCCAGCAAGAGAACAAACTGCCCCACAAAGAATTGGAAATGTTCAAGTACAGGTTAAATAGCCATGTGTCAGGGGAGGCATGTGTGACATTCTGGCTGTGGGAGGGAGTCTGCATTAAAAGATGGACCAGTGAGGCCATGTGTTTCAGAGATTTAGCTGCCAAATATTGAGAGATTAAACAACAGCTCAGATCTCTAGACAAAAATTTAAAGAATGCACTTTGAAGAAGAAACCGCTGGATAAACATAACATTCACTTAGTACATCCATGGCGGGCCTACAATGTGCCAAGCACAGGACAGTCCCCGTGCTCCAGGGGATTAGAGGAGGCAAAAACACATTTTGAAGAGTTAGAACAGAACTGCTGCTAGGTGATTTGGGCCTAATCAACAGTGAGGAAAAATCATAAATAGAAGTCTATGAAAGAAAAGAAGAAAAAAAAAAACAAAATGGTTTGCATGTACCTAAAGGCAGGAAACATCAGATTTATGGAAAAAAAAGGAAGTCAGCCACCAAAGGCCTAGGTTTAGGGAAGAGAAAGAGTCAGAAGACTGTTAGAAAACAGAGTTTCACTCAGAAAACTCACAGGTAAGGGAAAGCAATCAAATGTTGGACGAGAAACAGGAAAAAAAAAATGAGATCTTGCAAAAGAACATCCAAGTTATTTGAAAATGAGACAATACATTTGAGAGCCTCTAAGCCTACTTTCAAGGTTTGCCAGATTTACTCATTTCCATACACTGCAGCCTCTCTGAAGACCCAACCCCCCCAAATAGCTACTCTAATATGAGAAAGAGGTGTTAAAGAGAAACCATAATATCTGGTCCCGTTCTATTGCCTTTCTCAGCATTGTTCATTATGATCTCACAGTCTGGCCAGTATTTATTAAAGAAAACAAGGCATATAAAATATTAACATAAGCAAAGACAAAGTTAAGAGTAATTTTTATTAGATAATCTCCCTCCCTCCCACAGGGAAGAAAAAAGAGAAAGAGAAGCTATAATAGAGACTTTGGGGAGGGGGGGAGCCAATAAGATAAATAAGATAACTTATAGTGCTATGAAAGATGATGGTGGAGAGCACGATTTCCCTTCCTGCGACTTTTAACTAATCTAGGTGAAGAAGGAAGTGGCTGCTTCAACTCAAACTCACTTATTCTTTTTTCCCCACAATGCTGGAATTCTAAATGAAAAAATGAACAAGCAGTCAACTCCGCCTTCAGATTCTCCATCTTGGCTAAGACAAAGCATGCTCTGTTTCAAGAGGCAGCAGTGGCTACTACTGAAAAGCAAAGAACAGTGGTGCAGTGGTGAGTGCAGAGCAGGGAAAATGTGCAAAGGGTTTTTAATATGCAAAATATATGGAAAACTTTCCAAATAAGCTCAATAATTAAATATAGTTAGCATCACCATATTCACAAAAGAAGTTCAGAAACATCTACCTTGAAATTCTTGAAACTAAAACAGGAAATCAAAAGGAAGAGACTACCAATTTGTGCTTACTAATCCCCTCATCTTCTCCTTCATCCCCACCCCCGTCCCATCTAGCAACAAGCAACCATCAGTTTTTCCTCTATGTCTCTGAGACTATTTCTGTTTAGTTTGCTCATTTATTCTGTTCTTTGGATTCCACATATAAGTGAGATCATATGGCATTTGTCTTTCTCCGTCTGACTTATTTCACTTAACATATTGTTCTCTAGGTCCATCCATATAGTTGTAAATGGTAAGATTTCATTTTTCTTTATGGCCAAGTGATACTCCATTGTACAAATGCACCACATTTTCCTAACCCAGTCATCTACTGATGGACATTTTGGTAGTTTCTATGTCTTGGCTATTGTGAATCATGCTGCAATGAACACAGGGAGATATATATACATATACATATATATATATATATATATATATATATATACACATACACACACATATATATATACACATATATATATGTATGTATGTATGTATGTATGTATGTATGTATGTATGTATTTTAATTAGCATTTTGGATTTCTCTGGATAGATGCCTAAGAGTGGAATTGCTGGGCCATAAGGTAGTTCCATTTCCAGCTTTTTGAGATACCCCAATACTGATTTCCATAGTGGCTGCACCAATCTGCAGTCCCACCAACAGTGCACCAGGGTTCCCTTTTCTCCACAATCTCCCCAGCACTTGTTGTTTGTTGATTTATTAATGATAGCCATTCTGACCACAATATAGTCACAGGGATATGAAAGACAATTTGGGGAATATAATCAACAATGTTGTAAAGATTTTGTAGGGTGTCAGATGGGCACTTGTCTTATCAGGGAGACCACTTCATGGACGGTATAGATGCCTGACCACTGCAGTGTATACCTGAAGCTGAAGCTGAATATTATTGAATGTCAAGTATAACTTTATATACATATATATATATATATATATATATATATATAATAAGTATAACTTGTTATACTTGTTTTATATATATATATA
>NW_017731364.1:5855241-5869920 GCF_001890085.2 Hipposideros armiger | reverse complement strand
GAGGAGGAGGAGGGGGAGGAGGAGGAAGAAAAAGAAGAAGAAGAAGAAGAAAAGAAATAAGAAATGCATTAATAACTGGGTTGTCCCAGTGCTGCCACTGACTAGCGCTGTTGTCTTGGCAGGTCTCTTCCAGCTCTCCTCTCCCATTAAATGAAAGGATGGATTAGATCAGTAGCTCTCAATGTCCACAAACATGTAGCAGATCTTCCAGACCTTTTCAAGGGCCTGCAAGTTCATAATACTACTAAGATGCGATGAGCCTTTTTCAATGTGTTGACGTTTGCACCGATGGTGCAAAATCAATAGTAGGCAAAAATGGCTGGAGATTTAACTTGTATCAAGGTAGTGGCACCAAATTGCACTGACAGTCATTGTACTTTCACCACCAGGCACCCACAGTAAAGGGGAGGAAAAGGTAGTTCCACTTAAGACTGTCCTTAATGTATTAAAAATTAAGTCTCAGTCTTTGAATACATATCTTTTTAAATGTTCTGTGTGATGAAATAGTAAGCATGCATAAAGCACTTCTGCTGAATCCCAAACTGCAATGGTTGTCTCCAAGAAATGCACGTGTGTGATTGTTTGAATTAAGAGCTGAACTATCAGCCCTTTGAATGGAACACAATTTTTATTTGAAAGAATGATTGACAAATTATAGTCAATCAGATAGGTTTTATTGGATACTTTCTCAAAAATAAACCGAGAGCCTATCATTTCAAGGAAAACAACTAACAGTCTGTGTTGCCAATGATAAAATTCAAGTTTTAAAGTAAAAATTAAAAGTTTGAAAATCTTGCATCTACTATTATACATATGATATCCTCCTAATACTTACAATGCATTCTTGATGAAATTAGTACTAATATCAATGATTTTTGTTGTTGTTATAGAGTAAAACATGTCAACATTTGGAAGATCTGCATAACTCAGTGAACTAATGTTTTTCAAATGACCAGTGAATGATGTTACAAAAGCATAGGTAGAAATCCATTCAAGTGATAATTAGATCAATGGATTTTAATACAACAGTTTCATTAAAAAAGTTTATTGATTACATATTTCACATTATAACTAAACTTTAGAAAACTACCACTTGTCAAGTTTTGGTGTTGTATCAAAGAAAAAAGTCCACAAGTACCTCCTTTTTCCTTCCTTTTCCATCCTTTCCAGAAATCTTTTTCTGGGTTTTTTTCATAAACTTTAATCAAAACACATATCACAACAAATTGAAATTAGAAGTGAGAATCCAGTTGCCACTTTTCTCACTGACTTTTTTTTGCTTTGTTTTGCAAAATGTACTACTTTTATATAAATATTTTGCATTTAAAAATGTCTTGTATACTTGTTTTAATTTCTAACAAGATAAACATCATTAGCTATAACTCACATGACCAAAACCTCATGTTTAAGAGTGTAAAGCGGTCCTGGGACCGAACCACTGGACTAGATGGGACTTACTCATATGTATACTCCTTTCCTGTCTAGTCTAGTACTAATGTCCTTTGGTTCTAAACCATTAGGGAAAAAGACACAATCCTGCTACCTGTTTACCTTTACGTAGCTGCCACGTCAGTGAGAATTTGGAAACACTGAAACATCTGTATGACTTCACTCTGGAGTAGACCATTAGTTAGTCAACAAATACTTATTGTGCGTTTTCTATGGGGCAGGCACTGATACTTACAGCATCTGGATCAGAATCTAGAGTCTACTCCTAACTGAGGCATACTCTTGGTCAAGATACAAAATCTCTCTAAACCAGTTTCTTTAATGCAAAATGAGAATGACAATAAAAATTACATCATAAGATTAATGTGTAGCTCCTGTGAAATGATCTATTAAAGAGCTTACTATACACAGTGCCTAGCATATAATAAAAACTCAGTAAATCTTCCTCATTGTTCTTATAACTAGGATGTATCTTACCATTGTTTGCAATATACATGGAAGCAATAAAGACCATTCAACTGTATTATCAAGGGTTCAAAATCTATCCCAGATGCTGAAGAATTCAGCTCCATAAAAATAGAGAAGCAAAAGTATCCAGGAGTACCTGTTTCTCACCTAAAAAGCAGATGATCTGTCTTTGGCCAGGAATGAAATCAGGGTTGTAATAACAGCCCAGCCACTGAATAAATTCCTAAACTTTCTGTGGTCAAATAAGCAAGTAGTTCATGCTCAACATCATTCTCAGCACTGTGGTGATAGGACGAAACACCACAGAAAAGTGAGGATTCAAACCAAGTTCCTGATTAGACAAGAGAGAAAACATTTACTTTCCCTTTGTTTGGGCAAACAGTAGTGTTCGTTTTGCTTCTTTACTCCATTTAATTTTAAACCCAGAAGGATTGTGATCAGAAAAAAATAAGGTTGCTTGTCAATCTAAGGTCTGACCAAAAAACAAAACTAAAAAAGTCCTCAAATGTTTAAGAATAGGTTACAAGTAGGAGAGGAGGTCCTTGATAAATTTATTTAGATTAAACATAATATAACCTGGAAGAATACATGCATGCACACTTACCTATAACTTCTTTATAAAGATATTAAGGAATTAATCATTAAACTAGTTATACTGGTGCGGTCCAATTTCATTTTTAAAGGAAGAAACATGATGCCACCTTCACTTCACGTTATTTCATCAACTCTAAGTACAACCACTTCAGGTGTCAATATCTTACTATCCTGGTAAGACTTTTACTCTGATTTAATAGAATGATGTAAGTTATACTTCCAGAATAATGTATAGCAATGATCATGCCCCCTTAACAGCACTTGGATCTTCAATCAGGAAATTCAATTTTAGCTGCAAAACTATGTTTTGGCAAAAGTGCAATTGAACTCAGTGTACTTGTCACATTTCTAAATATACTCCGGTCACCATGACAACAAGGGAGACTGATGGATCGCTTAAAAGAGTACGGTATATTTAATTGTCAGCATTTTAAACTGACTCAGAAAAATGCTGTGTGATAGGTCTACTCACCATGGTTACTGCCGGCTAAGTCCATAAGAATAAAAGGTCATATATGCACATCAACGACATGTGCAAGAGAATGTAAAATCGGAAGGCCTTGTATTTTTAATCGCACCAAATGCCAACCTTAAGGCTTTTGACAGGACTCGTTCACATTCAGGTGTCACTCAAGAACCTCTCTCCCAGATCGGTCGGATCTGCATCTGCTCGATGGTCAGCAGAGCAGATTCCAAATCCTGAATCAGGTTCCAAAGCTTGTTCTCTCACTTAGATTAAAGATCAAGATGAACTTAAGGTTATGTTCTCCTGGAACATATCCGGAATAAGGGATGAGAGAGACTCTTTGTTCTTTCCTTCCATGTAGACCTGTGCTCAAATGATAATCTTCTAGGATCCACTCATTCCCTAAACAACCATTTCCTGAGTGAGCACCTCTCCTATGCCAGGCAATCTCCCACAAGCTGGGAATATAGTGGCAACAACCAGACATGGTCCCCACCGTTGGGGAGCTGACATCTTCAGACAAGAGGAAGACAAAATAGAAATAATCCACTAAAGAGACTGAAATAATCCCAATGAACTAATCCATTAGACATGACTTTGTACAGTGCCTAGTACAGGGTAAGCACTCAGCAAAGTTTCATCATTATTATTGTAACTAAGATATCTCTCAGCAAAACAGTTTGCAATGTATATAAGGGAAACAAAGATGTACTAACCATGCTTTCAGGAAACCACAAATATTACGTAGAATATAAAACAAGATAATGGGAAAAGGTGATAGGGAGGGGAGAGGTGCGCTGCTTTAGCTAGAGATTAAGGAAGAGCTTTCTGAGATGACATTTGTACTGAGCCTTGGATGATGAGTCCAAGCCGGCTGTATACAGAATCAAAGGAAAGTCAGATGATAAAACGTGGCTTATACAGAGGACAAGAGGAAGGCCAGTGTGTCTGGAGCTTACTGAGTGAAGAGGTTAGGGGTGAGAGAGAAAGGAGAAGATGTAGCCTATGTCACAGAGCCTTGCAGGCCACTAAAAGGTCTTTCACATGTTTCTAGATACCTTGAAAACCACTGTACGGTGAGGGTGTAATATGATCCAATTAGCAATTTTAGATCTTTCCGTGTGGTGTGGAGAAGGGTCACGAGGAGAAAGCATAAAAGCATGGAGACATTTCAGAGACTCTACTGCCAAGGTAAGGTAATGCATGATGACTTGGATTGAGTCACTATACTCCCACTGCATTTGCCTTCCATAGCTCCCTGCTTACCCTCTGACCACCTCTTGCAAAAGAGCTGGGGAGAGCAATCAGAATCAGGAAATATTCTGGAAGCAGAACACACACACACACTAGCCAAGTATGGACTCTGAACAAAGGGTGGTAGCAAAATGAGTTAGATGTAGGCCCACAGCATCATGGGAAACATGTCCCATGATTCAGCAGGGTTTGATGCTGCATTTCTAGCTGTGAGGCTTGATAGTGATCTTCCTGCTCCGTGCACCACACTTTGAGAACCAGGGCTTTAGGAGAGTCTGGAGGCAGGAACAGCAATAGAGCAGGAGGCAATGAGAGCTTGGCTTTAGGTTAGTAATAGGTGAAACGGGGGAAACTCCAAAAGATGTAGCAAAAAAGAAACTATCTAAGAGCTGAGAACAAATAATCCACGAGTGAAAATAAAAAAGAAGATGGTGGAATTGATTCCAAGTTTTCTTTAATGACATTAACACTCTACAGATAGTTTCTGACTATCTAATGCAAAGCACTTTCACAAGTCATATTTCCTGTAGTGATGGTTTATCCCTATAAGATAGAGCAAAGGAAATGATTGTGGTTACAGATAATAAAATAACAACAACAATGCCAATCATTTATTGAGAGCTTTTTCTGTGCCAGATACATCGTAACATATACTATCTACAATTCTGACAACAATCCTATTCCTATTTCACAGATGACAAAACTAATATTCAGAAACATGATGCAGCTCGCCCAAAAACACTCCTGCTTCACAGGATGCAAACCCAGGAAGGGACCCTAAAATCAATGACCATCATCTCCACTCTGCATAAGAAGTTGAATCTACAGGAAAATTATATGCCCACTTTGGGCACTCATCCTCAAAATCAGGGTTCCCTTAGGGTATGACTAAGCTTTTCCAAGTGGCAAAACTTGATCCATGGATTCGAGTAGCACACGAGTGAAGTCCCTAAGGCCAGGTGGCAGATCTGTAGCAGAACTGTGACTCATTTGATGCCCTCACAAAACAAACACGGTGTTTCTATGCTCATGCTCAGAGTCATGTCTGCTCCCATGTTCCTGCATGGCCCCACGCTTACCCTCTTAACTTTACTTGCTTTTTCTTTATACCTTTATCTGCCCAGAGAGTAACTGGCTCTCTACACAGTGATGCATTTAGAGCGAGGATGTGAGAAAGAGGCCCTCGTTTGTGAAGATGCATGGGGAACGGTAGTGGATATTGACAAGGCATCAGTAGGTAAGAAAGATGAGCTTATATGTTTCCCCAGCCCAGGAAGTGGGTAAGAAATGAGCCACAAGATCTTCCTTCTAGTCACCCACACTGTGCTTTCCCAGGATGATTCACAGGTATGGCTCCACGGACCTGACAAAAAGGACCATCATCAGAAAGATAAAAGGATGTTTTTATGCCTCCTCTCTCTTTTTTTTTTTATTTGTTCCTTCTTGAGTAATAACTATTAATTGTGCTATGCGGGCAGTACAGAGATGAGTCTACCGGGAAGCCAGCACAAATCCATCAAGTGCTTTTAGCCAGAGCTTTTTAGAAGCAATTGCTTACCACATTTTCCCTGCTCTTTTTCTCTGCTAGAATTAAAGTGGATTTTACCACACAGTCACCCCAATGCCCTCCTCTCCCACCTACAAAATGAAGACAGAGGATGGCTGTTGGTCTATCACCAGCGAACTCACAAGGAGTATGTGAGAAAACCAGTTTGTTTCATGTTTATGAAGCCTAAGTATTGATCCCTAAAATAGGTACTCGATTTACATTAACATATGACAGTCTGTGAAGTAGATATTGTCCAATTTGGGCAGATGAAGGAATTAATGCTCAGAGATGATATGGCATTTGTCTAAAACCCAACAAGTGGCAAATAGGAGAGCCAGGAAGTAAATGCAGGTCTTCTGACTACAAGGCCAACACTTTTTCTACTCATTACATCTGTCCCGTACACACTTCCAAGAGTTTCCACGATCTTCCATTCTGTTCTGCAGAAAAATCAAAGCTTCAAATATTCCTTACAAATAAGGCTGTAATAATCAAAAAGCCTGTTTCAAAATGCCTTCTCTAGGAATACTGAGTGTCAAAACCATTGTAGATTCTATAAGGCTTGCCTCTCATGAAGGCAACACATTGTTAACCATAGCTGGATTTAGGGATCAGTCAGTCTGCACCATGCCTAACATGGAATCTTAAAGGCTCTTGAATTTCTCAGCACAGGGCTCTGACCAAATCGCAACATCACACAAAGTCTGCTGCCTCACCCAGTCCCAGGGCTTGTACTAAAGAAAGAATTATCAGGGGAGTGGAAGTAACAGAAGACGGAGAGCCTGTAATACAATCATATGTTCAGAGGCTCTGAATCACTATGAAGTAGATAAAATAAAAAACCCAAATCAAAAGTTAATATAACTAAGCTTAAACCCATCTTTCATTATTATTTACACCCCCTATACTATAGGTAGATGTTGGAAAGGCTCAAACAAAAGGAAAAATAAGAATAATCCAGTCTTCAGGCCTTTAGACATAATATCTGAACAAAGTGAGAATTAATATGTGCAAGCAGCATCCTTTTCTGTCTCCCCTTACCTAGAGGGGTGGTGAGGTTAAGCATTTTGAAAAGATTCTTTATCATAAGCAGAGCTGACAGGGACACCTGATGAGAATGATAATTAAATCAAGAAGTAAATAAACACTTGGATCAATGTTCTTTACTTTGGTAGCTGACTTAAGAAAAAGGGTTGCTTTATAAAGGTGGTATTTCTCTCTTCTAACCATAAATATAGGGTAGCCTCACAAGCTTTCTCTTTTTTAAAAGTTATTTTGTTTCTCAACAAATGCCAGTTAACCACCTTCTATGTGCTAGTTAGTGTGTGGTTTTGGGGGAAAAGATGGTAGAAAAAGAAAAGGACACAACCCCTATTTTCAAAGAGCTCAAGGCCTGGTACCTAAGGCCAAGCACAAAACGTTGATTTTTTTTAATTTTTTTTTTTAAGTCAGCAAGTTATGTTCTCAATTATGAAAATACCAAATGTCAGATTCTTCTCCAGTCCAAGCAATAATGTAAAATGAGCCAATTCTTCTGAACCAGACTTTTTTTTTAATGAAAATGATGACTGTTGAAGCTTTTCTCCTAATGCCAAATTATTAGAACTCAAAGGAAAACACAAGGTCAATTTACTGTGCTCCATATTCTTCCCAGGCTCTAATCATTGTCCTGTAGAAATATAATGTAAGCCACATATGCAATTTTAAATTTTCTAGTCACCACACTTAGAAAGAATAGCAAAAAGAAATTTATTTTACAAATATATGCAAAATATTACCCTTTCAACATATGGCACCACCGCATTTCAAGTGCTCAATGGCCACATGTAGCTAGTGGCTACCATATTGGACAACACATCTCCAACCTCTCCTCAACCTTCACCTCCCAGTAACTGAAGAAAGTGAAACATTTGTTGGAGGAAGGAGACAAGTTTACCATAGCAATCAAGTTACATAGACTTCCACAGGTATTTCTCTCAACCCTGTATCTCAAGACCAAAAGATTACAGGACTGTGGTGGCAAATGCCAGAGAGAGAAAATGGCTCCATCCTATACGTGAGGATCAGGAAAACCCAATGGGTTCAAGGGTTACTACCAACAAAATGGCAACTTAGCCACTCTACCCACTGGGATACTGATATCACCACATACAGGACCTGAGATTCTACCCTCAAATCTTTTGTGGCTTGAACCAAGGTTCATTTTCCAACCCTAGTTACCAACACTTCCTCTTCCCAACCCCACTGTGCATCCTCTGAGAACAATACAGGTAGGTAAAAATTCAGTAAACATGCAATGCATCAATTCATAAAGCTACCAAAAGGAAAAAAAAATAGGTAAGAAACTCTTCACCTTTATTGACCTATGGGTGTAACAAATTCTGTTCCCTTGTCAAATAATAAAGACACCTCCATCTATCACTCTCCATCACTTCTTTCTCCAGGTTAGGAGAGGATGGTAATGGCTGACATCCATTAAGCCATATTAATCAAGGGAAAGGATCATGTACTGAAATCATCTGGAAGGATGGGCAGAGACCATCTCTCACTCCTTCCTGCTTTCCCTAGTGTTGCCCTTTCTGTTGGCAATTTAGTTTCCAAGGTGGCTCCAATCCCTGTGTTTTTCACTGGGTAAAAATACAGAAAGCTAGTACTGTCACTCAACTCTCCTCTCAAGCCCCAAGGTTAAGAGTAGAAAACAGATTGCAGCAAGCCCATAGAGTCCTAAGGTCCAAAGGATATTTTCTAACTGAGTTTTGGAAGCCACCCATTTTGGGAGTTTGGGCCTTCCATTAGAATTGAGACTGGTAGTTTAAAGGATATTCAGTGATTTCCACCACTAATTTGCTAAGGTGTCAGAGTATTAATGGTCCCAGATAAGTGGTCTTTAAATAAAACATAATAAAACAAAACTGATCACCATCAATGTTAACATCCCAGTAATAACAGGTCATGTTGATATCATGTACTCCCTGATATGAAGCCATGAGAAGGGCATCAACTCTATGGTGTTCTTCCCAAAAATCCACAACCCCAGGCAAATTGTGACAAAACATCAGATAAATTCAAATTGAGGGACATTCTACAAACTACCTGCCCAATACACTTAAAAAGCGTCAAGGTCATGAAAAACAAGGAAAGGCTGAGGAACGATTACCGACAAGATGAAACTAAGCAGACATGATGACTAAATGAATAGTTTCTGAACTGGACTGTGCGACAGACAAAAGGTATTAGTGGAAAAACTGAGAAAATCTGAATAAAATCGGTAATTTAATTACTCGTGTTGTACTGGTGATATTTCTTAGCTTAGATAAATGTACATTGGTTATGTAAAATACTAACATTAGAGGAAGCTAGTTGAAGGGTATACAGACACTCTCTACTATTTTCGTAATTCACCAACAGCAACAGATAAACATTATAGAGAACTGAACACCCTTAAGCGTCTTCAACCAAATGAAAACTCAATCAGGAAAAAAGCTGACAAGACTGGACTACAAGAAAAGACATTACATAAAGTGACTTCTCACTTTTGGTTGTTCTTATAAAAATTAAAAACCATTTCCAATGCAATCTGATTAGTTAAAAGGTTCACTGGAAGCTAGGAATTAGCTGAATTAAACAGACTTTTTAAAAAATATATAAATAAATAAATAAAGGAATAGAATGAGAAAGTTTAATTTTGCCAAAAAAGAAATCAATAATTGAAAAATTCACATTTTGGCTAATTGTTTTTTTTTCTTTTCTATCTGGATTCATATTATATACAGAATCATCTTCCCAAATCACGTTTGAGGGTTTCAAAGATCATATACTGTCTCTGTTTTACTGAAAAAAAAAGTCTATCTCCATCTGTGCTAGGAAGGAAAAAAGCTTAGCCAACACATTCAAGGTTTTTCTGAGATTCAATGTGTCCAGACTTTTTAGCCCATCCTGAGTGTCTGGGAAACGACATAACCTAGCCTGGGAAAAATCCTTTTCAAAGAGTCACGTTACTTTTTTTCAAATCTTTCTTTCAGGAGCCAGTTTTTCAACTCAGTTTATCTGATTCACCAAACCAACCAATGACTAAAACATAAGAGAAATTTAATTCTGCCATCTCTCATAGATAGGTAGGTGGATAAGTGGATAGGTAGGTAGGTAGGTAGGTAGATGGTGGGGGGTGGAGGGAGAGGGAGAGGGGGAGAGGGGAAGAGAAAGAGAGAAGGGGAGAGAAGGGGAGAAAGAGGGGGAGAGAGGGGGAGAGAAAGAGAGAAGGGGAGAAAGAGGGAAAGAGGGGGAGAGGGGGAGGGGGGGGAAAGAAGGGGAAAGAAGGGAAGAGGGGGAGAGGGGGAGAGGGGGGCAGAGAAAGAGAAAGCTAAAATTATTTTTGGGCCCAGTGAACCAGCTGAGGTCCTGTGCTGAAGGAAAAGGACTTTCAGAAACATGCTCCTTCCTAAACCCTCAGCACTATAACAAAAATATCAACATATTCGCTGAGTATTTTTTTAATCCTAGTTTTAGAAAAATGTTTTCCTTTCAACAACAGTAGTGAATGTTACAGAAACCAAATCATGGAGCCCAACATTTTCTGCATGGGCAAACAGTGATCCAAAAAGAGAAACAGAATTATCCAACTCAGCGCTTTCCTATCAGAACCTCTCCTAAACATTCCTTCAGATATTCAGACCTTAAATTAAAAAGTAAGGCCCAAAAACAATTAAAAAAATAAATAGCAAAAGGGAAAGGCAAGTACTGTGAACAAAGCACCATGTAAACATCAGGATGCAGAGACAAATAAAAAGAGGCAAGGCTCCTCTTGGCACTAAGGAGCTTTGGAACTGCTTCTACCCACCTTGGAGGGCAATTGAGGGGAATGTGGAGGGCTTTCTTGGAGACGGCTCTTCTCTGAAGATGCTGTTTTCCCTGCAGCCTCTCTATTTGTGTCTGCCTGTCCTCCTACACTCCAGATACACAGGGTCCAAAGCAAGTGCTGGCATTTTTCTAATTGCCTCTTGTTGCCTCTAGATCATTACTCCACTACCACATACCTGACTCTAGCCTCCTCTTCTCCCACTTCTAATGTTTATATTACCTTCTCCATTGAAACCTCCAGATCCTGCGATCTCTTTTCTCCCTGTGTGCCATCCCTTCATGGCAGCATTTCTTTCCTGGTTCAATGTACAGCTTATGTACTATAATATGTCAGGCATTATTTTGGTCCTTTCTCTGCCATGACCCTCCCCAATGTTGGATTAATGCAACAATCTGCCTTCTCAGCTCTCACGCCTACAGTGTTTGATTGTACTACACTAAACAGAACTTTAGGAGGCTAAGATATCAACAATGCAAAAATAACTTCAATAACAACCCTCTCAATTTACAGTGTAGAGTTAATGAAGCATTTCCCTACTTATTGCCTTCTTTGATTCCCATCACCCTGGTAAATTAGGGACAACAGAATCGGATGCCCATTTAACAAAAGGGGAAGCAAAGTTGCAGAGATGGGAAGTGCCCTCTACCAAGACCTCTCAGGAAACTTGGCTCTGCTGGAACCTGAACCCAAATCTCCTCACACCTGGCCCAGGACACTTTCCATTATTACTCCATGCACTCAACGTTCTAGGATCCCCTGCACAAAAAAACAATGACACGCCAGCAATGCCAAGGACAAATCTTTAACCTATACCAGAATTAAGCCAGCATTTTTAGTTGACTTAGAAAGGTGAATAAAAAACTAAAAAAAAAAAAAAAAAAAAAAAGTTTTCCAACTTATTCTGGTAGAGACGATTAGCAGAAATATCTTGCAAAGAATGTGGGTGTCCTGGAAGATGCATCGCCGTCATCATTATAATTTCTAATCATGCTGTGTGGGCAGGTGTCCATGTAGCAGAAACACCACTGGCGCCCAGATTAGCAGTTTCATCAGGAGACTAGAAAACGAAATCTGCAATTCTTAGACCTCAGAGCCTAAATCACAACTTTCCCCTCAGGGACTAGCAAATATGCAGTCTGTGCCTTAGCCAGGATTGTGGGGCCTGCCAAAGGAGGCCATCAAATACCAGGTCCATCAGAAAGTGCCCACGGGAACAAGATACAGGAGGCTTCCTGGGAGCCTGGAAATACCATCAGATGCAGAGACAGAAGGCCAGAGTTGTAGTCCCACATTCTGCCTCTAATTCGCTGAGTAACTTTGAATGAATCAGTTGCCTTCTTTGCATTTTTGTTTTCATTCTCATCTGAAAATCAAGAGTTTTAAAATGAAAACTATTCGTTTTCAAACGAGACATGGGAGGAGGTCAGGAGGGAAGGCAGCCAGCTGTAGGGTTTAGGCTTGCCCTGGCTCTGCGCCCTCCTCACCACGACGGCAGGTCTGTTTTTATCATCTTACATTATGAACATGGGCCACTCTGCAAGATTTAGCTTGAGCAAAGCATCCAAGTCCATAAAAATTACGTGCATGATCTCTGCTAACCCATCAGCTCTAACTTTCTGATTTTACTCAAACGTTCTCTCTGGCGTAATCGTTACAAAGATCTTTTTACCCAAGTTACTTGATTTGGAGACAACTGTATTGGTAGATTTCAAGAATAAGCCTATTAATAACAGACCCTGAAAATGTAATGTGAAGTATGTCAATATGTTCTTATGCCACCACGTTAGTAGATACTCAGACAGAATGCCCAAAGATGGCAGAGATGAACCAGAGTAACGGGAAGGAACCCACCACAAATCCCGTAATTATTTCACAGGGATTTATTTATTCATACAAAAATATTTCTTAGGCACCTGCTAGTGATAGGCACTACGGTAGACTTGAAATGAATAAACAGACAAGGTTCCTGTCCCCATGAGGCATTATATTATAATTAGGCCTGGCATTTTTAAAACCTGTATATAGCCAAATAACTAAATCAAAAACACTGCTTAACAAAATATGTAGTATACAGTTAATACAATCCTTAGAGGAAAAAATGTACTTTGTTTATATGAATAAAAAAGCAGAAATGAAGATAGGTGAATTAAGAGTCAAGCTCTGACAATCAGAAAAACAACAAAATAAACCTAGGCAAAGCAGAAGAAATGCATTAATGAAGATTTTAAAGAAATAAAGCACAAAACCACATAGCTTCAAATAATAATGTGGAAATAACCATAAACATAGAGAAAATGGAAATAATTATTAAAAATTATTTAACTCCTTGCAAATCAATTTGAAATAAGTGATTTTCCTAAAATACAATTAACAAAGGTATCCACAGAAGAGATATAAAAGCAAATTAGTTCAACTACTGTAGAAGAAATAATGTGTTGTTGAAGAAAAAAATACTTCCACCCCCTCAAAAAAAAAGGCATCACGTCAAGGCAGTTTCGCAGGGGAATTCTATCACATTTTTAAGGAATAAATCATACAAATGCTATATGAGCTATTGCAACAAGAAAAGCTTCCAAATTATTTGTATGATCTAAGCGTAATACTGATAACAGAATCTGGCAAAGCTAATACACAAATACACACGCGTACACAATTCTCATATAATCTCACTTATGAAAATTGATGCAAAAATTGTTAATAAATGACTGATGTCTAGATCCCAAAAACACTAAAAAAATAATGCAAGCTATGACCCAGCGGATATTACTTCAGGAACACGAGCATGATTGCCTGTTTAAAAAAGGTATTTATATACTTCACCAAATTTGTTGAACAAAGGGAAAAATCTAAAATATTTTCTTAAAGTTAAAGGAGACAATGTATGATTGTTTCCATAGTTTCCAAAAAGGTTGATAAGCAATTACAATCACTCTCTATTTTTAAAAATAAAAATAAGAAAACAATCTCAGAACAGGGATGGATAGTTTTTAACACAACATATTTCTCAAACAAATGCCCAACATCACAAGTAATGGGGAACATTATAAACATTTCCATTAAAGAAAGGAAAAAAGGCACACGCACTCTAACACTGCTGTTTAATATTTACTCTTCTAGAGGTAGGACATAATACAATTAAAATAAAGTTGTAAGAGTTAGAAAAATTTGAAGAAAAAGGTAAACTATAGTTATTGACAGATGAAATGATTACTTAACTAGAGGCTCAATGAAATTCATCTAAAAGTATTCAAATAGTGAGAGAATTCAGTAAAGTGGCTACGCAGATAATCAGTAATCTGAAATCAAGAAAACACATACATACACACACACACACACACACACACATTTAGATGGCCTAAGAAACAATTCCATTAACTATAGCAAGCATAAAATACCTAGGGAAATAAGAAATGTGCATAGTCTACATGAAGAAAAATGTAAATGCCCCCGGGAATATAAGAGAAAATTTTAACAAACTGAAAAGCATAGTTTTCTAAGAAAAAGAAATAATATCTTGACAATGCATAATTTATAATGTTAATGAATACATTTAGAGCAATCCCTATAAAAATATCAATAAGACATCATTTTTAAAACTGGACAAGTTCTAAATTTCATGGAAAAATGAACAAGTGCTAAAAGACAAAAATTCAGAGAAAGGGGAACTAATGAGAGTGGAGTGATGCCATCAGGTAATAAAAACATGTATACAGCTATAATAATTGAAGGCATAATAATGGCGCATAAAATGTCAGATGAATGGAAAATAAGGTCCTCAAAATGATGCAAATTCCTAAATATTGAATATTTCAGTAGTTAAACATCAAGGAATTTAATAGAAAAGTGGCTTTTCAAATCAGTGTGGGAAAGATGGACTATACAATAAACAGTGTTTGGAAAGGTGGATCTGGAAAATACCAAAATTGGTCCCTACTCACATCATTTACCAAAATATAATATTAATAGATCGTTAGAGAGGGAGAAAGAGAGAGAGAGAGAGAGAGAGAGAGAGAGAGAGAGAGAGAGAGAGAGAGAGAGAGA
>NW_017731364.1:5839104-5855111 GCF_001890085.2 Hipposideros armiger | reverse complement strand
TATATATATATGTTGTGGTTTTTTTTCCTGCAAGTTGAAAAACACAACTGCAAAATAGCAGGGTATTGCACCTCCTATCATAGACTAAGGGTTAATTTTTTTAACTGTAATAAATCAATAAGCAAAAGTCCAACGATCCAATAGAAAAGAAGGCAAAAGGTCATTCACAGAAGGTTAAAACAATGAGTAAAACCTATTTAAAATGATGTACAAAGTCACTAATAACAACAGAAATGTAAATTAAACTACAAGCTACCACACATAAGATTCTGACACAGAAATGATCACCTAGATATATGATTATATGAGACAAGCAAGATGCAAAATAATGCGTGTAGTATGTTCCCCTTTGTGTGACTATGCTACACACACTGGAATAGAAAGTCATATAAATACATACATACGCTTGTCTATACCCAGTTTTATTTCTAGAAGGGGAGATTAGGAACTGATACCAGTGTTAGCCCTTGGGTGGGAAAAGTAAAGTGATGAGACATTGATAGGAGAAAGATTTATTTTCCTTTGTACGTCTTTTTGTGACTTTTTAATTTTGTAGTATATGTTTGTGTGGCTTCTTCAAATTAATTTTTAGTTTTCTTTAAAGAAAGTTTGGCCAACAATGCATCAGTGAGAATGTCAAATGCATGGGAGGGGAGCTGGCTAGATGGGCTGAAGCCCTGCAGCCCTACGGTTTCTAACGGCATGCTGTGATGACAATGACCAAGATATCAAGGCTTGAAGCCTAACGCAGCTACTTAATAACTCTAACTTCTTGGAAGTTCTTTATTCTTGCAGTGTTTCAGTTTCCACAGCTGTGAAACTGAAAACTAAAATTTATACCTCAACAGGTTGTTCTGAAAATTAAATAAAATAACATATATATAACACCTACCCCAAGGTCTGGCAAGGGATATATAATATGTTCAATAAATGTTAGCTCCCACTACTATAAGAATTGTTTCTAGAATTATTATTATTATTATTATTATTATTATTATTATTATTATTATTCTAGTGGTATTCTGCTCAACCACATACATTCAACCCACCACTCACCACCAACTGCTCTGGCTTCAGCTTCCTGTCCCCTTGCCACAACATCCTCAGTCCCCATGAAGCAAGAGATGAATAAATAATTACCAATTCTAAATACCAGTCAGGAGAATAACTGGAAAACATCTATTTCAGCTCCCACATTTCACTGAGAAATGAGCAGTGGCCAGCTGTAGTTAAGTGGCTGGCCAAAGGGATGGAAACTCAAGTCTACTGCCTCCATTCCACAGACTACACCACAGCTTCTCATGTGTTGGCTAGGAACGGGCCTCTTTCCCTCAACTTCCCTGGTCCCTCATTTTGAAAGGTTACCTCGTTTTACTTGCAGAGAGCTCTATTTTTACTCTAAAGCCCCTACGGCACATGCCCCAATCAGGCATCCCTGGCCTCACCCCCCTTTGTGAACACCATAGTCCCAGGACACACAAAATCATAGCTTCAGATTCTCACACACATTAGAAAACAAAATTACCCTTCTCGCAGAACAAAATGCTAAGATTGTCAATTTTCCAAAAGCGGGGAGAAAATAAAGAAAAAAATTTAATGAAGACTTTATCCTGATAGAAAGAAACGTGGGCCCCTTTCTCTAGAGCCTGATGACTTAACAATGGATAGTTAGAGATGATGCATCCTTACAGCAATGTCTTTTGTTAGTGGCGATAGTGGTAGTGAGGTTTTTTGTGTTTGTTTCTTTTGTTTTATTTTCTTTCTGTGTTTGGTCTTTGAGAAAAAGTCTATTATGGTTGCTATCAATTCTCATTTAAGGAAATAAGGACAATGGTATTAATAATGAAACAAAAGTACTCCTTTTTACTCTTGTGGTCTGCAAGGAGTTTCACATTTCATTCAGATCAGAACTCCATGTTTTACTGATGTGAAAGTGTGTGGTTTTTGCGATAGCCAAGTTCTTCTAATATTTAACTTTCTGTTGTGTCTTACTTGTAATTTACAGTAAACGAATCCCAATTTTTCCCCTTTGTCAAAATTAGCCCATTTTCAAAACAAGCAGGCCACCTCAGTCATGGCACTTTTGATGAATATCATAGAGGCCAGAGCCTATTTAGACTCAGTGTATTGCGTGAATCTCAACTATGAAATAAGGAGCCCAAATTTTACCTTGAGACTCCACAGGACATAATTATTCTGAAGGAGCCCAGAAGAAAGCCAAGTCCTGCCTTTGTTTATTTTCCTTTTCCCCAATGTTCTCTCAACCTTCATTTTTTACTAAATTTGGACAGAGAAATCAGGGGCAGTCAGTCTACTACAGGAGTAAACCATCACTGCCATCGTCCCCTTAATTAATCATCATCCTTACCTTGGATGAGACTTTATCTTGAAAAACTCTTTCATAACCATCCCACCAAGCCTTGGAAATAGAAGATGCCAAAATTATTCTTCCCATCTATGTATTAGAAGAAACTTAGGCTCAGAAAGGGCAAATAAATTGCCCAGGGACCCCCAGCAAAAAGTGGCAAGACCAGGTCCTCAACCCAAGTTTTATCATTGTAGGGGAAGGATAGTTTCCCCTCTCTACTCTGCCTAAGGAGAGCACCCTGAAGCCTCACTCCATCTTCCATGCATCACAGGCTCTTAGCTGTTTCCTGATGGCGCACTATGACTCCATCAGCAACACTGCCCATCAGCTCGTACTTGATGTGGTGGCGTCTGATTATCCACTGCCTGAGCCTAGCCGTGGTTACGTATTTTCACTATCACCATGGTCCTTCAATTGTCAGATTGTCACAAGCAATTTGTTTCTAGCTGTTGTTAGAGTCCTAAAGTTCTAAATGATTTGTTATTGAGAAACTAGTGCTCTTTCCAGGTTATCCCTATAATATTGTCACTCACCCTCCCATTTACTTTCTTAAGTAGAAGAATAAGAGGCAGAGTTGTGGGTCTCCACTTATGTACTTAAGTTCAGCCTGCCTTCCCTCGGTCACAGCCCATAGCATGCTCTTATATGAACATTATCCATCGTAAGAGTCTTTGATACATAAAGGCTGAGGACTACTGCTGTAGATGGTGGAGGCAGAGTGACCCGCAGAAGTTGGCTTTCCTAGAAAAAGAAGAGAATATCTGACTTCCCTGTAGACTGGATAAACCTCTGCCATCAGTCCTGAATTTGCTCTGCGGCCCGATGTTTGGGTAACAAAACTATAAAACCCAGAAAGCCCTGCTTAGCATCCCTAGCAGTCTCACTAAAAAACTATGCCCAAGCAGAGGTAACATGAGCATGTCACCTATTACTCAATTTACATACACCACACACACACACACACACACACACACCAGAGCACAGAATGGATGCAATCTAATACTGCAAATGACAAAAAATGCACCACAGTCCAATTCAGTGCATGTCAAGACAATTTATCCTAACACTTAAAAGATAAACATCCATCTTCCAAGTTTTAATGCCATTTGCTTGCCCATCACTGTTACTGCTTATCTCATAGGACCACATATGTAGTATCTGTCTCCTTTACTAGACTGTATATTCCCTGCAGTGAAGGATCAATTATTCATTCAAATAAATATTTAGTGAGCAACTACTACATATTAGGCACTAATCTAGATAGTCGGGATACAGCAAAGAATAAAAAATGAAAAAAAACTAAATTCCTACACTCGGGGAGTGTACATCCCAGTGATAAAGGCAGAAAATGTACAAACAGGTAAATGAACACAATTTTCAAAGAGCAATAAATATGTTAAAGAAAAAATAAAATAGGGTAGAGGAGATAGAGAATGCTTGATGTAGGGAAAGGGCTATCTATATTATGCCTACTTTTCTAACCATTGATTTGGAGTTTTTAAAAGAAATACCCATGCCTGGGTCCCATCCCCAGATATTCTGACTTGTTCAGTTTGGAGGTGAGTTTGGACAACAGTATTTTTTTTTTAAATGGGTGTTCCAGTGATTCTAACATACCATCAAGGTTGAAAATCACTGGTATTTTGTTTTTGAGGGTGAAAAATCCTGGGTTTGAAACCCACCTGTTACTATCATTTGTGTGATCTCAGGAAACATACTTAATCTCTCTGAGCCTCGGTGACTTTATCTGTAAAAAGGGATAATAATAGGAATACATACCTCTCTGGGTTATTGTTAAGAATTAAATGACGTGGAAAATCCATAGCAGAGTACCTAGAACATGGAAAGGCTTCAGCGTTGGCCATCATTTGCCATTATCTTTATCATTTAAAAATACACGCAGGGGATGCAAACTGGAGGGCAGTAGGTCAAATCTGGTCCTTAGATGGGCTCTGTGTTCCAAGTCCAGTGTGGACTTTTAAGTACTTTGCTGTTGTTGTTGTTGTTGTTTTGAGCCAGTGTTGATGTTACTGAGTGAGATCATATGTTATACTTTTTCCTTTAATTAGGAAGTATCTCTTACAGCATTTTAAAAATATTTTAATGAGCCAAGATTTAAAAACCTAAAGATTTCACATAAAAATCTGACAAAGCATCCCCATGTGGCAACAATTGATTAGCGCCAGGCAGCTGCCACCTTTTTCAAGAAAGCCCTCTTAAATTCTCCCCGTCCCACACCACACCCTGCAGCTCTCTTCCCAAGACACGCTCAGACCAAGGCTGGGGACCAGTCGAATTTCATCAGCACACTTGCACCATTATCTTCCCTACAGTAGAGAGGAAAACAAAATATTTCCTGTACCCAAGACTATAATTGGGAAAAAGCTCGATAAAAGGGCTTTTTGTTTCAAGAAAGGAGGCTGAAAGCATTTTTTGTGGGAGTCAAGGGTATCTCTGTGTATTAATATTGCAAATGCAGTGTGTCTGTGTCAAAAGCATAAAACTTCCATGTCACCTGTTCACTCTTTTCCATAACTTACCTGGCCCTGTAGGCGGATGATGTATCATGTCCTAGGCATTGAAATAGGAGCTTAGCAAACACTAGCTCCTTTAATCCCACGACTCTGTGAGGTACTTTCCATTATCGCTGTTTTCAAAGATGAGGAAACTGAACCTTGGAAAGGATAAGCAATGGTCTTGGGTCACATAAATAATAAATGGCAAAGTTAGGTATGGAACCAGAATTGTCTGACGTCAAAGTCGAAACTTCTTCCATCATACTATGCTCCCTCTACCCAGCGGACTATTTAGTACAATCTAACTATTGAGAAGAACAACTAGATGGGAAAATTCTTGGAAAGAATACCATTAGCTTAGAACAGTTTCCAGCAGGGCTTCAAATAACATCAACGCTGTTTCCTTATTAATATTGATGAGATGCCGTAGGAACTTAACTCTTATTTACGTCACTTAGCCTATGGTAAAATTGGTTTCACTATACATCGTTTTGCTTAAAGTCACAGAAACTATCAATGACATGAAGTGAGGACTTAATGTATATCTCTCTCTGGACAAAGTGCTTCTGGTCCATGCCATGAATGACGAAGCACCATCCCAATAATTTCTGGTGGCTGTGTCTTTCAGACTTTGAGAAACTCACAGATTACACAATGAAACCAGCTGCTCTCTTCCTTTTCTCCCATGGAAAGATAGCTTTACTCTTAAATCTGCAAACAGATTGCAAAAAGAAGAAAACATCACACTGTGTGTGTGTGTGTGTGTGTGTGTGTGTGTGTTGACAAAGATTAAAACCAATGACCGAAATGGAAGACCAAGATACATTCAGGCTCATCTCAAACATTGTCTCTTTGCTGAAGCCTCCCTTGGTTCGTCTTGTCAGAATCAATCTGCCTCCAGAGTCTAATACGGGTTACTTTTATCTACCTTAGATTTCTCCATCACATTATATGTATGTGTTAGATGTCAACATCGCCACCAAACTAGAATTCCCTGCAAGAACTATCTTTTATTCACTCTTACAAACCCACCCCAATCCAGTCCTACCGCCAGTGTTAAGCCCAAAACATAGCACAAAGGGAGATGCAAAATAAGAGTAAGTAAGTGAATAAGTGAAGATAAGATTGACCCTTTTCTAACCATGTTTCTTTAAGTAAATGTATATTTAGTATTAGCACCTACAGAGCTAGGCTTTGTGGGTGTGCAGAGATTAAATTTTTTTAAGCTTTGATTCAAGATGCTCACCATCTACTGGGAGGAATAAATGTACATATAAAAATATGTAGAAGAAATTAAAAATTAAGCCTCCTAAGAGATACAAACAAAAAAAAGCTCTGCTAGTTAAGAGAAATGTGCAACATATGAAATTTCTCAGGATTTTGCTATAATCTTGATTTTAAGTGGTCAATTAAAAAATATCTACCCAAATAAATATGCAATTTCTTTGATAATTTCCTGGCATTTCTTTTTCAAAGTTTCTGACATTTAACTATCAAAAGAGCTGTTAATAAAGGTCTCAGCCATGATGGGGAATTCAACATTTTTTTAAAGAAGTTGTAAAGAAAGTATCTTCGTAGTTAAGCAATTCTGAAAGAGCTGGACTTTTCTGACAATGTAACTGCAAAGAAACGAGTCAAAACACACAAGAAAGGAAGAGATGCTTAAGATAGTTCAAGTCTACAGTTATTTACTGAATGCGTGCTAACTGCCAGGAAACATGTTAAGCTCTCCAGGGAAACAGAGCCCAGTCTTTATTTGGGGTAACAGTGGGATACTAGTTCAGAAGGCATTAGGATAGAATGTTACGATGAGCAGCATAGGAAAGGTCTGGGCAAAAGGCATTGAGATTCAAAGGGGAGAGAAATTAGGTAAATTAGGAACTTCATTAATAAATGAGGCATGGAAGTATAAAATAAAAACTAAACCGAGTACCTTGGCGTTTGCATTATACTCTTAGTTATGCCTATACTTTGGTGACAGACTTAAGCAAGTCACCGCCTACCTGTTAGACTTCTTTACCCCATCACTAAAAAGGAGGCATACAGCCTTCCTAGTGGCCAGTTTCCAAATCTGGGCATTAAATTAAACTACCTTCTGAACCAGTGTTACAGCCAGAAAAAACAAGTTTTCTACTGTGTCATTTGAATCCATTTGCACTCTTAGATGTTTGTCAACTAAGAGATTCAAAAACAATATATCTAATAGACAGAATATAGTTTCTTCATAATTTACACAACTGACTAAATCGCATGCCACTTCATCACAAAGGCTAAAGTATCCAACATAATCAATAGGGGACATAAAGAAAGGCAGGCGGGTAAGTACAGAGGATTTCCATCAGGGCTCACCCTCCATTCTGTGGCAAAGAGTAAAGAATGCACAGGGTAATTCTAGACCCAGCTGCTGTCAGCCAGTACTGGCTCTATTGGGTAAAAACTTTATTTCCCATAATAAATTTCCCAGTATATTTCCAGTATTATCTCCCACTACTATTTCCTTTCAAATCTCTATTTTATACACTAGGATTGACTAAACTTGCCTTAACAAACCAGAATCTCCAAGAAGAGGGCTGAGAATCTGTATTATTTATAACAAGTGTTTTTCAATGATCAGACAAGTCAGGGAAATCCTTCTACAGAACAACTGAACTTCTCAGTATTCACCACAAGTGCCCGCTTTGCATCCCTCTTGTCTTCTGCCAGCACTGTGCTTCTTCCTTCTATGGTGGTGACATATACTTACCTATCTGTCAGGACCCAGTTAAAATACCACCTGATTTCACTACCACCGCACTCGCATACATATATTTCTTATCTCCTCTATTGGATTATGTGATTTTAGAGATCAGAAAAGGAGTCTGATTCATTAGTTCACTCACCCAACATATATTTATGGAGTGTCTACCATATGCCAGGCACTTCTCTGGGCATTGGTTATATAGCAATGAACAAAAGCTCAAAACAAAGTTCACTATTTCCATGGACATTCTAGTACAGGCATGGGCAAATTGTGGCTCACAGATCAAATCTGACTCATTGCATGTTTTTGTAAAAAAATGTTATTGAAACACAACCACAATTTTTTTACATGTTGTTTACAGCAGAGTTGAATGTTTTACATATTCTCTGATAGAATGAGTACCTTCATCAGAGACCATATGGGCAACAAAAGCTAAAATATTTACCATCTGTCCCTTTACAGAAAAGCTTGCTGACCCCTGTTCTGGTATATCCCTCTTACATAGCACAGTGACTGATAGCGAGCAAGTAATAAACATTTAGAGAATAAAAGATAGAAAGTAAGAATATGATCATATAAGGCAGGTCCCATGGCAGAGCCTTTCACCCAATCTCCATCTAATTATGCCAAAACTGATTTCCACCGAGGATAGAATGTTACTTGCGATGCTAGTTTAGCACCATAAAAAGGGAGGCTGTGGCAAGCTTTCAAACTTATGGAAAAGTGAAGAACTAAATAAATTCACTGTGTTTTCAGAAGTCATTACTATTTCAGGTTCATTTGATCATAGCAGCTGGGCTGGCAAAATATATTACAATAGCTGTCTCTTCTGGCTTTCTAGAGCTTACAAGAGTTGGGGGAGAGTTGTTTCTGTATTTCATTGGTTTGCTTGCCTTCGTAATATGCATCAGGTATAGAGAACCTTTGTGTCTTTTGGATCAAGCTGACTAATGAGACTCAGGTGAAGTCAAACAAAAACACCCAGCTTCACAGGAGGAAAGCCTCATTCTGTCAAATACCAAAGTCAAGTTTATAGATGCAAACTAATATCCATAAATTAAGAACTGTCTTCTTTACCATGTCCATATGCAAACCCTCTAATTTTCAAGAAAAGAACTGAAAACTATGTTCTTTGCAGGATCCTTCACAGGAGCTGAGTGGCTATAAAGTATAAAGTGGAGAGCTGACATACAGCTAAGGTTTTACAAGTCTTCTGCACAGTGTCACCATGGTTTACTGCAGAGTAACTGTTTTAGAGTCCAACAAGTCTTGATTCTACAGAAGCTGTGCCACTTGTTAATCATGTAAATATGAGCAAATCACTTAGCGTCTTTGAGCTTCTGCCTCTTATCTACAGAATGGGAATAATATGAGATACCTCACAGGTCTGTGAGAATTAAATAAGATAGGTAAGTGCAAAGCAGCTTTCTCAGAAACAGAAGAAAAAAGGTTTTCTATAGCAGTTGGTTTCTTTCCTTCCCTTTTATCTAATAAGTGCAACACAGGTTGCCACACCTCAAAAATACCTTTGTATGATGTATCTCAACTCCCTGAAAATATTACAGTATAGTTTTAAGTCAATACATTTAGAAACATGGTCTTTGTACATCTTTGACTCTTTCTTAGTCCAAACTGAAGAAAATTATTTCCCTTGAAGTTACTACTCAGAAGCTATATAATAGCTCTTCTTTATTCAATCTCCTGGTGGCTGATTTCTAAGAAAACATTAGTTGAAACAACAGTCCCCAAAACCATTACATTAAAAACATCCTGATGATCAACACAGAGTGGATAATCAGAGCGTTCTAAACATCCCTCCTTATTTCGAAGTGAAACAAAAATGGTCACCTTTCAGTCATTTTCACTTTCTGGTTCTCATGCCCTTGGCCCCTTCAATCCCTTTATAAAATGCAACAAAGAAAAAAATATGTTCCCATCAAAATAGCCTCCATTCACTTTGCAGGTAGGCATGGATAGGTGAATAGATATATGGATGACAATATGGAGATGGACAGACTGATGAGGGGGGTAGGCAAGACTGGCCAGAGGGTGGGTGACTAGAAGGGTGATCGGATGGGTAGGTAGAAGGGTAGATAGGTTGGAGTATGGACCAAAAGAGGAATGGAACTCAGGCAAAGGTAGATGACAAGATGCTAAGTAGACACACTGAAATGCATAAAGAAAGGCAGAGAGAAATCCATGACAAAAAGATCTCAGGACGGAAGTTCTAGCACAATTCCCTCTCCTAGCCTACTGCTCCTTAAATCTCCATTTTAAAAAATACCCAAAGGTCTCTCATTACGTCATCACATCCCAAACTGTGGTAACTATAGTATTATGTATATGCCCAGCAGTGGAAAAGACCCTTTGGGCAAAACAAATTTATCACATCCTCCCAATAAAGAGAAAATGAAAAGCCTCCCAGAAGGCATAAGGCAATGTATCTAATGCAGTGCATTCATGAAGCTGCACATACTATTTTTCAATGTTTCTCTAACTACTGTTATGTTAATTAAGAGAACGTGACCTAATAGATTTTTTACAGTCAGAATTTTCTCTAAATTAACAACTCTACAGGTCTAATTTTACCTTAACGGAGATCTTAACTAAAAGTACTGCTAAACTCCAGTCCAATCCGTATTCATTCAGAATGAAATAAAATGTCAAAGTCCCCTAATGCAGAAGCAATGCCAAGTGCCCCTGCCTTGTGTCTCCTTCTTGGTCAGCACTTGATAATGGAAACAATGGTCAAGTATATCACAACAGATGGAAATGCATCGCTCACACAATGCACCATTATGCAGTGATTAAAATGTATGCTTTTGAAGAATGTTTAATGACGTGGGAAAAGGTTTGTAATATTATGTAAAGAAAATGTAAAACTAGGTATGTATAATATAACCCCCTTAAATGAAAAAACAATAGAGTAGTTATACATGTCAAATACAACAGTGGTTATCTCTGGATGATGGTTTATAGGTGTTTTAATTTTCTTTTTCATATTTTTGTGCATTTTAATTGTCTAAAATGGGTGTACATAACTTTTATAATTGAAAAAGAAAGGTTTATTTTGTTTTAGGAAAGACACCAGAACTTGTGTTAAGATAACAAATAGGAAGTTTTTCGGTTTTTTTTTTTTCATTTACAGAGTATTATCATGTGTGTTAACTCATCTGATCCATTTTAACAACTCAGAGAGATGAGTTCGAGAATCCCCACTGACAGCCAAGCACTCAAGCTCATACAACAAAATGGGACAGAGCAGAGCTGACGCAAGGATCCCTGTGGCCCTACTGCCTTCTTTACAATGTCCATTCATTTATCTCAGGAAGTTTTGGTTTTTAAGTTTTGGGGTTTGTTTTTCTTTTTTTCTAAAGGGGTTCCAAAACTGTTTCACTTTCCTTCCACACCCCAAAATACCCACATCTTACTAAAAAACAAAACAAAGCAAAACAAAACAAAACAAACAACAACAACCACAAAAACCTGCACATCCAATCCTACGTGGGCTCCTTAACCGCTTGCCTCACAGTGGGAGGGGAAGGTGCTGTTCAAGAACATTTCCTACTGTTACTATTTTCATAAACGTATAAAGCCAATTATCCTTACGGGACCAGTCCAACCTATTAAGGGGATGTCCAGGCACAATTTAAAAAAAGACACAGCCTGACCTAGATAAGAACACCAGAGACAAAGATTCGAAAGCTGCTTAAGATGGCAGAACACGGAGGAAGGCTTAGAGTCAGCATGGAAGAAGCACCGCAGCTCAACTCTAGCTGGTCTTGGGATGACTCACCAGCGTTGCGGTGCCGTCTTCCTGCCCATTCATCAGACAGGTTTTTCCATTAGAATTTACTGACGGCGTGCTCCCCAGGAAGGTGGTGAGATCAATTCTGCAGTTTTAAAATAGGAAAGATATGACTGGAAAGTCATAACACTGACTCCACACAGTACACTCACAAAAGCCCAGGGAGAGGCTAATGACGATTGAAGGCATGCTGGCTGCCATGTCACCTCAGCCAGTGAGCAAACGCACCACAGTCTGTATGCTCTGCAGTTTTTACTAAAGAATTAACTGATCCTGACAAAATATGGTGCATTACCAAAGGCATAAAACAGATTAATTATGTGTGGAATACATATAAGAAAAGGGTGGATCTGCTTAGGGTCTGGGGCAAGAAGAGATGTTGAGTCTTTGTTGAAAGGTTGGCACCTACAGAATAAGACAGAGCCTCATCAGTGGCCTCGCTTTTATGGGGGCTGAGCGAAGAACTCCTACCTTTCATCCCCCTCCTGTGGGAACTGCTAGAACAGAACCCAGAGCACATACACATAAGAACAACAAAAGTATTGCCGGGCAGAATAAACACTCGTTATGGGAATGAGCCGGGGGTATAAAAGAAGCAGATGGTCAGGACACTGAGCTTTTGTTCCCTTCTAGCATCATCCAGCTTCCTCTCCAGCTGAGGCCACACCCGTTTTGAGACTTACTTCCTCTCCTCTCTTTTCATGCCCTGAGTGTGTGTCTTTCTCATCCTGGAACCACTGGATTCAATCCCTTTTAAAAAGCTTTTTACTCTAAGCACTGTACACCATAAAAGTAAACTGATAACAGTCGATTTTAAGCAGGCGTGCCCATCAGACTTGCCTAAAAAGATTTTTGAGATGCAAATGCCCAGACCCGCACCAAAAAGTTTAGGGATGCAGGCTGAAAATCTGAATTCTGGTAAAACTTCCCTAAGTGAAGTTGACCCACAAGCTCAGGTGAGCACTACTGCTGTCCAGAGCCATCGTCAACATGGGGACTCAAGAGAGCCAAAGGGAAGGAAAGCAATGGGACGCCTGGGCGAGTGACTGCAGGAGGATCAAAAGGCCAGTAAGTTACCTGTGTACACGGCAGACAAAGGGAGGGAAAGAGGCCCAGAGAATGACCAGGGTGGCAGAGAGGTGTCCCCAAGGCAACAGAACCCCAAGAGAAGACTAGTGTGATCTGTCAAAGATGTCCAGAAAGGAGGAACTATTTAGGAGCCCTGGGATGAGACCAACAGAAATTTGGGCAGAATTTGGGTTTACAGAGACAGGTTTGTAAAAGGTCTTCACCTTAGGAAGGCTAATTAATCAATGTATATAATGTATTCAGTTTATTATCGTGAAACAGATGACAGTAAGTGAAGGTAGGTGAGCAAACCCCCTGCGTATTGCTTTTAATATTGTTGAAATAACAATAGGTTCCAGAGAAACCCTGAATTGGAAGGAGTTTGTCACAGGACCCCAAATCAAAGATGTATAATCCATCATGGCGACTAAATTTCTATGACAAAACCCGTCAGCCAAAACAAGACAGAGAGCTTAGGTAATTACACTCCCCTGATTCCTTTGAATGGCAAAACCAAGTCCCATTCAGTTGTCTTGTGAAAACCCATAAACAAATCCTGTTTCACTTCAAAATGAAATACCCAACATAAAACACAGGCTTCAGCTGGCTAATGAAACCTAGTCCAAGTTTCCTTGGATAATCATCTTTATATTTGTTTCTTCATCTATAAAATGGGAATAACAAACTTTCCTCAGTTGTATGTAACAAGAAAAAATATCCTAAGCAGTTGTTAAAGAATGAAATACCTAGCTCTAATTGCTAAATAAGCTACTGACTTACATTTTTTAATCTAATATGCATTCCTTTGTTTCCTATAAGCAATATATAGTTCCTAATTTGTATTGTCAGTCTATTCAATTTCTAATTTGCAAGAATCCCTTCTGATTTATCCAAAATTCCACAAATGGAATTCATCTATTCAACTGGACTCTCCCACCTCTGCTATCATTGTGGAATTCATGCCTTTACCCCATGGATTTCTTTATCCTATGGTACTCTTTAAAAAGAAATCTGGGAGGAAAGCAAAGAGTCTGATATCCACGTGTGCTGTCTGAAGTTTAACACTGAGGGGCAGTTGTTATTGCTGAAATGGGGGTTGATTCCTGCACCACAGACCTTGACAGCATTACCCAAGACCTGTTTCCTCCCGTCTGAGTTATTTAGTGTGACCTTCAATTGGTGTTTCCTAAGTAGATTAACCAGCCTGAATTATAGACTGAATTACATCTTCTCTGCTCAGAAAACGGCCCCTCACTTCCACAATATGACCCTCTCTTACCTTCCAGCTTCCCGTTTTTGTTTGTTTGTTTGTTTGTTTGTTTCCTAAAGGAACTCTTTTGGGATTTGGGTGAGAAATGCAAGTAAGGCTCCCGTGAGGGCAGAACACTTCCTTTCTACCTTGCTTTTTGCCTTTTAGTATTGGTCGCCAACCACCCTCCTTGTGCAGGGGAGGAAGGGTGAGTTACCCAATTATTGAGTCTGGAGAAAGAACTAAGCAAGTGCAACTCAGCCCCTTGTCCCTAGCCTTGGGGTTTACCTGAAGGCTGGAAGAATACACTCCCTGCTGCTCAAAGTAAGGCGTTGTATAGGCACCGTACCCTCTGCAGAAGTGGTCACAAGCAGGAGTTATCTGAAAGGAAGAGGGTAACTGATCCAGGAATGCTGCATTAGCAAGCCCAATGAGCTAACAGGCCTAAAGCCCATTCTACACTTAGTCTTTATCTCCAGCTGCCTGACTACTTACTGCATTACTTTCATCTGATTCCTAGATGGACACAAAAGAACGGTAGGCAGAACAGCAAACAGAGCTGGAACTGAGGCTTGGGGGCCAAGGCAAAGGCCAAGTTCAGTCTCAATTAGTCCCTGAAGCCCCAGCATATGACATACTGTCTACTCTAACCACACTGAATGTACCTTGCACCTGGGCCTCTGCCTTAGCTCACACCCTTTGTTCATTCGCAAACTACCTTCCCAAACCCTTACCTCATTCACCCTACCATAACCACGCCCTGCCCCCCACCCCCAACCCAAGGGTAAGATCACTCCGCCTTCTCAGATGCAGGCAACCTCAGGGATCTCTCCGTTCCCTGAAGCCTCCCTGTCCATTCTCTCTTCTAAGCTGTTGGTCTTTGTCACTCTGTAATTACACAGACATTTTAAAGTCAAATCTCTAGGAGAGTCTAAGTTCCTTCATTGTCAAAGACTGAGCCCCATTCATCTCCATGCATTCCTCCCCAGCCCCCTCCACTGGCCCAAGTTAACTAGCATTTACTTCTTATGCACTGGGCAAGAAACTAAGAGCATTATATTCATTATCTTGTTTCACCCTCCCTAGGAAGTAGGTACTGTTATCACTCTCTAGAAGACTCAGGGTCTGTGTTCACAAAGGCTCCCTATTCCAGGATCTTGCTCTCTCTCATGGAACTACAGGATGCTTGTAGACTAGAGGCAGAACAGCAGGTGGTGATGAGAAATGAGATTCAGGGGGACTAAGTTTAGTTCAAAACTGAAGGTTCCACCTTCACTGCCTTGACCTTCACCTACACTGCCCCTGGGTTTAAGGAGAAAAAGAAGTCTCGCTTAAAAAAAGGAGGTAGAAGGGTGGGGGAGACAGAAAATAAAATCCAAATGGGCATTGCTCCAGGAAGGGCCTAACTGCTCAGTGTGAACACATCTCCACAGTCCCAATCCTTGCTCTGAAAACAGAGGTCTGGGTAACTGTGGTTGTGTCACTAGATGAATAACAAGCCCCGAGGATTGCTAGAATTACAAGACCCAGACCAGATCCACTCAAATATAGCTGGAAGCTTTCTAGTAACTCTAACCGTGCATGGGGAATGAACTGCTCAGAGAAGTGAGTCACTTACTGGAATCCGTGCTGCCTGCATTACTCAGCTGATATTAATACACCCACTTGTTCATTAAAGTTTAATTGGAGTTCATGTGAATTGGTTTCACCGGATACTTAATCAAAGAGAAATGTTTGTGTATGAACGGTTCACATACAAAGCTAGACAGCGCAACATCCCTCCAGCCGCTACACTTGTCGTCGGCCCTTTTAACTCTGTTGACACAATAAGTTAGTCAGAGAGAGTGGGGCAACGATCCTGAAGGAGGAGGGGGAAGGAAAGCTCTCCGGGCAAACGCAAGAAGAGACTGAAACCTCCTCTGTGCAGCACTATAGCCACAGTCCCTAACTCACCAGCTAGAGCCGAACGGCAGCCAGGACTCGAAGGCTAACCCCCAAGTAGAACGTGTTCTGTTCGTTATGAAAGCGGCAGGCCTCCTTTTTACCCTGGGCACCTGTCTTGCAGCCGTACATCTTTATTTTTAAAATGGGTGGATAAGAAAATTAACCATCATTCAACATAATCACACATTTCTCTTGTACTGACAAGCAAACCAGGAACACAACCCCAAACGCCTATTTATACAATCAGGGCTGTCAGTACCCTGTTATTTCTTATGGAGTATCTCACTAATCAACATTTCTGGAAGTATAAAATG
>NW_017731364.1:5813796-5838919 GCF_001890085.2 Hipposideros armiger | reverse complement strand
CTTGTAGCTTGAAAGGCAGTTTTTACCAGCTTCATTGAGATATAATCTATACACCATTCACTTCACCCATAGAAAGTCTACAATTCAGTTCTTAGTGTAGTCACAGAGTTGTGCAAATATTGCCACAATCTACTAAAGGATATTTTCAGTTCCCCCAAAAGAAACCCATGCCTATTAGCAGTCACTCCCATCCCCTACCCACCCCTACCAGCAACCATTAATCCACCTTTTGTCTCTATAGACTCTATGGATTTCCCTATCAAGGAATTTTCATATAAATGGAATCATAAAATATGTTGTCTTTCGTGACTGGTTTCTTTTACCTACATAATGTTTTCCAGATTCATGCATAAAGTAGCACATATCAGTACTTTATTGCTGAATAATATTCTTTTGGGGGCTGATATACCACATTTTGCTTAGCCATTCAGCAATCCACCTTTTAAAAATAAAATAGACCCCCATGTACCAAAGAATAGCAAGTTATCTAGCACTTAGCTCAGGAGATAAATTGCTCAATGATCCACTCGTGACTGTGCCATTACACATGTGAAGAAAGTAAGGCTGTGCTAGGGAATTCTCGAATGTGGAGGAGGTGGCAGAGCCTGTAGCCCAAGCCATTCTAAAGTTAAAACGCATCGAGATGATCCATCTGCATGTTGTTTCACAGTTTAGAACTGCTCTCACAGACACAAAGTAGCCAGACTGTGGCTCCCTAAGGAAGACGCTGTGGTGTTTGCCTCTCTGACTTCCCCCAAGGTGCTGCTGAGCACAGCTTGGAATGGACTGAAGGAGCAACACTCACAACCATCTCTCTCTCAAGGAAAACCACTTTTTTTAGCTTCTTAAGATATGAATCAACTACTTAGTAACAAGCACCTACTATGTGTCAGAAACCATCATGGCGATTAATAAAATATGACATCTGCCCACTAGGAGTTCAAAATCTAGGAGAAGAGACCAAACTAATAGACACTGATTTGTCAGTCAATGGCAGATTAAACAGAATTAAGCAGTGACTCCGAGAAGGGAGCCTTCTGCTTCTCACAGCTCACTTGCCATGCTAGTGATTTCATTTCTGACCTTGTTTGCAGAACAGGAGCTAATCATTACAAGACACACATAGGTGGCACATACACATTCATAGAGATAGAGAATTTAAAGTTATATATGCCCCCAAAAAATACAAGCCCATCTGGGGTGAATGAGGGCAATTTCAGCACCCACATCACCAGATAATACAGACCAAAAACGAAACCATCAGAGATGGGAAGTCAAGGGGGTCATCTGCCCAAACCCAAACACTCTCTGCCTCCTTCTAAAGCAGGCTTTTTAAGACACTATCAGGAAGCTGGCAATTTACTCAAAAGTAGTCACCTAAGAAACCATGTGGTGTGAAGTAAAGAAACAGGCTTCCAAAATACATGTAATCTAACCCATACTCTGGTACACGAGGCTAATAATATAGCACCAGGCTTATGTGGTGCCATGTGTCTAAGGGACTCAAAGACATTTGCCAAAGAGTACTCAGTCCTTCCCACCTGCCGGTCCAGACACCAGCCCCAGCAAGCATAGCATTGACCATCTAGTCATAAGACGCTCAAGAGCATCTTCATTGCCCTGTTCTGTAGTCTGACGACACGCCAAGCTTCCAGGTAAAGGCACCTTGCAATCAAAACTGGAAGTCCAACTCATGCTTCTGGTTTTTGGAAAGTAAGGGTATATAACCGCCTTGGATCCAACTCATGGAACAGATTAGGTTTTCATGCAAACCAGAAACAACTGACATACATAAGGAGAACTTCTTTCTGTTAAAATTTCTGCCAGCATGAAACCCTCTGTAATATACTCATCCAGTTTGTATATCAGCACAAGTGTTCCTCTTTAAATTCCTGTAGCAAGTTCATACATCCTGTTTCCTAATTACCTCATGCAAAGAAGGAATTTTACCTTTACCTCTCTTATTCATTAAAGCAAGTTTCAGGAAACACTTTGACATTTGATTTTTGAAAACACATGCTGGTTTAACAGAAAGTCCTAGAGAGTCATTGCTGTTTACACTTGGGAAAAAACAAGTTAATATAAATCAGAATTAACTTTTAAAGCAACGGAAAATACAGGTGAGCAATTTTTTTTTTTTTTTTAGATTTCTTATAACTCTGTATAACCTGGGTAGTGTTTGGTAAGAATGACCTCAGTTACAGTCAAATCAGGGTAGTGAAGCAGAAAGTACCTCAGAGTTAAAGGTTCTGGGTTTGCATCCATCACTACTTTAAGAAAACTCATCTCTCTGAAGACTGTTACATTATCTCTAAAAGGGAAATAACAAACTCTGCCTTGCTTACCTCATTGGGACACCATAAGATGCACCAAAAAAAAAAAAAAAAAAGAAATGCAGTGCTCTGAAAACCACAAAGCCCCATGCACAATGTAAGGTATTTCCTTAATGTCCTTTCCTATAAAGATATTTTTAAATGACATGAACAAACATTTTTGCCTTTCTGTTTCTATTCTGAATAAGCCAAAGATACACCCCAAAAATCAACACTACCAATTCCAGGAAGCTACACAAACACAAACACAAACACACACACACACACACACACACACACACACACACACTCATATACACAAGTTTGTAAAGATAATTGTGTTTAGGACAATAAGCCTAAGAAAGCACAAGATCCTAAAGAATTTTCCATCTTAGAGCTATCCTATCAGTAGCACAACTTTAAAATTCAGTGTTTTTCAGTATATTCTTATGTGTTGAAAGTGTGTGAAATGTTAGAGTACCGTATTTCCCCATGTATAAGACGCACCCTTTTCCGAAAAATTTGGGGTCTAAAAACTAGTAGGTGCGTCTTATACAGTGGTTGTAGATTTTTTTACTTGCATTTCCCACAAGTGATGAGGAGTTGTATGAATTTTATGATGAATAAAACTTGAGTTCAATAACTTCTAATACATTTTTTTCAAACTTCGGGCCCAAAAATTAAGGTGCATCTTATACATGGGAGCATCTTATACACGGAGAAATACGGTAAATCACCTTTCTAAAAGTGTCATGCCAAAATTCCCACCCACCTCCTTCTGGTGTTACAGGAGAGATGGTCCCAGGCAGAGGTGGCCCCAGTACATCAACGCCTTTGAGAGAGAAGGGAAATAGGAGGCAGCTCTGAGGACAGGACCCAGGCACATACAGACTGAAGGAAGACAGAACCTGGATGACACAGAACAACTTCTACCCTCCAGGCCATCTTTGACCAGTAAATGACCCTCAGGAGCCACACGGCAATGCTTCATGAATGAGCTTATCAAAGATATGAATATACTCCACTCTCTAAGCACAGTCTATATAGTCTGAAGTTCACGCTCTCAACTGTCATCTGCAGATAAGCAAGGGGCAAAGATGGAGAAGCCAAGAACTTTCCCAAGGTCATCGGTGGCTCTGCAAATGCAACTCCTGTGTCCCAGGCTACACTGGTTCACTGACCTTGAGTGTCCAGGCCAGGGTCCAAAAACAGCCCTAAACTATTCACTTTCTACCTGACCTTCATCATCATTATAGAACGACTGGATAATAAGAGCTAACATGTATGAAGGGCCTGATGTGTCAGGCAGTGTTACACATGCTAAACATACATTTTAACTTAGTTTTTAACTTATGGAACCCTTACAATGACCCCATGAGGTAAGTCCATTTTATAGATGAGGAAATTCACAAAGGATGAGGCTGTTTGCCCAAGGTCTTACAATACTTTGTGGTGGAGCAGATTTAAACTCAGGCAGTCTGGCCCTGGTGCCTGCTCCTAACCAGTATACCACACTTCCTGTTCTTGGGTACTTTTGACACTGGCTGAATACCCACCATGAACCAGGTACCTTTCTAATTTATTCTCACTATGACAATGGCAGAGAGATTTATTTTCCCTAATTCAAAGAAAGGTACTGAGATTCTAAGAGATAATGTAACTGAGGTTTTTATAAACACTAAGAAACACGCTAGGATTGAACCCCGAATTTCAAGTTTAGTGCTCTTTGTAAACCCCCAGGCTCTGCACCAGCTCTGACATCGATAAACTGCACAGTCCTCTCATCGTTGGCACTGTCTATTTGCCTATCTATTCATTCAGTTTTTGCCAAGTGATGCAGTGGAAAGAACATGTGTTTAGGAGACAGGAAGACCAGAGAGGTTCCATCGCCTACTACTTGTGTGAGTTAGACAAGTTACTTAGACTCTCTATGCTTCAGTTTCCTCATTTAACCAATGAGAACAATGATCATAATACCTGCCACCATCTCATAGGATTCTTATAAAAATTAAATTAGATGATACATGGAGAACAGTGACAATGACTGGTACACAGTAAGTGCTCAATAAAAATTAATTCAATTAATAATTGAGAGAACCATTAAGATTAAATGGCATACTCTAACAAACATTCTTATTAGCACTCCTGTCATATAATAGCTGCTCAAAAACAAAAATGATATGCATTTATTAATATCCTCTCTAATAGTCTAAACCCGCCTTGGGTCTCACAGCCCTATTTGATCTATTAGTAAACCCCACAGTGACCAGCATACTACCTCACACATTAGAGATGCTCAGAGTCAATGATTAGATGATCTTTCTCTAAATTTACCATGGAAAGAAAATCTGAAATGCTAACATGACTTCTCTGAAAGTTTAGGAGCTTCAGTTATCCATTTTCACCCAAAATTTTATATTCAATGTGGCAATTACTACCCATAATTGAAGCCTAATCCACACTAAAAAGCCTTGTTTTAATGCTCCTATTTATTCCTGATACATTTCTCAAGAAATAGAAAAGGAAAGTGATTTCCCAATCTCCACAATTTTAAATCTTATCTGTCTTATCTAAAGACTGCTGTGTTACTTATGAAATCATTGATTTTGCACCAAGTCCTTTACAGATGGAATCACAAGTGCTTTCCTGAGTCAGTCATGAGAGCGAGTGAGCGAGCGAGAGAGATTGTATGTGCAAGAAATGGAGGACACTTGATATTAAGAGAAAGTTCATACTTCTCTTCTGGAAGAATAACTTCAACCAGGACATCAAAGGAAAAACAGCTGCAAGAGTACATCATTAAATTTGAGGGGGGAAAAAAGTGTGAGTGTGTGTGTGTGTGTGTGTGTGTGTGTGTGTGTGTGTGAGAGAGAGAGAGAGAGAGAGAGAGAGAGAGAGAGTTCATGCACACATATATGGAAAAGAGCCAGGATGAAAACCATCCACCACAGGACAGGAGAAAGAGTGCTCACAGCAGGATTTTTGGGTGATGACCGGCCACAATGCTGCCACAGGCCCGGGGCTGGAAGACCAGACCTTGACTTCAGCTCTGCCATTCACCCGCCTCATCTGGAACAAGCCATCCCAATGCCGTCTTCTGTTCTACTAACGGAGCCCTCTCGGGACCGGTGTGAGACTTAGGCAACAAAGAGACGGGAAAGTATTTTGGAAACATCTGTACAAACATAAATGGACATTACTATCTATTTATTCCAATGCCAAGGAGAGCGGCTTTTGTCTGAGCCAACCTGCCTCACAAGTGGCATCTATTCCAATCACAGGATGCTTTCCACAAAGGAAGAAGGGATGCGAACACTTTTCCAGAGAGGCAGTGCTTTTTAATTTCTCTATTATTTCCAAAACAAAAAAAGCAAAATCGTTCCCCTCCCTTTTTGTTTTTCCAAATAAAAATAAATTATAACCCTAACTTTCTAATAAATGCAGGATGGAGCTGTCCTTAAGTAAAAGCTTTTGATAACAAATTGCCTGCACTAACTGCTATTTTACTGCTGAATTTTTTATTGTTGCTTAAGCACAGCAATTATGCTAATAAGACTGGGAGGATGGTACATTGAGTATTGAATCTGACAGATAAAATACTCAATAAAATGCTAATCTCACCTGAAAATTAGAATCAGACAGCCTTATTAGTATTTATGGATATGGCATCTTAAACATGTTGTGTTTTTTTTTTAAGATGAATATATATGAAATCAATGTTGCCTCCTAATACAACCTGCCATTTCGAGGCCTCTATGTGCTTTAAATTCAAGGTGATGATTACACACATTGCCTTAGCTTTGCTTCTTGACACAGAAACGAGAGCTTATTGGTCCTCTCTGCCACATAAAGCATCAGGCAATAAAATGTGTTTCTTCCTCCATCCACCTCCCCCATTCTCTACCTACCCCACCTCGTCTCCCCGGAAAAGGGAAGGTAAGAGCTGTCTGTCTGAGCAGAAAGAGGAGGCAGATTTGACAGCAACTAGAACCATTTGTCAAACCATCTGGCTTCTCTCTTCACCTGACAGGAGGGAAGAGTGATGTGTCAGAAAGAGCAGGGAATTCAGGATCCAAAGAGCTTGCATCTCATCTGGATTTCTGCCGTCTCCTCAACGGGTGGTCTTGCCAGGCCTCAGTTTCCTAAAGAGGGACTTTCCAGAGCCCAGTGGTCAAGTCTCTATGAGAAGCAAGTCTCCATGGGTTGCATTAAAAAATGGGGACTAAAGCCCCAGTATCTATGAAGAACTGACTATTATAAGCCAAGATAAATAGATACATCGATCGATAGATCGATCGATCAGGTGGGAATCTAAGATTGTGGAACTTGTGCTTTGATTTACATGGCCCCTTTTCTCCATGTATCCCCAGTGTATATTTGAAATGGTCCAGGTTTACATTCAGAAACCTCAGAAACCAAATTTAAAAAGACTGGACTTTTTACCAATTGTCCTCAGGAACTTAACTGGTTTTCTTTTTTGTTTATATCAATACACTTACTCTGGGAAGTCAGCTGCCTGTTTGAAAAAAAAAAGAAATTAATGATATCTGAACATTGCAACATTATTTACAAAAAATATATATATTTTCTCCTTTGATTTCCATAGGAACCCCACGAAGCAGAAAGAGAAAAAAATCCTGTTCTCCAGAAGTTGCCATAGCTAAGACAACTGAGGATCAGAGGGCTTACTCTTCCATCCAGAGTACGTGGGTTCTGGGGTCAAGACAAGCAATTTTGCCTTCTGACTAATGCCTGCCTGCTGCCAAGCACACCACAGGCCCTCTGAGTTACAGGCCTGTTCAATCACCCAAAACCCAAATACCCAAGTAACTAGTCACTGCTGGGCACAAGGGGCAGTAAGCAGGAACCTCAACACCCACAGTAGCCATACCAGAGTCTCCTCCCAACCCCTCCAAGGTTTCAAAAAGCTGACGCCCCTTCCAGAAGTTTCTGTCTCCCCCTGAGTGGGTCTTAGGCATGGACAAATCAGGCTTGTGCTAAATGGTGGAATTTGCCATATTGTGACAAAAGTGGGCTTGGATCCCAGGACTCCAACTCACTCAGGGGCCTTGGAAAGTCACTTTCCTCCATAAGCCCCCGTTTCTTCCTCTACCACCAGCTCATCGTTTCAAGACTGCTTCGACATGAGCAGAAGGGGGAAAAGAGAGGAAACGGGCTCCAAAAATACAAACAGTTTAACAGAACAAAGGGTCTTCCTATCCCTTTCTTCAGCTACTCCTCACAAAGATGCAAAGCTGAGCTGAGTATTATCCCCATTTTGCAGTTGAAGAAATGAAGGCCTAGAAGTTCAGAAATTCTCCCAAAAACAACACAGGAGCTAGGAGATTCTCAGCCCATAGCTGGGGGTTAGGGGAGGAATGCTGGTACTGGAGGTTAGCCCAGGGCAGGGTAGAACCAAGCAGTCGTTAAATTCTACAGTTAGTTATTAACCACAATGTTCCAAGACCCCTACTACCCCTCCTCAAAAAAAAAAAAAAAAAGATGCTGGCATTATCCTAATATCAGAGATCTGCACCACCCTCAGGTACTGTCCAAGTCACCACCTCCTTCTACTGCTTCACACACATAGAAACAACCAAGTCCAGACAGCCCTTTGTCTTGATTGTACTATGTCCAACCTTGCAATTTGCAAAGCACTGTCACAACATCCTTATCAAACAGGAATCGTCATCCCCCAAGTTACAGGAGAAAAAGTGGAGGCACTGAGCAGATTCACTTGCCCGGTTCTTCTGGGTCGCTAAAGGCAGGGCTAGCACTCAGATCCAGGCCCCCTCACCCTGAAGGCCCTGTTCCTTCCGCTTGCTTAGGCCACCTCTGAATCGCCAGTACCACCATTTCTTCAGTAAACAACCAGAGTAGAAAGTCAGCTCGGAACTGAGACATCTCCCAACAGAGTAACGATTCGAGTCATACTTCGAGGAATAATTTCTGGGAAAGCAGAGGAGGTGATGCTATCAAACAGTGAAACTTAAAACTCCTACTCATTACCTGCCTGGGAGGGAGCAGGAAATGGGGCTGAGGCCCTTTCCCTACAGGGTCCCCCTGCCCATTTCTGTCACTCACAGTCATTACTAAATTCAGTACTTGAAGCAAATGAAAGATGTTTCCTAGCTCTTTGGCCTTGGGTAAGTCCCCTACTTCTTTGGTCCTGTTACGAATACACACTTGTGCTTACATGCACATACATGGATGCACACACACATGGAACCATCTTTTCATTTACTTAGTGGGGTGGTGACAACAGAAAGCCCCTGTATTTTGTATCCCCGAAAGCAACTACAACTTAGATGGGTACAGCCTCTGCACCCAATGCTCAGAGCAGAACCCTCCACCTCTGCCCTGGGCTTCTAGTTCCCATCCCACTTCTGCTCAGCCCCTCCTGCTAGCCTTGCTTCTCCACCCTTACTTGCCACCATCCTGGGTTAGGCCTGCTCACCTCCACCCTGGATAAGCACTAACTCATCTCTCCATCACCAATCCCAACCTTCCCCTCTACCCTAAATCCATCTTTCTCTGTGTAAAACGCTGTCAGCTCTTCACTAGCTCTTCATATGAAAGCTGTAAAAACACCCTTCAACACGCTGGCTGCAGTTCTCCATACATGCTACGGTCTGTATCTTTCTAAAGGAGCATCTCCATAGTTAGGTCTAGTTTATGGGTCTGGTTTCTAGAGAGAAAGGTTTTGTGCCCAGGCTACAGGAAGGAAACACCCATAGGCCGTAGACGGCAGCTTCAGTCTGCACCTCTGCGGCATGTCACCCCAGAGCTCCTCCAGGGGACCTGGGCAGTGGGGAGTGTCAATTCCTGGGCCAGATGCTGGGAAACACCACTGCACTAGAACTTTTACCAACATCTTCTAATCTTTACAACTTAGCCTGCAAGCTATATTTAATCCCAAATAAAATCCACTTAAACTGGGACTCAGGTTTAATAACCCAGCCTCACTGAAGTTATGTAAATCATCCGTAACAGCTATTGGAACTGGGCTCATAACCAAGTCTATGCAACTTCCCTGGGATGCACTAGTGTTGAAAAGCGACAGGTGCTCTGCCACATGTTTATCTAAATAATCTCATTTAACTTATATATAAACCTTTCTAATAATTATTAGTGCCCCCATTTTACAGATCTGAAAAGCAAGGCCCCACGCCACACAATATGTCTCTGGCAGATTTAGGACTGAAACCAGGTGTGCCGGGCTTGCTCTTTTCCTCTTTCCTCTGCATCATGCATCCCCTTTCCATGTAAACGCTCTCCTGTGTCACGGTAAACAGAAAGTATTTTTCTGTGCACGTGTCACTGGAAGCAGCATCCAGTCGTACATATAAAATTTGGTCTGCAGGCGGCCGGTTAGCTCAGATGGTTAGAGCGCAGGCTCATAACACCAAGGTTGCCGGTTTGATTCCCACATGGGCCAAGGAGATGCACCCTCCACAACTAGATTGAAACAACTCCTTGACTTGGAGCTGATGGTTCCTAGAAAAAAACACACTGTTCCCCAATAAAATGTCTTAAAAAAAAAAAGTCTGATCTGCAAGTCAAGAGAAGGAGTTTTACAAGTAGCACTTGAGTTAAGATACCAATACGGTGGTGGAAAGTGGATTTATCAAGCACAGCATATGAGCACAGCCTGACCCTGGACTGGAAGTTCCCAAAGGTCAAAATCACAAAACACAAGCTGGAATTTCACTCAGTTTCACAAACGCAGCACCTTGGCACATCGGCCTTCCTTGTTACAGGGACAACTGCAAATTCTTCTTCAAGAAAGTTAATAATTAGAGTCAGAAATTCAGAGGCCATCATGTGAACCACTGCCTCCCCTTCAAAAGCTAAGCTTTTCTGATAGAAAGAGGGTTGGTACTCTGAGAACTTGAGAGCTAGGAGAAGAGGTAGTGCCTTCTGACCTAAACTCACCAGGAATGTCACCAGCATCTTAAGCAGACACCACCTTTCCCTCTATCTCTAGAGACACAGGATTAAGAAGGAGCCCAGGAAAAAGCCAAGAGCTGTTCATAAAAGCTATTTGTTTCTAGGACCGGCCGAGTGGTGCATTGGTTAGGAGTTGGCTTGGGATGCCAGCTCTGAGCAGCAGGGCCCCGGTTCAGATCCCACATGAGGGCCAGTGACACTGCGCCCTCTACAGCTAAGATGGTGAACAACAGCTCGACCTGGAGCTGGGATGCCTTGAGGCTGCAGTGGGCTGTCGTAAAGCTACCGTGAGAGGCTGGCAGCTGATGTGAGCTGCCAAGAGCCACCGTGAGTGGTCGTCCAGTGGCCGGTGACCGATCTGCCTCACCCGGGAAGAGCGCAATGATAATACCAACATGGGCCAGTGAAATGACGTCCTCCACAACTAGACCTAAGAACAAAAGGACAGCAACTTGTCTGTTCCCCTCCCCCAATTCCCCAATAAAATCTTTAAAAAAAAGGAAAAGCTATTTGCTCCTAAACCAGTTCCCACGGGCCCTTCTAGTTCCTTAAGTTAACCGTAGTTAACGTCTCAACCCCTCAAGCCTCCTGAGTAGTTCAATTTAATGCATATTCACAGGGTGCCTATAAACGCCAGCCACTGAGCTAGGCTCCAGAAGCTCAAAGATGCCTGCGCTCTGGAGAGCAGAGCCCCGAAACAGATACCACCCATGAAAATCAAGGTGGTCTGTGAGTGGGTTTCTAAAAATGCAAACCATGTGGATGCGGAATGTAGGAAGAGAGAGCAAGGTGCCAAATGGGAGAGCTGCTGTTTCTGGACAGGTGGGATTTGAGCTGCTTATTGAAGGCTATTGCCTGGTCTCCAACATGTAATGAAGAATATGATGAGCACGGGGTGGGCAGGAGGCAGGGAGCACGCGGAAAGGTAGCCTGAAGTCAGACCAGGTAGGGCCCTAAACAGGTATCTTCCTTATGACAGAGATACTGGGAGACCGAGAAAACATACTGCCAGTCTCATGTCAGAGGCTCTGAGCTCACTGGTCTCAGCGAGCAAAATAAAAGGTACCCCTCCAAAAGCCCAAGCAATGTGCATGGGCATGCAAGCCAACGTCCTATCACCCTGAACAAAGGGCAGGGAGCTATATCGGACATGTATCCCTCAGGCCCCAACATGGCCTCTTGAGGCTGGACAATGGTATCACAACCACCAGTGTTAAAGACAAGGAAACAGAAGGCCAAGAAAGTATACTGGTGAAGACCTGATAACTCAGAGCTGGAACTAGGCGGCTGAAGCCTGCTTCTTCAAGGGCCTACAGCATCATTGTAAGTGCCTAGTCACTGAGACCCATTTTAAACTCAGTACAAGAGATTTAAAAATAATAATAAAGGAAGCCAGGGAGGTAGACAAGAAGAAAGGGGAGGGGAGGGGAGGGGGAAGGAAGGAAGGCAGAAAGGAAGGCAGAGAGTCCGTGGTGAGAAGGGAAAATGGTAAAGGTACCACTCTGCTTGCGTATGTTAAAGACAATCATGTTAATACAAGTCAAACATGATACTGTGATTCCAAAAGACTGTTACCATGTTGATAGCCCTGGTATTTTATGAACAAAGATTGTAAACTTCGTACAAATAATTCTTGCCTTTTTACTCACCAAAAAAATAAACATTTATAGGAATATAAATGTATGGGGGGAAACTAGACACATACCAAATTGCTAACGATTATTATTTCTTGAGGAAAAAAGAAAAAGGAATGGAAAGGGGTTTGGTACGTAGCCAAAATAGTCACAAACTCTTCCTCTCCCTATATCCTCAACCTCGCAATGTAACTTTGAAGTTTCCCCCATCAAAAGGGCTCTTTCTACATCCATGTTACTAATAACCGTGTATTCATTCATGGGCCCATAAATTCATCCACTGACTATCCCATAACCCAGTTTACGTATTCCATCGTATCCATAAATATGTAAAAAATTGTAAATACTGTACTAAATTCAAATGTCTTCCTACTAAGTGTAATCAGAGCAACATTTATCGAATGCTTAATATTGGCAAGGTGTTGTGTTAAGCACATCACATGCTTTATTTCATTTAGTCTTCAAAGCGTCCTTTCTTAGTCCTATAATTAACCTCATTTTATAGAAAAGGAAGCTGAGTCACAGAAATTGAGCAACTTGCCTAAGGTCATGTGCCTAATAAGCAAAAACCCTGATTTAAACCCAGACCTTCTAACTCCAAGGCCGGCACAGTCTGCACTGTGTCTTGATGTCACACGAATCCACCAACTGGTTTACCCAGACATAAAAAGGAAATGGCTAAGTGACCCTCTTCTGGCTCCTCGTGAGCACAGCTTCCTTTCGAAGACTCATAACTCACCTGTAAGGCAGCCTAGAATTATACCAGGAATCACAACAAAGTCAGCAGATTCTAGACTCCGGATACCTGGTTTTTAAATAACTGATATCTATTTCCTCATCTCTCACTTATGGCATTTCTGCTGATTTCCAAGTTTTCCTCAAATTTACTGCCAGCAGTTGTACAGTCGCCCTCAGAAGCACTCCTCTGTATCCTGAGAAGCAGTATGCGTAACCCACAAACTTTACAAACGTTTAGCAGAGCTAACGGCTCTCTTGTAACCCCCTCATCTGTTGTGGGCATCAATTTCTTCTTAATGATGTCGATTCTACCCTTCCTACCTTAAAGATCCTCTCCCTTCCATGATAAAGATGACTGGCAGAGGCAGAAAACAGATGTGCAGCCCCATTTTCTGTCATCTGGGCCATTACATCACCATCCTCAGGTTCCAGAAATGCTAGACATCCCCGCAAAAGAACTCCCTGTCCTGGAGCCCATTCTAACCCCACCCCTGCCCAGGAGGTAATGAAAATGGAAGGCCGCGATTGGCTGCCAATTACATCATTGCTCTCCAGGCCTGATTAAACTCTTAATTAATTGAACTCCACTTTACTTCTACACCTGACTCCATGGGCAAATAAATAACGACAAAGAGAACAACATAGGGTGAAAGCAGCAATAAACTATGGCTTCTGGCTCAGGCAGGAAAGAGGAATCGTTTGCAGGGGTTACCTGTCATTAAGAACGATTTGGTCGCCAGGTGGGGACATACAGTTCTCTATATTAAATTAGAGGAATGATTCAAAGGGGACCAGTTTCAGCTGACGAGCAAAAAGAAAATCAATTTCAGGTTGCCAGGACAACTAGACTTTTCCTGCAAGAATAAATTTGAAACAGCCCTAAAATCTGACAACTAAATGTTTCCTCACATGACATCACATCCCTAAAACGTGTGTTGAACCAGGGAGATAATCAGGCCTGCTAATTACTTTCTACAACACTCATATGATGCAGGATTGATGCTCTGGGCTGCAGCCTGACTCTCCTCTAGCAGCTCCGCTCACTCTGTTTTATAGTGATCAAGGATTATGTGCTTCTTAAAATGAATGTGAAGGCATACCGTTGTCAGTTAGTCCTTGGATCCTAGAAAAAGGAAGGTGGTCATCTTTTTAATACATATCCCCTAATGGTTTAGATCTATACACATGTTCCCTGTCCTATAATTCATTGGCTACATCTTCCAGAGAATGGGTCCAAAGTCATAGAATTATATTTAACATAATGTTGGATCTAAAGGGACTTAGGAGATACTCCTTGTTATACCAGAGGGTGAATCCAAGACATTGATAAGCAAAGCAATTGCTCAAGGTCAATACAGTTGGTCAAATGCAATCAGGACTGGAATCCAGGTCTTCTGATAATGGTTCCTATGCCATTTCCTTAAATAGCTGCCATCATTCCATCTCTGCCTTTCAGACTCTGGGAACTGAAGTTAAGTCCACTTGATCTCCTATTAATCCTCATGAGGCAATGACCCCAGATGGCCTTATCCCAGGAGTTCAGAGCCCTGACCCCAGATCCAATAATATCTGATGAGATGAGCCTTCTCTATGCATTTATGTTCTCAGAAGGCTGCATATCAACTTACCTCCAGGGGCTATTAAAAACAAGAACAGCTAATAAATCACTGGAAAGCACTTTGCAAATGTAAAGTAAAACAAAAATGCTAAGCATCAATAATATAAGTGCCTGAGGCTGAGGCAGTTCCCTGGAGAGCATGATGATTTCAAGCAGCTAAGCTATGCCCACCATCATCCACCAGGAGAGGTGAAGGCCACACCTCTTCCCAAACCTCACTCCCCATTCTTCGATGGCTCCCAAATTGTCAAGTATGCGTCTCGATCTATTATAACATATTATATAATGATGGACATGCAGAAAGGTACTTGCTGTTAATTCATTAGGTGATAGGGCCTTTGCTAAGTGTGGAGAAACACTGAGAGGAGATCTGAATCAACAGACATATAAAGCACATGTCAAGCTGGCCCTAGCTGGTAATAAATGAAGAAGCCCATGAAACACAATGAGCCCATTAGAAGGTGTTTGAGAGTGAATTCAGCCTTGAGAGGTCAGGAGAGTGTAGCACACATTCAGGCTCAGATGCCAATGGGGGAGAGAGGGGAGGACACAGCACTCCTTCCAACCACCTACATGGTTCTTGGTTGTCATACGTGGACCAAGCAAGATAAGCAGATAAGGGCAAAAGAGGAAACCACAGGTGAGGAGAGTAATTCAGAAATCAAAATTGGTGTCAGAGAGATTTGATTTCTAACCCTGAACCTGCCACTACAAGTTGGGTGACATTGGGCAAGTTACTTAAATTTCTCTAAGCCTTAGTTTCCTCATGCATCTAATAGGGATAATACTCAGACGTACTGCACAGGTTGGCTTTTGAGAATTTGAGGAAATGAGGTATGGAAAGTAATATACTCAGTGCCTGACATTTAGTATGTGTGCAGTAAATATTGTGTTATCATGGTAACCATGCATGATATAAAGAGAGGCGGGAAGCGGGAATCCAAGAACAGAAACAAAAGGCAAGAAGTAAAGCATGAAGTTAGAGGTCTAGATCAGGGGAACAGGTGTCTTGGTAAGGCAGGCGGAGAGAATAAAGGGTGTGGAGTCAGCTATGAAGAGGAAAAAGAAAAAAAAAGAAAAAAAAATGGAAGACAACAGAAAGAATAGGAGCAAAGGCCTGAAGGAAAGAGCTGCTGTGTGTTTAGTTTGTTATGTTTACTTCTTTAAGCATATTTCTGTTAAGTCATTTTTTTAAAAATCATACTTCCATTCCATTCTTCAAATGTTAGCACGAGAGGACCTTGTTTTGTTCATGGACCAGCACCAAGAAGAGTTCCTGGAATACAGTAGGTGCTCAATAAATATTTATTGATTGAATAAATAATGCCCAGCTAGAATGGGTCACTGTTGCTGACAAGAAAGAGTCACCAAGAAAAACAGCAAGACTTAGTTTATACTTCTGTTCCCTCACTTTAATAAGGTGGGAGGGATAACACAGGTGAAAACATAGCTCATGGCTCCTGGTGGGCAGTCTCCGTAGATTCTCCAAATTTGAATCAGACTGACCCACACCCAGGACAAACAAAAGGCAGGCCATTCCCTGGAGGAAACCCCAAGAGGAAAAGCAGGGCCTCTCTGTGAAAACAGAGAGGGTATCTGGGGAAATGCAGTCTATGCAGCCAAATGAGGTTTTATTCTGAGATTGATGGTTCAAAGCCAGGAAAGGCCCTGGTCATTGGAGAAAGATGCCAGTTTCCATCTCTTGAGAATACTATGTGCCCTGGAACTAAAATAGAGGTGACAACAGACTCCTTAAAAGAAATAACAGTTGAGGAAGAGGACAGGATCTAGAAAGGACTGGATTTAAGCACCAAATGAAAGGAATGAATTAAAGTCTTGCCTAGAAGCCTTGCCTATCAATTTTCATGGTGTTTCTTCAGTCCCCCTTCCTAAATTTGGAAGGATTAATTCCTGCATAATTCAGAAAGCAGACTTTGCCCATAATGAAGAATGTACAGCGAGTTGGAGATGAAAGTACTAATTACAAAATAATGAAAGGAGTCAATAGCAACCATTTCACTCTTCCACTGTGAGATCTATCAGAAGTTTATAGAGCCTGCAAGGTCGGCACTTCTTGCTCTGGCTGTGCCTAATTCTGAGAGACCATTATTATTTATAACACATGAAGCACTTTCCATCTGCAAAGTGCTTTGGAATCACTTTTTATTAGTTACTCAGCATTCTTAAATCTAAACACAGCTAAAGTCCCAGTGAAGGGCAGCAAACACTATGATTCGCTTATTTATCACACTCAACAGGGTCCACACAGCTCCTCCCAATGATGGGACAAGTTGAGTAAGGGGCAAATCAAGCACTAAAAATGAGAAATCCAAAATTCAATGCAACATTCATTTATCGAGGTCACCTGGCACGGGGCTAGGTGTTTGGAGTTGCAACAGGAGGAGGTACCGAAATAAATCTGACACAGCTCTTGACCTCAAGAAATTTATAGTCTGGAGCTATTTGAGAGAACCTTTATGATTCCTTCCAACTTGAAGATCGTGTCGTTCTAAGAAAGTACAAAGAGCTCTCAAATATCATGTACAGGAACATGTTCCTACATGACTCAAGACCTGTGCAATTACGTAGATACGTAGTCCCAAACATGGAATTAAAGGGAAAGAATACAGCATGAGCATATTTCCCCAATTTTCCATTTCCAGAGTCAAGATAGGCCACCCCAAATCATATCAGAAGAAATTTTAGGACAAATGAGAGTTAATAATCTCTCAAGAGGAGCAGACAGCCAACCAAACAAATGTACTCTAAGAAGAAAATATAAATGTAGCAGGGTATAGTGTCCATAAAGGCACTTACGAGATTTACAAATAACCACTGATGGAAGTTACAATTAGTTTGTATATACCTCTCAACATTAAAGGCTACAGCTTTTGCAGCCACTACGCTTTACTATAAGGTATCACATAAAATAGTCAAGTACAGCTGGACTTATCACCTGGCAAGAATGCAAGAGGAAGGACTGAAAAATGAGAGGGGAGATGGGGTATTCTACATAAATTTGAAAGTCCTTTCCAACCTTTGGCTTATGGTTCATAGCACAAAGCCTGGCATAGGTCAAATGTTCAACAAACAATTATTAGTTCTCTGTTGTCTTAATAAATGAAAGAAAGTACACATGTAAGAATGAACAGTCAGAAACTAGAAATCCTCAGTTCTGTTAGCCATCATGGGGCCCTAGTTGATAAATCAGCTATGAAAGCAAACTGACTGACACATCACCCCACTAGTCACCAGGACTGATTCACCAAATATCATGGCTCACATGATTCTCTACTAATTAAATGCCATCCTCTACCATCCTCTCGTAGGGGAGGAGGTTTGCATATGTATGTGTATGTTTATCCTGCTTTACTGCTAGGCTGAAACTTCCAAAGGCAGGAGGTACGGTGCAGCCATAACAGCACTGGACAAGTCTTTTTACTATGCCACCTCTTTACCACATCACACTGGACAGCCTCTTCACATTATTCGAGCAACACTTTGCTCTTCAGTTAAATGACAGTAATATTCCAAGGCCTGCCACCCTCATGGACCTCTTGTGAGGATGTGATGAGTTCATGGGTATGAAAGGGGTTAGTCCACTGTAAAGCTCTGTATAAACCTGCATCACATATCATACTCCCAAAAGGATCAGTCATGGTCAAGAAATTATTATTGTTTATATGGCTGGTCTTCCCTGTGGTTTTCTCATAACAACGCCAAGCATTCGTAACCATTAAAATGTATGCTTTTTGCTAAAGCTTAAGATACATTCTGTATGGCTTCCCTAATCTCCCCTAAATGACTGTAGAGTCTATCACAGAACCCCAAAATCCTGATTCATTTCTTCTCAATTGCACTCCTGACCCAGCAAAACTACCACACCGTCATTTGCAGTTTCCTGTTTTTATGTGCACATATATGTCCATGCTATCAAAGGGCTCCCATCTTAAAGTCAAGTTGAGTGCTACATGTGAAATGAAAGGCCTCCGAAGCCCCCATTCCCTAAAACTAAAACCACCAGTTGGAAATTGACTGTGAAGGAGCTGAATGTTATTCTAAATAATTTGGTCATAACAGTATGGTGTGTAGGAACTCACAGAGGGGGCATTTTGGTTTTTTCTACTTGACATTAGAGAGGATATTGAATGGGCAGAACTTTGTGTAAGTTGATAAGCTCGGTGTCACTGGCAATACCAAGTAGGGGACATATGAGACATGAAGAGACACCCTGGAAATATATTAAATTCCTGCTTTAAGAGAAGAGACCTTCAGGGCCCACTAGCCCTTACTTCCAAATGGAGCAATGAAGGCCCAACAACTTGAAGCATCTTAAGTCACAGGGCAAGCTCACAGCACAGCTGTCTCTAGGCTCCCACTATCTCTGGGGCAATCGCTCTTGCCTGCTTCCTTCTCCTCCCAGGACCGGAGGCTGTGCGGTAGCCAGCTCCCAGCCAAGGAGCATCACAGAGGTAAGGTAGGGTCGTGCCTGGTGCCTCAGCCTCACAGGGAGGAAGAGGGTTCCTCAGAGCGATATCTTTCCACAATTGCCCAGAGTGCTGCCGAGTACAGGCTGCCATCAGGACATTCAAGCCCAAGGGCTGGAATATTTTGTCAGGTAACAAAGGGACCTCCCTTTAGCTCAGCTGAGACAATAAAGCCCTGCTTTTAGAAAGGAGAAGGGAGAGGTCAATTTTGTCTAGAACCCCTTCCAAAAGGAGCAGACAATAACCAACTGTTGCGACAAGACTTCTGTAGTCTGTTGACAATAGACTACAGAACCCATGAATACAAAAAGGAGCATTAGAAATCATGCCTGGCCTCCGAAAGTATAAACGACTGCAGTCCTCTCTGGGGCCAGAATTTTGCACTTCAATTTCTCCTTAGCCTTCTTAACATCTGTGACAGGCAAGTGACTCATCCAGTTATTGACTGGAAAGCCAACACCTCAGTTTCACATGCTTAGTTCCATTTCCTAAGGTGTGAGATCTGCCTCCTGCTGGTCCCACTTCTCCCACAGAGCAAGTGGAAGGTATAAGCGAGTCAGACAGTCAACAAGGCCATCACACGGCTGCATCTGCTCAGTGCACATCTGTTCCTACAACTTTGTGTCGGGCATACCCCCATCTCTTGTCCAGCCACCAAAGGGACAAGCAGAGAGGGAGAGCACGAAGATGCAGTAAAAGCATTTCATCTCTACCCTGAGCAAGAAGCTATTTGCCAAGCGAAGGCTAATAATGTGTCCAAGACATATTTAAGGAAATCACAAAGAAAAATTCAAGACCAGGGTTTTATTCCATCTTTTTAAGTTCAAACCACAGAAAGTATTTGGGAGAATTAGAAACTCCTTTCTGCGGGGAATTCCACAGGAACTGGAAAATCTAAGGCAAAATTAGAACCAAAGAAAACAGAAATAGTAGAGATCTTGGAGATCATCAAATCCAGCCAGCCCTGCCACTCTGACACTGAAAAACACGGGCCAGAAAGAGAGTTTCACAGCTGGATGGCGGTGGAGTTGGGCTGAGAACCCACATCTGCTGACTCCAAGAATAATTTCTTAGTCCTCATTCCATGCTAGCACTGACTTGAACACTGACTCCAAATTAAACCTACATGCAACTAAAATGAAAAGGAAAAATAAACTGTTCCCTGTGGCAGATGCTTGGAAAACCGGCTTCTCAAAACTTCACTGCTCGTGTTCTGCAGAAGATGTAAACCAATGAGGGTCCTATTTTGTCAGTCGTGTATGCACATTTCTTAGGAATGCATTCTATGTCTGGTATTCTCCCTCAGCTCCCTCTGTCTGTCACTTTTTTTGCCATATATGGAATTAAGCTCTGATGCCTGGGTCACAAAACTCAGGCCTGGGGTATGAATGCAATCTGGTTTCTGAGCTGTTTGTCTTTACTGGAAACCCAATGAATCCATCTAGGAAACATTTACTAAAATGCAAAAGGCAAGGAGAATTGATTCACACCCTGAACTTGGCACAGGAAAAAAAAAAAAATTTTTTTTCTTTCACTCACCTAAAGGTATGCTAACTAGATTCTGTGGAGAAAGTGATAAGTTTAACAAAAGTAGGAGGCTTTCTTTCTCAAGAATTTTGTGCGTGCACACACACACACACACACACACACACACACACACACGCATGTGTTGGGGGAGGGGAGGAAAGTTGTTCCAACATAAGAGTTATTGTAGAAAGACAAAACTGACACTGAAAAAGCAAGACACAACAAGCTAGCCAATGAGAACATTTATTAGGCACTCATCTTTCTTGCTATGACTTAGTTATCTCTTCATGTGGTATCTGACTCAAACTTCTGCAAACTGAATTTCAGAAGCAGAAAAATCTCTTTGAAAACAGAGATAACCTGTAATTGGCACTCCACTTTAAAACAAGAATTAAGGATATGAGTAATTCCACACAATATTTTCAAAAGGAATTATACAAAGAGAACTCAATAAACACATTCCCTAGACATGCAAAGCTTAGAAGGATAGGATGATAGAATGACAGAGGGGGAAACCAAGGCCCCAGGAATAGAGATCCCTTGTCTAATGGCACAGTTCAGTAGGATGGAGAACTCACAAATTCAACATGGAGCACATTAAATCTAAAAGCAAAATAGATAGGTCTGCATAAAGGCCTATGGCCTCCAAAAGCAAAGAGAAATCGACTACCTGTTAACCTTAATAGTACATATGCCACACTCACTGTAGCATTCATTTACGCCCTAGCTTTGTTATTTTTGAGAGTAAACTTTTTGTCTCCTTAGTGAGACCTGAAGATGGTCTGTATCCCACAATTGAAAAGCCTCTGGAGGCAGATAGTCTTGGTTAGAATTTTAAGGTCCAACAATTCTGTGAAGTATTATAGAACCTTGAGCAAGTTATTTATCCCCTCAGTATCTCTAGTGATCCATCTGCAAAATGGACATAATTATGTCTACCGTATAGGGTAGTTGGAAAGATGAAATGGGCTTTTTACAAAGTGTCTACCTAGCAGTGTTTGACATATAAGTAAGCACTTAGTAAACAGTACCCATGAATAGCATACTCATTCAGAATTCCCGCCACATGGAGAATGGATGAGTTCGTGCAGTGGCACGAGTCAGGGAACCTAAGGTTCAAATGTCCGTAATTCGTCTTAACCTCCCTGTGAACCATAAGCCTGTGATTTACATGTACAATCTTGTTGCGTCTCCTTTGCCCTGGAGTTGTCGTGAGCCGGGAAAAGCTCTTTAGAAACTGTCTTGCCTTATGAAAATGTAAAGTATGATTTTCAAGGTCAGAACCTTTGGGAAACAGTAGAGTGTCACATGAATGCAGGTGCTGCATAAGCATCAGTGGAGAAATGAGAGATGGCCCAGGCTTTACTTTTATAACTTGCTTTACCTAAAAGGCAAACTTGGCACTTAAAACAAAAACAAAAACAAATAAACACAAAGGTTTCCTTAAAAATAACTTGAGCGTGACGTTACTCCTCTCATAAATGTTCCTAAGACAGAGGCTGTAGGCCCAGAGCCCCCAAAATGGTGGTAAGAATTTACCTAGACTACGACTCGGAACAGTAATGAGTACTAATGAAATGCTGGCCCAGGGGCGCCCAGGCTCTGGGGAGGCCTGGGGGCTGACAAGCCTCCTAAGAAGAATCACCTCAAGTGAGCAAGCTAAGAGGCCTGCGTCAGGTGGAATTTCAAAGCCATTGTGAGGAAACCAGCATGGCCTATGGTCCTTATCAGTACAGGTGCCACTTCCTCAACCTTGAGAGACGTACAGAGAGACAGGAAGTTTAAAGACGGCTGGCACATGGTCATCAGGGCTGCCAGGGGTCTGGCAACACGTCCAATACAGTGGTTGTCAAAGAGGGTTCCACGGAGACAGAGTTCTGTAAAGAAAACTTAGCTCTGGGTGGAAGCCTATTGGATCTTCTTCCATTTAATGAGAGTGCCGCCATATAACTACACTTTGGCTATTTTACATATTGGGATGTCACATTCCATTCCATGAGGGTAAAAAAAAAGGATTCCATGAAGGAAAAAGATCTGAAACACCAAGAGTCTACTGTCAAAAGTCATGCAGCCAGTTAATGCCTAGACCACACAGAGGTTTCTTGGAGAAAGGCCTGGGAAAGAGGAGATAATGAGAAACAAACAGTGAAGGTTAAGAAATCTCCAGAAAGCATGCACTGCAATTAGAGAGGTCAGCTCAGCCCCCTAACAGGCTGGAAATTTCTAGAAGGATTTGAGAAGCAAGAAGTGAAGGATCACGGGAGTCAGAAGGTGCAGGTACTCCAGGTGTGAAACTCCTTTAGCTTCTCTCCATGCTCATCTCTGGGTCTTCACACCCAGATGAAATGCCCTCGAGGAAGCGTCTCCTGAAGAAGGAAGGCAACAGCACACGCTTTTATCCTTTTTCTGACTCTTGAGAGGGTGCAATGGCACCTCAGGTAAAAATCCCTCATGGGTGACAATGGACTGCAGCTTTCCAATGCCAAATAGGGGTAAAGGGATGCACATCAGCCCTAGAGTAGCCTAGTGAATGTGCAGAAAGGGCTCTTCAATCTGCTCAGTAATGGCAACAGAAAGTGCCAAATAAGTGAGTCAAGAAATATTTCTGGGAGAGCTATTCAACTGGAATGCTTGGAGAGCCACCCGCATGGCAATAACTCGATCTGCCCTCATCTTTTAGAACACACATGAGCCCAGGGTTAAAAAAGGACTTCACAGCTCCAGATGCAGCCAAATAAATAAATAAACACACAGAAATCTCTCAGTGGCTCACTGAAGTTATTAGTGAGAAAGTTATGTTCGTAATAAGGATGCGGTTTCATTCTTTTCTCCCTCTCTCTCTTTCTCTTTCATATCACATCTTTTCCCCCAACCACTCTTGGTAGTGAGCAGTTTGTCATGTTTCCAAGGGAAGCGACGCAATCTCCTGCGTGGCCGATCTATCTAAAAAACATATCATCTGTCTGTGCGGCAGAAAGCCCAGTTGGAATAAGCAAGTTCTGTGCGTTCAACTAGAAAACACTTCTTGTTCTCGCTGTCAAAATAATTCTGTATTAAACTTCTGGGATATGTGACTAATGTGCTTAGAACCTTTTGGAGCGACTGGTTTATTTATTTTAGGGAGGGGAGTACTGCGGGTGGTGGCGGGGCGGTGAGAGAAAAAGAGGAGGAGGAAGAGAAAAAGAGGGGGAGAAAGGACAGAAAACAGTGAAGAACAGGCCGAGTCCGCTCAGAGACCTCACATCAGCTCCTAGGAGCTGGCACTGCCACCCTTTGTTATCGGAAGCCTGAGAAGGAACAGAGCCAGGCTGGAAGAAAAAAGAAAAGACATACAAAGACAGGCAGCATGTACTTCCCAGAGGTAAGGTTGCCTAACAGTTCCTAAAAAGACTCTGGGAAGTTAGAAGTAAAAGTAAAACCACACACACACACACACACACACAAACACACACACACACACACACACACACACGCCAATTATCATATCACAGCTCTTTCCAAAATCCATAACAGCTCCCTAATGCTTACAGAACAAAAGCCCTAAACATGATGGGGGTGGGCATCTAACAGTTCTATGATTTAATACAGATGCCTCACCTCCAAGCATCTTCTACACGCAGCCTGCCGTTCCCATTCTCTACACATTCTCATGCCTCTGCTGTTCCCTTTGCCTTGAAGACTTAGCTCTCCCTTCCTTGTTGATTAAAGCCCTGGCTATCTTTCAAAGCTTAGACTACCACCCCACCCCTGAAGCTTCCCTCAGTGGCAGCAAACAGAAGACCTGGCCCTCCAGCGTGCTCATAACTCTAGTGCCTTCCACCTATCTGCCTACTCCTTGGCCCACCCTCTCTCCCCAGAAACCAGTTTTCCTACAGCACCCACAGTGTGCATGTAGGCATGGGTACACACACACACACACACACACACACACACACACTGAGCCTCTTGACGTCAGAGGCCCCCTTTTTTCTCACTGGGCTTCCTGCAAAATAGTGTCAGGTCTGCATATACCAAGCACTCAGTCAGTGCACACCCATCATGGAACCTTCAAGCCTTTCACAGCAGGAAAACTCAAGAGACATAAAAAAATCAGCTGAAAAACTCTTCAGAAGAGAAAGGCCAAGAAGTTGCTCGCACTAAACCTCTCAAGTCAGCACTTGAAAGCTGCCCTGTTCCCTTCTCAATCCAGTTGTGCTGTGAGAGTCTCCTCTCCGGCTTTGAGTTGGAAAGGGGGTGGAAGGCTGGGAGACTAAATGAGGAGGCTTGGCTGCAGGGGAAGCTTCCAATGGAAGACAGATGAGGTGACCAGGTAAATAAATCTAAAGCGCATCATTTTTATAATCTGAAAAATATTTGTAGTTGAAATCACGTACTTACTTTGTGTTTTTGTTTTAATTTTTTATTTCTAATATGTATATGTAAATATTAAAAAATATTTATTGAGTTGTCGGAGAAGTCATGACGTATTTTTTTTCTATGTTTTTCATTGCAAAAATGCATCATGACTTTTCCGACAACCCAATATGTATGTGTGGCGGGGGGTGGGGGGGGCGCAGGGAGAGGGAGAGAGGGAGAGAGAGAAGCAAAGGAAGAAAGAATGGGAGAGAGAAAGAAACAGGTGGAGAATAGGGATGGGAGAGTGACCAGGACAATGACGGACGAAAGAGTGAGGGCCTGTGTGCTGCCAGTCAGCTTTGGCGGGCTCTGGGTCTAAAAGGCTCTCCAGAGTTATTCGGCAAAGAGAGCTTCAGAAAGCAATTTTCATGGTCCTTCAAGCCCCACCTTCCTCCCCAAATTCTTTTCAAAAATCAGCTCCAACCTCCTAAAAGAGAAAAAGGAAAAGTGAGACCCAATTCA
>NW_017731364.1:5807230-5810026 GCF_001890085.2 Hipposideros armiger | reverse complement strand
TTCTTCCTTTACTATGCAATGCCTCTGACAATCAATTCCATTTCCACAGCATCCAAGGCAGAGCACAGACACCGGCAAGCCAGTTAATGCAAAGCTCTTGCTCCCAGGCATGTATGAAAGTGAAACTGAGTTGATCCTGGGCTGCCTTATGCAATTCACTAATATAAGCTGATTTCCTCCCCACCCCACCACTGAAACTCTGATTCCCTATATTGTAAAGAAGGGGATGGAGAGTTCCAGGCCTGAAATGATAAAGACCAGGTGCAAACTGTGCTGACCACAAAATGAAGGGAGATCCTGTCTCATAACTGGCAGCCACTTCCAAATGAACATAGGTAACACCTACTGAACTAGTACAATCTTATAAAATTCTTCCTGCCCTTATAAGGGCAGCTTTAACTGTTTGGACTCTCACCTTCTTTTGTAGTTTTGGAATGCATCATTTGTAGAATTTAACTTCTGAAGAACAAGTGGGCAGATCCAATTTTAGTTTAATGTCTAATCACTTAAGTTCATCAGGCATTTATTGAGCAAAACCCATGTGCACAGAGGGCCCTGAGCAAGACCCTGGAAGTACAAAGGTGAATTGAGATACAATCACTGACTGTGCAACACAGTAATTCGCCTTGTATGCACTAAGTAAAGGTTAACTATTGAGCATCACAATACATAAATACCATAAATATTAATTATAATGTGAAAAGTCCAGGATGTATTTAACAATAGAGGACTGCTTTAAAAAGCAAGACCCAGAACAGCTGTCTGCAGTGTATACACACTCAAACACACACACACACACACACACACACACACACACACACACACAATGGAACATTATGCATTATAATGTATTTTGGGGTAATCGGATTACAGGCAATCTAGATTTTGTTCTTTATACTTTTTTATGTTTTTCAAATTTTTTACAATGACAATTAATTATTTGTATATTCAAAAAAAAGTGCCAATAAAATGCTGAAAATAAAGAACACTAGTAGCCTCAGAATTCTTAGCTTCCCAAAGAGCTTCTGTATTAAACCTTGATATTTGACACCCCAGTCCCTCACTCAGAAGATGTGTGTTTGTGTGTGAATGTGCACTCACGTGCACCTAAGCACACACCTATGGTTAATACTAAGTAACCTAAAATATGGGATCCTTAGTGGGATCTTGGCTGGAATGGGAGGGGATGCAGGGAAGACTGGATAAGCTCCAGGGGACAGACCATCTTCTTTCAGAGCAGCTCAGACTGGAGTACATCAGAATGGCTGCTGATCAGAAAAACTATTCAAACACAGGAGATGCATGGGAAACAAAAAACCAACAGTGGTGTTCAGCACGAGTCCTAAATTGAAAAAGCAGAAGGACAGAGCTCCCAGCTGCAGGCATGGGCTTGTGAATGAGTTGCTTCTCTCAGGAGCAATTCTATGTTCCTGTTCCTGGGTGACAAGCTGCAATGATTAAATCATCTATTTAATCATGATTCATGATTAAGCCTCACACCTCTAGAGAGGCCAGGAAGTTATAGACATAGGTCTTTGCAAATATGTTTATTTGATTGTTTAGACTAAAAAGGAAGAAACTGCTGTTAAAAACATATACAGGGCTGGCCAAGTGGTGCGTAGATTAAGAGTTGGCTTTGGGAGCACCAGCTCTGAGCAGCAGGGCCCCGGTTTGGATCCCACATGAGAGCCAGTGATGCTGCCCCCTCTACAGATAAGATGGTGAACAACAGCTCCACCTGGAGCTGGGCTGCCATGAGTCACTGGTGACGGCGAAGGCTGCCATGTGTAACTTGTAACAGTTCTTAATGATTATTCTTGTTAATGTTATACATGCATTCACCAACCAATCCTGTAATAATTAGAATTATTATACAATCTAATCTCATAATAAAGCCTCTATTACACTTTATATTTTTATAAACACGTGTTAGCTAAGAAAGGATAAGATATTCTTCCCAAAGTTGCCTAGTGAATGTGCTCTATTAACTAAGACTTAGCTAAGCTAGTATTAACTATCAATGTATTTATTGCCCTAATTGTTTAACTATTCAATAGTTCTTAATAATTATTTTACCCATAACATAAATAGCTTTGACAATCACTATTAAATAATGTTGCATTTTACTCTTATAACATATACTTTTATTTGTAGAATCTCAGGGTATAAAAAGCACTTTAAGAAGATTCTTCACTACAAGTTACATGTAAAAGGTTTGTCTATATTTAAAGTAAATATCTGGAAATTAACTTAGTTTTACAAGTATTAACTGGAAAGTAATATCTAAATATAAGCAACAAATCTGAAATTCATGGTTGTTCATATTAATGGTTTTGTGCTGATAGGACAGTAACCTATGAGATGTTAGCATCATTGATCATGTACTCAAATGCTTCCTGCGCAAACTCAGAGATGCCCAAAATTTAATGAAGGAGGCATCTGAAGCAGAGATCTAAGCCAAAGAGCAGCTTTAGGGCAAATATTAAACCAAAGCCAGTGCATCCTTACAGATAACTGAGGCACCTGATTCTAAGATGGTGCTTCTAGATCTTTAGTGTCTTAGCATAGGAGCACAACATCAGGCAATAACTAAAACTTTTAATACATAGGTATCAAAAGCCTGCCACAAATCAGACACTATACTAAGGAAGACATCTAGAAGAACTCACAGCCCAGCACTGGAGACAAATATGTACACAGCTAACCATTACAGTGTCCACAGAGGTCTATCTATACATGGAGTATGTGTGGTGGGGGTGAAGGGGGTGCACCTACGTTTTGAGTGGGTATTGGAAA
>NW_017731364.1:5800769-5805170 GCF_001890085.2 Hipposideros armiger | reverse complement strand
AATATGGTCTTTAAACACATAAAAAGATGTTCACCTTCATTCATAATACAATATATATGAATTAAAATTAGGCTGAGATATAATTTCTCACCCATCAGATTGGCAACAATTCAAAAGCTTGACAAAATGCTCTTTGAAGATGCTGTTGGGATATCCCCAAAGAGAGGAATTTAGCACTACCTAACAAAACATTTCCCCTTGACCCATCATTCCTACTTCCAGGAATATAGGCTAAAGATATACCTCCAAATATGTGAAAATAATTATGCATATTATTCATTGAAGGAAACTACTCAAGATTCAAGCAAATCATTTACATAAAAGGGACAGTGACAGAGAGAAAGAGGAAAGGAAGGAAAGGCAGAGAGGAAGGAAGAAAAGAAGGAAGGAAAACAGGAAGGGAGGGAGGGAGGGAGGTGAACAGATTGACTGAAAGGGAGAGAGAAAAATTTTTTAAAAGTAAAGTGCAAAAGAGCATATATTATAATATGTTAACTTTTATATAAGAAAAACAAGAAATATAAAAACATACACATATCAGGTTTACAAAGAAACAGAGGAAGGATAACCAAGAAAACAATGAAGTATAAGGAGTAACATGGTAGAAGAAATATTGGAGGGAGCAGTATACTTTTCTGTATAGATCTGACATTTGGAAGCATGTTAATGCTTTACATATTCAAAAAATAAAATTCAATCAATAGGGCATGGTGGGAAGGAGGGAAACTAAAGTGAAACCAAACTGAAACAACTGAACGCAAATATATTTCAAATGAACAACATAGTGACATTAGAGGGGTGGGGAGGTTGATAAAGAGAAAAGAACCAATCTGGGTATTCCTGAACAGAGAATTTGACAGTATACCCCCGTCTTGAGCAGGGTTAAAGTTTGGAGAGGAGCATCACAAGCAAATTCCAAACGATTTTAGCAAGCTTGTTTTGTGCACTGGTATGGACAAAAAAAAAAAAAAAGAAAAAGAAAAAGAAATTAGCATTATTATTTGTGTATACATATTGAGTTGTCAGAAAAGTCATGACATATTTTTTCTGTTTTTCGTTGCAAAAATGTGTCATGACTTTTCCGACAACCCAATAAATGTATACACAACCACATAGTTAGAGGTATGTAGATATAGATGTAGATGATACACACACACACACACACACACGACTATATACTTTTATGTGTAAAATTTCCTAGCTCTGGCCATTGAAAGGGCCTATGAGGAAAGGCACCACAATAGCCATGAGAACACATAGCACTCAGATAATGGCTCGTAAGTCCATTCTCCACTAAAAAGAACCAGGAGATATCCAAGAATAGTTGATTTGGGGCCTCAGGTAGGGAAAATACAAGAGGAAACTAGAAGATCGTTTTATTCCAGCAGGTAAGTAAATTCTAACAGTAATATAAAACGATGGGAACATGTCACAAGGACACAGGAGCCAGCTTAAAGGAGCTCCCACTGGACAAATCTGAGACAATTTTGGCGTCAAAATAATTACATAGCACTAATAAATCATGCAAGATTGAAATTGAAGTCTAGAAGTCTATACTTATATACTAGAAAGACGGAGGAGAGAAGGGAGGGACCCACTTAGGTAGAATGCAGAACGCTGAATGATAAATGTGAAGGAAGTGCTAAAGGTGGGAAATCATAATTTTGCAAACATCACAGTAAAGATTGATTTAGGCAAGAATTTACAGGAAATTTTTGATGAGGAGCAAGAATAAAATATCTCCTTAGAGACTGCTTAATAACTGCAAGGGAAAAAATAGTAACTATATAGTGGAAAACTGGACAACACCTTGACTAGGTGATTAAAACGAACATTACGAACCTCCTGATATAATAACACCTGGGAGGACACAACATCACCTGTGCAGTATTCTAGCAAGAAATGCACGACTGAATCTAAATATGAGTAAACAACTGATTAACACAAAATGAGGACTATATATTTCTTAAATGGAGAGAGGGGGGCACTGTGTTCTTCAAAACATCAATGCCATAGATGATAAAGAAAAGCTGTGGAAACGTTCCAGATTAAAAGAGCCTAAAGAGACATGACAACTCAATGCACTGCCTGATCTTCGATCTGGATTCTCTACTATGTGTGTGTGTGTGNAAACTTTAACAATGATTATCACTGAGTGGACCTGGAGAGGTTTTTATTCTCTTCTTTGTACTATTCTGCATTGTTCAAATTCTCTTCAGTGTTTGGAAAGTTCTTTGTTTTTTGGGGTTTTTTTTAAATAATAAGCCTATTTAAAAATAAAAGAACAAGATAAAACCTTTTTTAAAAAGAAGAAAAAATTAAAATAAAAACGCACCCACCAGCCCCATGCCCTTGCCCAAACGTGTTTTCCAAACACAAGTCTTACTGCCCGCCCCAGCCACACCCAGCGCACACAGGATACACTGTGGGAAGGGGTCCCTCACCCTTTAAAAATCATCTCTTCCTTAATTATGTGATGAAAAGTATTGTGAGGTCAACAGATGCTAAGATGGAAGGGACGGCTGCAGGCTCTGGGCATCTTCCTCTAAAGGAGCAAGGCCCCTGGGGATCTCTCCCAGAATGCATTTCCAGTCCCTGCCTCTCACTGGCCTTGGTCAGGCCTCCACCTGGACGCCGCCTGGCCCCCACCCAGAACACCACCACTGTACTCTAGAAACACTGTATTTTTCAACACTGGCTCTACTGATTCCATCTGCGAGGTGGCTTCCCTCCCACAGCTGTTGTTGAGGCACAATTGCTAAAAAAAAAAAAAACACTATAAGCACTTTGTAAAAACAAGGTGCTTAATCACAGTGCAGCCCGTGAAGTCCTTCTTGGGGCTATACTAATGGTGACAATACCTATTTTGGTTTAGCTTTGGTGACGATACTAAGGATGATAATGACAACAACCATAATAATAACAACAGCCCACACACCAGACACACCGGCTGGCCATCAGTTATGAGAAATACAAAGGAGCAAATTCCTTTCTCCAAGCAAAGGACACCCTACACTATCATGTACTGTCAAAATAGGACAGGTTTCATTAATAATAGGTGTCATTATCAGAGGTACTTTTTATTTTCTTTTTTAGCCCTCTGTCATTTTCTGAATTTTCTATGGAAAAAAAAATGCATTGCTTTTATACTTTAAAAGGAAAAAAACTGGAGGGTCATTTGAAAAGACATGTAAACAACCACTAGGTTAAACAAGCCAGGCTCTCCTGTGACAGAGTTTAAACAGGAGCCTTCCTCATCAGTGAGCCTGCAGGGGACGTTGTGTAAGTAGGTCACTGGATTTCGCTCCATCACGGTGGACCTCTCCAAATGTTCACCAAAGCATCAATACCTCATGACGTTATTGTTGGGCAGCTGCTGAGTTGAACTAAAAGCAACACACTTTTCCAAAAACATTTAGGAATGCCTGCAATATTCTTGGCACAGCAGGTGACACCAACATTAAGAAGACACCCCGCCCTCCAGAAGCTTCCAGAAGGGGAGGAATTATGCACCCGTATAAATAAGAATGGCTCAAGGTATGATGTGATAAGTTCTAAAAGTGTTCCCGCTCTAAGCAGTGTGGGGTTCTGGGAAAGAAGAAGTTATTTCTAGCTGCAGGGATGAGGGACGGCTTCAGGAGAGAGGTAAGGTTTCAGCAGGATGAGTCAAGGAACAAAGGCACGGATGGGGTGGATCCTGGTCCAGGGTACAGTTCAGCTGGCTGCAGCCCAGGGACAGTGAAGAGTGGCCTTAATTCTGGAGAGAAAGGCTGGCGTCAGATGGTGGAGGGAACACAGAGTGCCAGGCTGGGCGGCGTGGGTGAACTTCCACTGGAGCAAGGTAGGGTGTCTCTGCATTCGTGCTGTGTGCCACCGAGATTATTTCAACTGAAGCCATTCTTCTGTATGTAGTAGTAAATTAAATGAGTAAGCACGAAGTAAAGAGACTACAAATATCCAAACTAATGTAAATAAGCCATAATATGTTCTAGAGTAAAACCACTGGAAGTGATTGTGAACACCCCCAAACCAGAGAGGGCACCCCTTCAATGCTGAAAATCAGGTGGGGATGGGGAGAATGAATTAGGAGGGAGGATGGCAAAAATCATGGCTCTGTCTTTTGGTTATTCCCAATGATCTAATCCAAAGTGGCCCATTCTCCTCCTCTGGGGCCACTAAATTCAGCATCTCTGTTCATACTGGTAACACCCTCTACTTGAACTAAGCTGCCTCAAAAAGCTTGAATGCTACCTATGAGTAAATTCTACCTCTCCATGGAATGATAATATCGTAAGATTGAGGGCTCCCTGGGGTCAAGGAAAAAGTATACCGCATCAACAAGAGCGAAGAGAGAGCTTTTCTGCCCTGAAGCACTGGTTTTCTTCCCTGGCTGGACACTGG
>NW_017731364.1:5769098-5794554 GCF_001890085.2 Hipposideros armiger | reverse complement strand
ACACACACACACATTTGGAAGGGAACAAAACCAGAAATACTGCGACAAGTGAAATGAGAGCTGACAACTTCAAGCTCAGAAATACTGAATGAGCCCCTACTATATGCCTGGCACTGTGGTAAGTGTTTGTGCTACAGTAATGAATAAAACAGGCATAGTCCTTGCCATCATAGAGCTTGACTTTAGAAGAATTTAGGAGGAAACAATGAAACCCGAAAGAAGATGTGGAATCCTGATACTATATAACACAATATTTTAGCCCTAATAAATGTGAGTGTTAAGATCAAAGTATCAAAGCTAATAAGGGGTGTGGCAGATATTTGTTCCTAATCATATAAATTTGGCAAATTCCTACTAAGAGGTCTAAGACGTCCTACAGCAAGGACACATGTCTAAATTTGCTTAAGTTGGCATTTCTCAATCATGTTTATCCACAAAAACGCCCCTTTTTATGGACTACCTATCGACAGATCAGAAAACACTATCATTTAGCAAAAGTCAGCTTGCAAAATGCACAATAATTGTTGTGCCATCAATATTAAATTATGATAAAGTAAGTTATTTTACAAAAGATAGGAGAGAAATTCTAGTCAAGATGGCTGAGTAGGTAAAAGCTATGCTTCCCTCCTCTCACAATCACATCAAAATTACAGCTAAACTACAAAACAATCATCACTGAAAATTGCTTGAAATCCTGCTGAACCAAAGCCCTACAACTGAGTGCATACAGAGGAAGCCACCTCGAGCCTGGTAGGAGGGGCAGAGATGAGGAACAGGCTAGTCCCACACCTGCATGTGACATTAAAAATCGGGAGCAATATCTCAGCTGTGGAAGTTCCCCACTCCCCTAAAGCAGTGAGGGGACCCAGCACCATAGCAGGCTCTCCTGCCTAAGTTTCCAGTGTCAGGCAGAGAAACCCCCATAATTTCTTGTTGTGAAAACCAGCGAAAATTGTAGCTGAGGAGGGAAGAAGGTGGCTGCAGTTCCAGACCTTCTTTTTGGAAGGCCCATGCACATGGGCTTAGTCACTGATTAACTCACTCTCAGCTCCAAGCACTGGGGCAGCAGCTTGAAAAGTGACAAGGACATATGGGAAGGAACTGAGTTGTTTGGCTTCAAAGTGAGGGCTGGAAGGGTAGCTTCTCACGGACAGGAGCTGGAAGAAGACATTGTTTTTTTGTTGAGCACCCCCCACCCCCACCCACCCTTCCCAGCCTGCAGACACAGATGACTGCCTTATCTAAGTCTCCATCCAACTAGCTATCACCATTCATTCACCCTACCCTGCTGATTCAGAGACCCTGCCCCACCCAACTTTTGGGCACACCCAAGCTGTTTCCAGTAACTTTTTCATACAAACCACCTGCCTTGGCTCATGCTGCAGACTTTCCTAAAGTCTCTCAAAGGTTCACAAAACCCAAACAAGCATCTGGCTTCAGCAATGTCACATACCTGTAGCTGAGCAGCCCTAAGCCTAACACTAGCGACAGCCAGTGGTCCATGGCTTGGCCTCTTGAGACAGCTCCAAGCACAGCACAGGCAGCGGCCATTTGTGGTTTGCTTTGTGGCTCATGCCAGGTGTCCCTGAGCAGGGCACAGGCTACAGCTGAATTTGGCATGCAGTGGGTCCCCTCCCAGGTGACCCTGGGGCTGGCATGTCCAGCGGCCAGCTTCAAACCAAGCTGGAACATCACCCGGCCACCTCCAAGGATGGCACACCCAAAGGGCAGACAGAGCAGGCACCAGAGCCCTGCTGAAGTGAACCCTGCTCCATAGGGTCGGCTCCTGCACAGCGGCTCCTTCAATGTAGTCACAGCCAGGCCTCACAACCAGTCAGTCTGAGGGTCAATCCCTTCCACTGGCATGTAAACAGCAACTAAGGCTTGCCTACAACAGGAGGGCACACACAACCCACACAAGGAACACACCTGAGCCACCCAGCTCTAGTGATCAGAGAGGCGGCACCACTGGGCCACACAGGACACCACTCTACCAAGCCCAGGAGACATAGCAGCCCTACCTAATACATGGAAAGAAACACAAAAAGGCAGCCAAAATGAGGAGACAAAGAAACATGTCCCAAATAAAAGAACAGAACAAAGTCCAGAAAAAGTAGACAAAATGGAGACAAGCAATCTTCCACATGCAAAGTTCAAAAAACTGGTTATAAGGATGCTCAGTGAGAACTTCAACAAAGAGACAGGAAACATAAAAATGGAGATGGAAAATATAAAAAAGAACCAGTCAAAAATAAAGAATACAATAACTGAAATGAAGAATACATTACAGGGAATCAAAAGTAGATTAGATAAAGCAGAAGAGTGAGTCAGTGATTTAGAAGATAAGGTAGCAAAAAACCCTATCAGAACAGCAGAAAGAAAAAAGAATCCAAAAAAAGGGAGGATAGTTTAAGGGGCCTTTGAGATAATATCAAGCATAATCAATATTCGCATCACATGGGTACCAGAAGGAGAAGAGGGAGAACAAGGAATTGAGAACCTATTTAGATACCCATTGAAAAAAGATAGTATTAGATACATTCATCACATCATACACAAGAATAAATTGCAAATGATTAAGAGATCTAAATGTGAAAACTGACTATGCAGGTAGTGGAAGATAACAGAGTGAATGTAGGTGTTGGGAAATGCTTTCTAACTATAATCAAACGCTAGAAACAATGAAATAAAAGATNGAGAGTCACAGCTGCACAGAGGCAGGAAAATGAGGGACTGTCTCAGGAATGACCAGAAATCCAGTGCAAAAGAGAAATGCTCTCAGTAGAGGAGCTGGAAAAGTATTTGTTTAATAAATTAATATAGAACTTTCTATGTGATGGATTATGACCGGGTCACTGGTAAGACCTTTGCAAATCCTGACTCACTGACTGTCCATAACAACCCTATTCCCATTCGGCACATGAGGAAACTGAAGCACCAGAGGGTTCGGTGACCAGCCCAGGTAAGAGTGCCAGTTGGTGCTGGAGCAGCCTGGCTGCAAAGTCTGGCTCTTCACAGCTCCATTATGACATTTCCCTATTATATCAGTGTCTGCGGGACAGGTCACAGGGGGCCTTAAATGCCAGACGGAGGAATCCGTGCTTCGTTCTATATGCAAAAAGAAATAACTGAAGGTTTTGAGAGCTAGAGTAACAGGGTCACATTTAAGGAGAGTCAAGAGTTTGCATTTGTGTATAAGACTTATCAGAGCCTGTGACTAGATCAGACTAAGAGATGAGTCAACCCTAACATCACCCTGGACCCCCTCCCCAGCCAGGCGCACACTGATAAATCACTGTTTCATTGTTATGTATATAATCCAACATAATTCACAGTAATTTTTTTCTGTGTACACTCAGACCCTGAATTTGATTTTTATATTGGAATAGTCTGTTCCCATCTGGTTTCCTGGCTGAGGACTCCACAGAGCCAACCATGGAGGGACAGCATGCCTGCAGTCGGCAATGAATGGCCTCTCAGTCCAGCCAGAACGCTCCGAGAGGCGGCATTGTACATGTACTGAATAGTCACAAAAATAGCTCAGCTAAAGGACACAGGGGAAAAAAAAACACACTCTTTAGAACTGACGTGTTTTTCCTTTTCTTTCTCTACCACTGCTTCTATGACCTAGTAAGGAGGTGTCACAGTAGAGGAGAAAATGCACTGGATCTGAATTCTAGAGACCGGGGCTTCAGTATTAATTGCCACTCTTTTCTTTCTTTTTTTTTTTTTCTTTTCTTTTTCTAACACAACGTTGGACAAGTTCTAGGCATCGGTTTTTCTATCTGTCAAAGGAGAGCTTGGTGCTCAGCTAGAGTGACCGCTCCCCTTTGTACGTGTGCATGTTTGTGGGTACGTGCCTGCAAAGAGATGCAAGTGCATTTTGGTTGAGATGGAACTTTTTTTCATCTTGAACATTTAAAAAATATTATATAAAGCGGAGCTGAAAACTAGGTTGTGGAGGGTCAGTTCAGGTAAAAAAACCTGGGGCCACATATCCAAAGAGACTTCCACAAATGTAGCAGTTACCTGTAAAAGGTGGGATAACAGATGATTTTCATCTTCTGTTTTATACTTTCGTGTACATTCTAAATGTACAACAAGAGCACATATTGCTTTTACCGTTAAAAAAAAAGATATGCTATTTTTAATATATTTTATTATTAATTAATTTTAATAATACCCAGATTCACGCTTCCAGGAAATATCAGGAGAGTTAGCAGCTCACTAGCAATGGGACAAGCAGCCTTCTCATTATCAGAAATAAAGGACAGAACGAAGGCTGTGGTCGCCCCCTCTGTGCTCCCGAGCTTGTCCCACAACACAAGTGGCTTCTCAGTGTGTGCGCTTCCCAGCAGGCAGAGCCTGAGAGGGCAGCAGCAACATCTGAGGCTCTTGTTAATCCCGGCACCTAGCACAGCGTCTGCCTCACTTTAAATGCTTAGTCAACAGTACCCAAATTTACAAACAGCCTTGCTAAAACTACTATAGTAGTAAGTGCAGATAATATCCCATTATAGCTAAAGAACTGTTTTTTTTAATCATGAAGCCATATATACACATATATATATATATGTATATACTAAGTATACATATACATATATATCTACAAAGAAGATTTTAAATACTACCACCAGTCCTTAAGAAAATTACACTTTGAGTCTGAGAGATCTATATTTATTAATATAAATTTTTTCAAGCCATGTTATTGAGTGAAAAGGCACATCATAGATATGTCTGCAATTATTTGTGTAATTGTAAATCTAGTCATTTGTGGAAATATTATGTGTGTGCATGCATCTATGAGAAAGAGAGAAAGAGAGAAAGAGAGGGAGAGAGAGAGAGAGAGAGAGAGAGAGAGAGAGAGAGAGAGAGAGAGAGAGAGAGATTGAGTAAGGTGTTTTTCAAAACTTTAACAATGATTATCACTGAGTGGACCTGGAGAGGTTTTTATTCTCTTCTTTGTACTATTCTGCATTGTTCAAATTNATATATATATATGTAATATACAGAGAGATAAAGAGAAAGAAGAGGAGAATGCAAATGAGATAAAATTTTAATAAATGAATCTGGATAAAAGCATATAGATATTATTTGGACTATTCTTATTCTTGAAACTTTTTTTATGTTTGAAATCATACATATATCTTGAAAATTTTAAGGGAAAAATACCCTCTGAGAAAGAGAAAGAAAAAAACATAGCAACTGAGAATTAGCTCTATTTTCCAAAGGATTTTAAAATAATAAATTAAGCCCAATATATTTCATTCCATGTAATATTATGTGTACATATATTTCAAAACTACACAACAAATTTTGTATATTTTAACATGGAAAAATATTCTATGAACAACACCTAAGAAGCCCAAGGCCACAGTGGATCTGTAACCAGGGCTACAATTACACGATTTGTAGGTCAATTCAAGCCTCTGAAATTCCAGTTCACCACATTTGCAATCCGAGTACTATTTCCCTTCTAGAAAGAGCAAGTTTAAAGCTGGAAGATGAACTATATCTAACAAGGTTATAGCTAGCATCAATTTTTAAAACTCTGTCTTCAATAGCCTTTGAGGTAAGCTATTATCATTATCAACAGATGGGGAGGCAGGAAACAGCCTTTTTATCAAAATATGGATTAGGTCACATGTGTTGCCTTCCATTATACACCTGAACTTCGGAGCAGAAGGAAAAATTAGTAAATCAGTGAATCAGGCCTTGAAGTTTCCTTCCTGAATAAGTTTGGAGAAGGGGGGAAAAAAGATATGAAGGTTAGACATTATGAGGTCAAGAGCCTTCAACCTTATGGAACTTGATGTTTAAACAGAAACAGGTAAAATATCTGGGAAGGCAGCAAAACTCTCAGTCCTCAGATGCCAAGACAGGCTCTGCTGACTGAGGAAAAAGAAAAAAAGAAAGGGGAAAAAATATATATGTGTGTGTGTGTGTGTGTGTGTGGTGTATTTAAATACTTATTTATTTTTAAATATGTATGTATTTAAAAATTACACTGCAGCTGAGTACTAGGTATTGTTCCCTTTCAAAAAGCATTACAATATAAAGGTCAGTTAGCTTAAATGGTATTTTATTGCACATACTTTAAAAAGGCCTTGAACAATTAAAGCAATGAAATATATTCCTTGCTATCATTTTTAAACATTCTTAGAAACATAAAGAGAAAGCTCGTTCCAATGTAAAAAATGTTAACTCCTTCTTTTCCTTTACACAACATTTATTTTATGGCCCCAGAGAACTTATGAGGCTTTTCAGTAGTCGCCAGTGCATTCATGTCGTTTGGGTGAAATTCTTGGGTTGTCTGTCAGGTAGTTTTCAGTTAGAGTCTGGGAGATGATAGCCCAGAGGTGCAGCCCACGAAGTAAGATGTTAACCAAGATTCCATCAGAGACACATATGCAAGATCCAGGCTAGACCAGTGGTTCTCCCAGAAGTTTTACAATAACACTGAAGCTCTGCCCCCCCCCCCCCACAGAAACTGTTATTCAGGTGAGCAGCTGAGGGACAGAGCACTTTTTTTTAAAGTACCTCTGGGGATTTTAATGGGTGGTCAAGTTTGCAAACCAGTGGACTAGAAGATTCCAAGCTCCTTTGCAGCTCCTACGTTCCAGAAAAAGCTTCAGCAATCTGCTTTTTTACAGTGTCCTTAGACTGACACTGATAACATCATTTTGTTTCTCTCCCTGGTTCAGTTTCCACAACAAAAAAATGACAAACCCATTTTACTAGTCTATAAAAATGTATTAATAAATTTTAAAGCACTTTATATACACAGGGTGCCAAACTAAAAATGTACACACATTTTAAGAAAGGAAACACTATTAAAATTGTAATACAATGAATGACACTGGCATTCATTTTGATTAACGCCATCTTTTGAGCGAATGTCATACTACACATTGCTACCATAATTCAATTCAACTTTGAAAATGTGTACATGTTTTGGTCACCCCTGTTTATATGAATATCAGTTTTTATCACCTTCCTTATATAATATATAAAACTATTCCTTAGTTTTTCAAAGATATTTGTCTCTTACCAACTAGTCTATAAACAGTTTAAGGCTCTAAAAATAGCCTCAACCTTTTTTATCCCACCAAAGCACCTGGCAACTAGTACCTTGGCTGTGGGTTTTACTTGCTCACAAAATCATAGATTCCAGGGTAGGAAGAACTCTCCAGAGGTCATCCTGACAGACCTCTGCCTTCATGCAGAAAAGAGGTCGTTACCCCATTTCACAGATGGGTCAAGTGAGGCTCTTTCTGCTCAAGTGACTTGAGCTTAGTCACACTCAAGTCTCTACACTCCACAGTGACATGCGTCTCCGATTTCTGAAGGTCAGAGGCTTTCCTTTCTGGCTTTTAAATATAGGCTGAATATAGTCCCCGTTATAGTTCATCTGTGTGACTTGAGACAGGCGGAGTCCCCTCTCCAAGCTTTGGTTCACTAATCTCTAGCAAAGGAGACTGAGACCAACCCCATAACCTCGCATCTGAGGCTGTAAAAAAAAATGAATGAAAAACTTTAGATGTAAACAAAGTGTTAAGTCACTTAATGGATTAGTAACGTTGTGCAAGATATTCAGTCCAAGAGGAAAAGAATTCCCTATAATGAAATATTAAAACCTGAGCTTGGGAAATGAGAAAGGGGCAGAGGATATTAATCACAAACAAATTAGTGCAATGAATTGCAGGGTATCTGCTTCCTAGAGGCGTCTGAAAGTTACTGAGGCTGATGATTACAGAGATTTATGGGTCATCATTTCCACTCATAGGGCAGAAAAATGAAGTCGATGCCTAGAAATATCTGCATGTTTCCCAAGCCCTGGGGTACCATGAACTTAATGTCAAAAGAAATAAAAAGAGTTGTGGTGATCATCTTGTTGTACAATCTCATTTTAGAGATAATGAAATAACGAGGGACAAAGAAACTTGCTCAAGCAGACAAAACAATTAAGCACATAGATTATCCAAGGGACATTCTAATAGAAACCCCCCCATCATGTCACACCTATTTTAGGGTATCAGCCAAAAAAAAAAAAAAAGAAATGGAAAAATTTGAAAATATATTTCAACTATTACAGTCAAAAACGGAAATCTTTTTGTTTTCTTCACATATTAAGATTGCATGGACAACAAAGGACAGTAAGGGTAGCACAATGCCATTCTTTGATTTTTTTAAAAAGCAGGCACACCCCATAACAAAGTTATTTTGATCTACAAAAAAATGTGGAGGTTGGAAAAGGAAACACGCTTTGTTATTTGATTAAGTTTACTTTGCAGCCTTCATTGTATGGGTGGCATTATTATACAAGCTGGCTCCTAAGAAGAGGTGAAAGGCAGCAGGATAGTTAATGAGGTGGAATGAAATTCAAGTTCACAGATATTTACTGAGCACTTTCTCTGTGGGTGGCTCTGTGCCAGAACTCATGTAGAACACAATTATGAGAAAACAGCCCTGCCCACAAACTGTTTAAAATCAAATAAGGCAGAATTATGCAAACAATTTACTCTAATTCAAGCCTTGGGTGATCAGTTCAAGGAAAAGGAAAAAAAAAAAAATTGACACTAGCAACAGACCAAGGATAAGAGGTAGTCACTAGCACAGCCAACTAAGGAGGCCAGCATGCAACATTGTGACAGACAGTGAGGAATTCAGGAGGAGCAATTATTCAGCCACCCCCATGGTGCCAGATCAGAGACCACAAGTGCTCTGACTTCTGTCGAGCCAGGTTTTCCAAAGGTACTAGTTGCGACCAAGCTAAACGATTTCTATCTAAACATGCCTTCCTTGCTCTGGATCCGTCTCTACAACAAACAGCAGCTGATTCCATACTGCATTCAAAGCACTGGGTTGGACACTTGGTGAAAGAAACTCATTAGACACGGTCAGTGCCCTCAAGGAAATCCAGAATCATCCATCCAGCATGCATTCATTCAACTGACATTTATTGAAAATGTACTATGTATCAAGGACCAAGGAACAGGCTGAGGCTTCAGAAATGAGCAGGACGCGGCTGAGTGCACAGTTCAGGGCAGAAGACGGACATAAGAGGTAATGAGCACCTGCAGCTTTAAGACAAGAGGGTGGGTGACCAGGAATGACACTGAGAGGAGCACCTCTACAACTAATAATTATACTTCTGACTTGAATACAAGGTAGAGGGAATTAGGTCTCTAACAGGGACACAGGCGTGCGCCATGAGAGTATTCTCATGCATTCTGAGTATTCTGAGCAAAGATGAGCCCTTGAGGGCAGAAACCAAAGCCATAGCTTCTCATGGCTTTGATGACTCACAGACCAACCAGTGAATCAGACCAGGAAAAGCCTTTGAGAAGGTCCCACGTGGTTCGGAGCAGAAGTGGGACTGGAATGCAGAACTCCAAACTCCTAGAGGTACCTCTCCCCAAGCCCATCCTGCTCCTCTGGGTCTGTAAATGAGCTGGCCAGCCCCAGCTAGGCCACACTGCCATCTGAGGCCACCAGGAGGGTGAGGAACAATTTTAGCAGGAAGCTCAGAGAATAAATGGTTAAGAGGTTCCCACTTCTGCGGTGTGGACTTCTTGTTATCGTTGTCTTGAAGAGGCACGTTTGCTCTCCACCCTTCCCAGATGAAAAGCCATTCCCAGCCTTCCTACAGCTGCCTATAAACAGGTGTAGACCTGAGCTCAGGTGCGTGTCAGAATGAACATTCTGGTTAACCTCTTTTTTCCACAGTGGGGAAACCAAAGCCCAGAGAGACTGAGGTCACCCTGCCCAGGCACACCACAGGTTAGACGGCACCTGATACGAGTCAAGCACGTTTTACTCAACGCTCCCAGTGTGGTGGGCTATGACTCATTCTCACAGCCCGCATTTTTGGTCGACTCAAGGGTAATAGGCACTAGGAGGGTAAAGAGTGTGCTAAAAGGATATATTAATTAACCATGTATTGCAGAGAATGATCCTAAGAAATTAAGAAATAAAGGAAGAGAGAGGTAGAAAAAAGTTCACAACCCTTTTTTCCCAAGCGTCTCCAAGGTCCTTCCCTGATCCAGCCCTCTGCACCACCACCCAGGTGCTTTGAGGTTTGCTCCCCTAATTAAACGGCCCCAACTCGCACCATTTTTCTATCAGTATCCAACAGCAAAGGTGGGAGATGATTGCCAATTTCTTGTGAATCCTAAAGATTTCCTTTATGAGTCATGGAAAACTGAAATAACTTGGGGGGCGGGAACGACTTTTGAAAGAAATACAGTTTTAAATCAGTTCTCACTAATTTGCTCCGCTGTGTGGTATAGCTCCTGAAGACAGGAAAAATTAAGTTTTGGGGAGTTTTTGTTAGGTTGTGTCAATTGTCACTGTGGCATTTCTTATTAGGATTTTTCTTACTGTCATTTTTTGTTATATTAATTATAGTTTGATCAGTGTAGGAGCTATTTTGAATCCATGGGACTTTCCTAACCAGATTGTTTTGGCATTTTAAAGTCACTCACATTTGGGTCCTAAATAATACAGCAAGTATATCCTTTTCTTTCTCCTTTATACTCAAATTCTAAACAAAGGAACCATCTGTTCACGCTGAAAACATCAGCCCTTGTTTTCATTTTTCCGTTAATAATAATGCCTCAAACTTATATCATGTCTTTCTCCAACTTGCTTATTAAGGCATTTTGTAGATATTGCCTCATTCATCTTCAACACCACCCCCTATAAACTGGGGAGAAAAGGAGAATGGTCGCCAGTTTTCAGTTGGATGAGTGATTACTGGATGTTTCACGAATTTTGTACAAGTGATTGCACATGAGCATCACAATAGAGGGACCTTGGCATCGTCAAGCCCAGTTCTGGCTCTTCCATATGTAAAAAGGAGGTCAAGAAAGAAGTCACTCCTCGTTCTATTTGGGAAGTGAACTCTCTACCGCTGACTCTAAGCTGGGAGGAGAAGAACCATGCTCTTACACATTTTTGTATCTCCGGAACCTAATGTGTAAAAAGGGCTCATGTAAATGTTTGTCAAATAAATGAAAATGCCTGCGAATAGTTCCACAGGTGGCTGTGGCACAGCTGGGGTCAGGCTCGCCTGCTCTCTTACTTAGTGTGTTATTTTTAACAGTACCACGTAGTCTGGAATGCCAGAAGAATTGAACAGAGACACCCCCAAAATGGGGTTGTGAGCATGGGACAGGGGTACATGAAAGGTGGACCTATGTCTTTAAGTAAGAAATTTGCTGAACAAATCCAGTAGGAATCCCCGAGTTTGGCCATTCAGCCATGCTAAAACTTAAGCCATGGAAAGGCTGACTCTTGAAAAGCTCTGCATTATTTATATGCTCCACGTATTTGGGGGTTTAATGGAGCCATTCCTTAACATTACCCAACTGGAAGAAGCAGTGTATCTTAATGCCAAAGGATGGCATGTCTCTGTAACAGCCCTCTGCCCAACACGAAAGCATCCTCTACCCTGCGATTCACCCTCATCACCCAGTAACTCGAGAGCACTCGCAGTCTTGGGATCCTGAAATCCACCAGCCCAGAGTTTTCCAGTGAGCAGAGAGGTCACTGAAATAAAACCTTTTTTCCATGTGCCTTGCTGGAAATCAGTAACTCATTTGGCATGCTTTTCTTATTTTCAGAATGCCCTGTTCCCCACTGCTACACATTGAAGCTCAAGGAAAAATAAATTGTTTCTAGAAAAGCAAGTTAAGTGTGAGAGTCTGACATCTGAATTGCTTCTATAGCAGTAATTCTAGCAAAGCCTAAACATTCTTCAAAAATAGGTTGTGCAGACAAGAAAGCTGCAGGTCCAAGGAGAGAACGATAGCACTTCTCCAAAAAGAAAAGAAAGCATACAGCCGAGGAGAGCGCAAGTTTATTATAATGAGGGCTCACATAAAGTAAATTAATTTCATACATGACCAGGAAACAAATTAGTTACAAAATACCAACAAATCGACACGAATGAACCTTCAGACCATCCTGATGATTTTGTTTTCTCAAAGGGGGAGGTGGGTGAGGATGGTAGAAAGGGAGAAGAAAAAACTACGGGAAACAAGTACGGAGACACTTAAACCCTTCACACGCTGCGTCTGCCAGGGACACGGAGGCTGCCATTGGTGTCTGGGGTTGCCCAGCACACTGTGGGAAGCACTTATATCAAGCCATGTAGTATCAGCAGGAGCAACAGACAGCATTCACCTCAGGACAAACAGCTGCAGAGAGGCCCCCAGCACAGGCGGCAGACACAGCAGATGTCTGTACTGAATTCATGCCGTATCAATACTCCCTTCCTCTCTCCCTCTTTCAGATCGCAGACCTTCAGAACTAAGGCTGCCCCGGACCATTCACTACTCTTGCAGCCACTACACAGAAGGGTAACCCTCTCCCAACATGTTCCTGACACAAGTGTGTCCTTTTCATCCAGATGGACCTTTCTGCTCTCAGGCTATCTCCAAAAATATCACCTTGGACTTTGCATACATACCCCATCATCCAGCGTCTTAACGTCTTACACTTAGAAGTGAAAGGGTCCTGCACTGAAGAACATAGAAATGACCCACAAAATGTATACTTAACTGGCCTTGATCTCCAAACCTAACTTTTTCAGAGGATCATGTCTATGCTAGCCATCGGGGCAGCGGATTAACTAAGCATTCACCTGACGTCTGATCGTGTGTCTGTCATCTCTGCAAGAACAGAGAAGCCTTGCCAGGCACCTCCTGCCAAAGCCAGGTCTGAGCAAGGAACCCCAGAGAAGGCAGACGCCTCACCTCACCGGAGCAGCCCTGCCAGCTAACCAGTGCACACAATTTCATAGTGATGACTGGTACTTTTCCAAATAAAAATGTCTTTCAAAAGATGCTGCTCGTCTAATATTCTAACTACTCAATTAAAGTTGAATGATTTGGGGTTAGGCTCTCCACCACTCTGGACATCAGCTCGTTTTTCTACAAAATAAAGCAGTCAATTTCAGTAACTTTTAGGCTTCCTTCTGACTCAGAAATCATGTGCCTAATTATGAAATCCCTACTGCCAAGTGGTCTGCCCTCTCCCTCCAAGTGTGTTCATCTCCACTTCACCCTCTCACACACACACATACATACACTTTCCAGTCCACCACCTTAGAAGGCAAGTGCAAGCAATCCCTACCCACAGTCCCCATCGCTGTTTCTCTGCTTAAGATTTGGCACCAAAAAGATGTTTAAGTTAGTTTATGAGAGAAAAATGAGACATACAGTAGCCATTTACACAAAGACTCACCTTGAGAGAAGCTCTTCTGTGCATTGCAGCAGCGCCTGCATCACTCTAGGCCACAGAGGAAGCCATCTGCCTGGGTCCCAGCAGCTCAAGTCCAATCTCTACCTCATCCTCTCTGAGATCTTGAAGTCATTTTACCTCGCTGGGCCTCAGTTTCCCTAACTATAAAATGAAGTGTCTGGGATAAAGTAAAGGTCAAGGTATCTACCATTTCTGACATCCTGTTCTAGAGTTCTGCAAGTGCATTAGAAATCAAAGCAAACTCACCAAAGCCCTCTATCTTGTATTGGTGTTTCCCTACAGGCTCCCAGATAGATGGAAGTGACTTTTTGCATGATCTTGCACAATAAACAATACTAGCACGTTAATAGGAGCAAATACTTCTAATTTGTGTTTGTTTATTTGTTTATTTCCAGGCTAAAGAAGTTGTAAGCACCACCTGTCAATGGCCTTTGGAGATTCCATGATGCGCCCCATCCCCCCCACCCCGCCTTTTTTTCAAATAGGCCAGAAGTTCAGAAACTAAAAAGGTCAAAGTGGTAAACATAAGGGGCCTGAAATATTGAGAAAATGATTTAGGGAAAATAAGACCACATCACTCTTTAAAACCGTTTTTGGTTTGTGTGTGTGTGTGTGTGGTTTTTTTTAACCAGTAATGATATTAAGAAGGGTTAACATAAAGTAAAAATAAAATTGAGCACAGAAAAGGCTGATTTGCCTAGGATCCCTTTCAGCCGTGTCATCAGCAGGAATAGCAAATACTCACGTTTCTATTTGTTGCCCTCAACTGACATGGTTGGTCGTTTGTTTTGTTTTAAATAAAATGGGGAAGCAACAAATATATTAAATCCATCTGCAAAAAAACCCATATTTGCATGTGGAAAACAAATAAGTGGGTGCCTGAATGGGTGATTAGGCATGCAATTGCCCATCTGCATCCAGGGCCCCAGCCGCCCTGCAGGTGTGCCTGCTGCAGGAGCAGAAAATCGGAGAGTTAAATCGGAGAGTTCGCAGTCACAGAAGGCGACAGACAGGAGGGAAACCAGTATCCTCCGCGACTGGATCCTGTTCTGAGCTGCCCATCACTGCTATCCTGGCTCCCCATTCACTGCCCCTGTAGCTTCTAGCTGAAAACTAGAAGTACTTTATGTCATCCTTTTGTTAGATTTCTGTCGATTCTTTAAATCACAAAGCCATTTTTTTTTCTGAGCATCGTCAATGCGTGCTTCACAAATATTTGTTGTTGCAACTATATTTATAAGCATGGGTGACCTCTTCACCTATACTCTTCACCTTGGTCACTCCATTCCAGCCACACTGGTCTCCTCGCTTTTCTGGAATGTACCCAGCATGCTTCGGTCTCAGAGCCTTTGCAATAGCTTTCTTTCAGCCTAAAACATTCTGCCCCCTCTTTTCTTAGGTTCCTTGCCTCATTTCATTCAGGTCCCTGCTCAAGTGTACTCTTATCAGTAAGATTTTCTCAGACCAATGAATTTTAGTCAGTGTCCTCCCTACGTACCTCTGTGCCCTTAACCTGCTTTATTGTCCTTCTGAAAACAGATCACAACCTAAATATTACATATTTACTCATTAGTTTGCATATTATTTGTCTCCATCAAGTAGAAGGTTTGTTTGATTTTGTTCACCATTCTATCCCAGCACCTGGTACAGTGACAGGTACACAGTAGGTGCTCAATAAACAACTGTTAAGCAGTCATCATTATTACTTGCAAACCACTACACTAGGCACCAAGGGTCCTCTTATGGAATACAGAATTCATGCTCTTAAGAAGCTTCTACAATTTCGTGGAGGAGGAAGACCCAAAAAATCTGCTTATCTAGCAGAGCACAGTGACATGAATATATATACACACACACACACACACACAAAACGCACTCTGATTGTATAGAAAACACAAGCTGTTGACAACAGGATGGTGAGGGAGGGACTGCGGGAAACCAACAGAACAGAATTCTCTGGAACTATCTTTTTAAAAAGAATAGAAATCATCCTCAGAAATATTTTCAGTACAAAAAAATACTAAGACATCCTCAGTTAGCCTCCTTTCCTTCATCAATAATGCTAAATGGGACAAAACATTGCCCAAGATAAGTCAGCATTTATGTGTGCCAAGACGATGGAGAAAGGAAGAATCACTTTCATCCATAAAGCCTTCATTTTAAAATGGGAATTATTTAAATACACACAAAACATGCCTCCAGAAAATTCCACTGTCCAGACAGGGAGGACTCTACAGGACAACCAGCCCAACTTCTTATTCCGTCTATGAAGGACCCACCAGCATCAGCCTCTATTAAAAACCTGCAAAGACCAAGTCTGTGTCTCCTTCCATGCCAGAGTCTCACTCTGTCCCTCCTCTCTCTCTTCTCCACTCTAACCATTCCAGCTTCTTCTGCTCAAAGGCTCTGGGTACCAGTGCCATCAGCCATCCTAAGCTGCCCTCTACCTTTCTCACCTCTCTCTCTCTCTCTCTCTCTCTCTCTCTCTCTCTCTCTCTCTCTCTCACTGTTCCAGGATTTATGTATGTATGTATGTATGTATGTATGTATGTATGTATGTATGTATATAGCATAATGTTCAAGCAATTTAGCATTCAGTTGAGAGCTAAGTATTTTGTCTGGGGTTGAGAGAGGAGCATAGAGGATCCAAAGGATTCATGAGTTAACTCTGTGAGCCCTGACCCAACAAAACCCTAGCTGAGTCAACGAACTTTGTGATCTTGACCTTAAAATGCCATCTTTGACATAAATGAGAACAATGCAAACACTGTAACTCTTTGGAAGCAAAGAAGACAAAGAGGTGAAAGGCATCTCCTGACCTCACTCTATATCAGAAACATACAAAATTTGGGGAGCCTGTGCCTCCAATAAACCACGGCCCCTCTAGTCCTGTTTGCCCCAGCTTCTCAACTCCCTCAGCCAGCCTGCATGGATAAATGTGAAATTAGAATATGTAGTTTCTAACCATCTCTATACTTGAGAACTGGATTCTAGCCACTACCTGCTGTGTGACCTTAGGCAAGACACTTAAAGTCAGAAAATCAAAGCATCCTAGAAAGTAAAACAAAAAGAGATCTCTAAACATCTAACCCAAAATAGCCAAGGGACCTCTTGTATGCCTCCACCACCCTTTCCCACCCACAGCCATTATAGATATTACTAAATGATCATGGACTCTTTCCCACTCAGTCAGGATACAGCTTCAGAATCCTTCTCAACACATCTCAAGGAGCCACTACCAATATACTATATGGCCACATGAAATGAAATCCAGGCCACTCATTCTTCAGATGAAGAAAACTGCAGCTCAAAAGATGGGCCACGACCTCTTCATGCCTTAGTGTTAGGAGCAGAACCTCAACTACAAAGGCCCCTTAACCCATTCCCCTAAGTCGCTTTTCTATTCTCTGATGTTCCCTGACTATTCCTTGGCATGGGGATGAAGAGCTTGCTATTGTATTAAGTTCTATAAGAAAGAGAGATACAGGGTTTCTAAGTAGGCACGAAGCTTCAGAGAAGGCTTTGGAGGAAGAGGTGCATTTGAGCTGGCTTGAAGAAGTTGGCTATCTTTAGGAATCAGTGCGCTGTTTCTACATTTAGCAGAAGAAACTTCAGGATTAGGAAAGAATCTCCAGTAGAAGGAACAGTACAAGCGAAGGAACAGTAAGGACTGTTGTATACCGACAGGATGCTGTGAGCCGCTGAGCAGAGCAGCAGCCATAACAGAGGACATTGGCAGGGTGGGGGGAGGGGGGGAGGTTACTGAAGAGGACGATAAGACAAGATTAGAATAGTAAACCAGTCTTTGTGGTGTTTTAAATGCTGATTTTTTTAAATTGACTTAAAGGCCTTAAGACTCATAAATAGGAAAAGATGATAAAAAAGGGGTAGAGGGAAAGTCAAGAATAGATCTCCAATCGCAATGGAGAAAGAATTTTGCTATAAACTGTATTACAGGAACACTTTCATTATGTAAAAGCCTATTTTGTTTTCATGTCATCCTTAGATTACATCATAGAGTGGCTACAGCCGTCTCATACCATATTATAAATAAATCACTAGCTTAATCATAGAATGAGCCAGGGCCCTAGATTTAAAAGGAAAATATTAGATCATTTTTAATAACTGATATAACTCAAGCCAGTCATCATTGAAGCAGGTTGAGGTGATGTCATCCTAAACAAGTCCAAAACGGGACCAAGGAGGGTCAGTGCTGGGCAGGTCCAAGAGGAGATTCCATTTACAATGGAGAGGTAGCTGACGGCAGCTAAGTGGAGCTCATGCTCTGAACTAGCCAATCTTGTCATGAAAACCAACGCTTACTTTTCCAGTAGCAATGCCCAAGAGGCCTTCCTCATGAAACATAGTAAATGAATATTTTGTTCACAGAACTACTATATTTCCAGATCCCAGACAACGTGAGTATATTGTGATGTCTGTATTCATGTCTTAGGAGTCACTGAGCAAAAGTAAATGTTAAGGTTTTGAGTTATTCAGGAAAACATGAAATCCAAGGTGACACATGCAAATGCTGCAGGTTTGGTCCAAGCCAAAAGGACAGTACGAGGGCTTTCAGGTAACGGTCTGACAAAGGAAAGAACTGAGGGCAGTTTCTAGCAGGTACAGACTATGAAGGAGATTGGAAACCAAACATTTAACGGGCACCAACTGCATAGTAAGTACTATACTCAGTAGGTGCTTTATATATATTATACAGCTTTGTGAGCACAAAAGAATCTGTGAGGTAGATGCTATTTGCCCCATTTTTTTTCAGGTATGGAAACCAGTTTAAAAAATGACTGAGTGACTTAAGTAAGATTATGCAGTTAATTCATGATTGTCTTCCTACTCCAAATTTTGCTTTACCTTGTTGCCTTCATCCACTTCAAACTATTTCCTACTATGGACTATCAATAAAAATCAAATAACTGATAAAAAATACTTTGAAAGTACTAAAACCATAAAAAATATTGAGAGCTGAAAGGGGCCATGGAACAAGAAATAGTATTAACATTCTGGCCAGTGACAGTCTCAATGACCAAAGCTGGCTTTCCTTATTTTGGCAGTAGAGCTACTAATGAGCTTGACCATAATTTTAAGTTTCTCATTTCCATTGATTTTTTAGGAATGTTAAGGTGGACTCTAAGGGAACCTGTCATCTTCTACAAAATGTACTGCCAAGCTGGGTTTTATAAAAAGACTGTTTTGGTGGGGAAAGACGGATGTTCTGAAAAAGAACTTTCTGCCAGACAGAAGGTACTGGCTGAGGCTTTATGTCTGATCCTGTCATTCTCACAGTAATGTTGTGTATTGGCTCACTGTTCTTAATACAAATGTTATTCATAACTGCAGAGACACACTGTCTGAGCCAAGGAATACTGATTTATGCAACTTTTCAGGACACAGCCAAGACCCATCAGGAGATGTAGACCCTGAGATTTAACTAAAGGGACAACAGGAAGGCTCAAGACTCCAAATTTTGACCTATTTTTCCCAATCTGTTTCTGGGACAGAACAGAGGTTGCAAAAAGCAGAGAAAACATAGCTGAAAGTTGTATGGACCAATTACGAAGCAGAGACTGTGTGGAGAGGTAGAAGGGAAGCACCGGGACAGAGTCAAAAGAGCCTGAGGTGGTTCCTCCCATGGCAGGTCATGGCTCCATGACCCCGAAAGAGTCAGCCCCCTCTCCACATCTTGGTGTCTTATCTGCGCAGTAAAGAGCTCAAGCAAGAACATTTAAACATTTCCACCAAAGCATCTCTAAGTGCTAAGGAGGGTAAAAACGTAGAGGCATGGGAGCATCACGTTAATTGAAAACTTGTGATTTTCCTCTGAAAAACCGGGCCAATTTTGTACTCTATGATATATCAACGTTTATATTAAGATTTTAAATGGAGTTTCACCCCAAGATGTCTTCAAGTAAAATTGATTCAAAGAGGTGTGCTGATGAAGCTGATGTTGTATAATATTATAAGTCAACTATAAGTGAATATATATATATATATATATATATATATATATATATATATATACATGGGACGTGGAGTATAGTGTGGGAGTGGAGTCAAGGGAATTGTAATAGATATGTACGATATTGAGGGGGAAGTGGGGCGGCAAATTGGGGGAGGGGAGTTGTCACCTCGAGGGGTAAAAAGTATAACTATTGCACTGTGTTGTACAGCTGAAACTAATTCTAAGAAATGTGTATTTCACAATAAAAAACAATTAAAAAGAAAAAAAACAAAGAGGTGTGCTGAGTTTATTCAGTGGCTGCATGGGATTCCTACTCCCACCTTGGCACATGCCATGTAACCTAGGCAGCCCCTAAGCTGGTCTCCTGGAACTCCACCCTGCTGTATCCATGCCCTCATGCAATCCCTCTCCTTGAGCATGGGCTGGATTTAGTGACTTGCTCGTAGCCAATAGAATGAGTCAGGGGGAACGGTGTGTGTCACGTCCAGGATTAGGTTACAAAAGGCTGTGGCTTGCTCTGGCACTCTCTCTTGCTCACGCGCTCCGAAGGAAGCCAGTTGCCACATTGTGAGCTGCTCTATGGAGAGGCCCACATGGCAAGGAACTGGGGGTGGCCTCTAGCCAATAGTCAGCAAGGAACCGAGGTCCTAAGTCCAACACCCTGTGAGTAAGTGAATCCTGCCCACAACCATGTGAGTGATCTGGCTATGTATTCTCCCCCACGGAGCCTTCGAAGGAGAACGCAGACCCAGCAGGCACCCAGACTGCAACCTCAGGAGAGACCTTGAGGCCACCGTCTAAGCCGCTCCCTATCCCTAACTCACAGAAACTGTGAGATAATAAATGCGTGTGGTGTTTTAAGGTGTTAAATTTGGGGTAATTTGTTACACAGCTATAGATAATGAAGATAGCATCCAACCTTGAGATTGTTTTAATGACCCTTCCAACTCTACCACTTTTCATGAGACCTGGGGAGTAGACTCTAAGAAATTCGCTATCAGGAACTCTCAAAAGGACCCTTTGTGCCCCAGAATGCATAGATGCTTTCTAGTTTGGTGACATATATTCAAGCATGCTCTGACTATACAAAGATGGGCATGGAAATGTCAGTGCAGTTTAAAATCAACATGACACTTCTAGCTACAGTACATTGATGAGAATGAACTGGAGACTGAACCACACATGCAAGGTGAGAGACTCCTTACCTGCCCAGCTGTATTCTGCTATCAGCTACAACCACTCTTAAGAGCCTGTTCAGCCCTAGTAAACCAAGCTATGGCCGCAGGCCCACCCTGCCAACTCCCTGGGCTTGTGTCATAAGACTTGGCGGCTCACTGAGAAGTTCTGAGATCAGATCCCCGCTTCCTGGAAACCTTTCCCAATGTTCCCAATTCTTTCTACTCTCCTGACCTTTCATCTAAGCCCCATGAGATATGAAGCTGTCAATGACTTACGTTGATTTCCCAAGCACCTAATGGGAGGCCTGAAACATATCTGGTGATGAACGAATGTGTGTTGTAAACCATACTTTTCTAACATATATTCCATTCTCATGTGTATGTCTTTTCTCTCCAACTGGACTATACGCTTCTCAAGGTCAGGGGCTGTGCCTAAGTCACTGTGGTGTACTAAAGATCATGCAGTTCACTGTCTTCCAAGCCAATGCTAGGGTCAGATCAGGGAACAGGCACACTCTCTGTGAGCCCGGGGTAGATGCTTGGCAGCAATCTACAAAGGACTCATGAGGCTCTCCATCCATTCGCCATCAAACTTCTTCCACTCTGCAGTAACCCAATGAGGGGAAACCTGGGAATTCCTGTGACCTCCGAGGACGGCCTTCGCCAAGGTAGAGGTATCTCCCCTGTGCGCAGGTCAGAAAACAGAAGACTATGGAATTAGGAGGCAGGAAACAATAAAGAGAGAAAGAGAGAGAGAGAGAGAGAGAGAGAGAGAGAGAGAGAGAGAGAGAGAGAGAGAGAGAGCTCTCCCTTTTATTTGCATGGACAGCAAACACCTCCTATAAGACATCCTTGGATGACAGAAGAGCCACAGAGCCTCAGGAGGCTGGATGAGGTCCCTACACTGACCCAGCAAATCCTTTTGTAATTTTTGAAGCAATAACATAGAAGCAATGAAAGCTGACTAAGCAGATGGTCACACATGCCCAGAAACCACCTGACCAAGTATTTGTTGGGAACCAAGACATTCACCTCTGCAAGTTAAGAGGAAGTAACCAATGCTTTGCTTCCGGCAGAGACTAATACCTGATTCTTCTGAGGACCAAAGAGGAAATATTAAAACTGAAAGCCGTTGGCTATCACCAACAATTGCACACTAGTATCAACAGAGGGAAATGATTTCCTTCCTGACTCCCACTGGGCCAGTCACTCCTGGAGCAGAAGGTGTGATTATCTAATCAAACAAAGCAAGAGCCAAATGGCTAGACTGCAGCTTCTAGGGGATTTCTCAAGCACTGACACAGTCTTCTCTATCTACCTCTCTCCACCTCCTGCTGCCTAGAGCAAAAATAAATATGGCAAGTAATAATAATACACTGTTTCCAATCAACGTCAACCTCCATCATTAAGCAAGATTCCAGATCTAGCTCCTTTCCAAGACTTAGAACAAATTGGTGCCCATCCAATCCTGGAAATGATGGGGGTGCAAAGCTGGGAGGAAGGACATACGCTGAGCATATACTATGCACCAAGCACATGCCTGGGGAGAGCACTTTAGATAGTCTTATTTTTCTGTGTAGTCAAGGTAGATCTTTAAAGACTGAAACAACTGTAATAACCTATCATGCATTGACCACACTTTACAGTTTGCAAAACAGGTTGGCACCTATCACCCTAAATGCTCTAAACAAACATGAGAGGTAGGCAGGACAATGATTATTATTCCTATTTCTCAGATCAGAGAAATGAAGGCAGAGAGATCGTATTTTTCTAGGGTTGCACATCTAATAATTGGCAGGCCTTCTGATATCCTATCCCGCTGCCTTTTTATGAACTCACAAACTTCTTAAGCCATATTGGTCCCAAAAGCCTCTTTCTGTCCAGTCATTTGTTTCACTCTCATAAAACCATGCAGTTCAGCCTCATCTGAGCTAGAATTCCTAAAATGCTCCAACAGAGAATTGGCCAGTGCCTAATGGAACACCCTCAGGGAAAGGTACACTCACTTTGGGTTTTTCTTTTTATACATGAAAATGCACTCTGCCCTTATCATGTGCCAGACATCCAACTATACTCTGGGGAAACACTCATGAACAAGAGACACTGTCCCTCTTCTGATGGGGTTTTCTGGTCTTAAAGTCCATAATCATGTATGCCCTGCATCCCGTCTTCTCTGGGGCCCATTCCTATCACAGTCCTTGTGGGACATCATTTCCGGTCCTCTTAGCATCCTCATATGGCGAGTCACTTTCAGAGGATGAGGATGAGGACTAAAATCTGGGCCACTCTAGGGGAGCGCCGACAGGAGGGTTAAAAGGTTCCTGGTCGGTCACACAGCTTCAGTCCTCTCCCCCTTCCTAACAGCACCCAGATATTCTTCTGAGGGACCACCGCCTGTCTACTGTGAGGCTGCCATGAGGGTGGGATGTTCCAAAATTCAGAGAGCCCTGGTTCACACATGCCAGTTAGCCCAGCGTCCTCCTCACAGCCTCAGTGACTGATAAGAAGTACACAGTTACCCAAGTCTATGAGGATATGGCAAACGGGGCTCTCTTTCCCCAGTGGCCCAGGTTCCAGCAGGCAGCCATCTCATGACCACAAGGCAAAACAGCCTGAGGATGAAGTCAACACACAGAAGAGGACAGAGCAAGGAGCACAGCAGAGGTGCAGCCAAGCCCTGCTCAAACTGGGCCTGAAGCCCGCCTTACTTAGGGACTTTCTGGTCAGCGCCTCCCCCACCAACCCCATCCAGCCCCCAACTTTGTTCTAGATAATATACTCTATTTAATTCAGCCTAAGTCCACATCAGTGTTTTAGAAGACAAAAGCTATTGTGGGCTCACAATGAGCTTACAGGCAACAAAAACTTCTGCATCTCTTCCATCTCACTCCTGTTGAGGAACTCTCTCCCTTCTGTCATTCCACACTGGATCTTTTTTTTTTTTTTTTTTAATGCAAGTACAAGGCTTCATATTCAATTTAGTTCTAGCCTTTTATCTTATGCAGATCCATAAGTGCACAGAAAGTCAGTTGGTCTTTTAAGATACATTGATAAAGAAAAAGAAGAGGCGACAAAATGTAGCTATAAACTCAGTCACACTTTTAATTGAAGTTAGGTTTGATCAATCACAACAGCACTGGCTCCATTGTGAAAAGCTACATCACAAACATGGCAAGGCATATTATTTTTTCAGTATAAAGCAACGGCTTGGGACACTTATGGACTGGCCCTGGAGAGAGAGACCACAGAACTAGAATTCTAAATAGAAGCCTTTCCCAGAATTCTCCAGCTATTTCCTCAAGTCTCCCTAAAGCCTAGGGGATCTACACCATTCATTCTTTTCACCACCCTTCTTTTCTAGAACATGGCATTCTTTCTAGTCTACCCTCTAAATACAGAGGAAATCCCAAACACAAGGGAAAGCTTACCTTACCTGCTCACCATTCCCATTTCTGAGTCTGCAACAGGATTCAAACTCAGATCCCAGTGGAGCTCTAGCAGGCCCTTTAAGACACAGGTGCAGCACACCCTTTGCCTAAGCAAAGTTAACCTCTTCTACCTCAAAGGGTTGTCATGGAAATAAAGAAAGACCACAGAAGAAGCACCCTGCCCAGAGGTGAACAGGAGCCACTCAATGATATTACTTTCTTACCCCGCAAATGCCCAGAACACTGTTCATTGACATTTTCATTTCGGTCTTTCAATTTTAAAAAACACCTTCCTCTAAGCCAAAGGAGAAAGAAGAAAGCAATACAATTACTGGCAATCGGAAGTCATCATTACTCCATATTTTCTTCCAATTTCTCTTCATGCCACCTTCCAAGAGCTGAGTCCTGCCTTTTCTTTGCCACACATTTTATTAGCATTATTATATTTCATCCACTGCCAATGAAATCTACTCAAGAGAAAAAGAAAGAACATTTCAATTCTTGTCTAGTTCTTAGTCCATCCTGGTTATTAGTGCCTATGTTTTTAATGGAAATCACTGATTATTTTAAAACTCATTAAAACATGTACATTGATTATAAAAGGGAAAAGTCTTCTTTTCTGTGTAGGACTCACCAATTGAGGAAAAATATCTTCCCTCTGATGAATGCCCAGTAGAAGAATGAAAGAGAGTCCTAGACTGAGAACGTGGTGACTGGATTCTGTCTTCGGTTCTGTTTCTGAGCCTCAATGATCCCACCTGTGGAAAATGAGAGAAAGGGGTTGCTTATGAAGCTCTAGGATCTTACCAGCTTTATAACTTCCCAGGTTTATGAACTCGCTGTGATATAGAGGAAAGCCACTCCATTTGTGGGTTTCAAGCCTATCATCATTCCCACGATGGCCCCCAGTCATCTTCTGGCACTTTTATTTCACTAATCTGTCTGGGAATGATGGGTAAACAGGGCGGCGGTACTTCACTGTTCACCCTCAACTCGCCTGGGAAAACAGCTTCCTGGTAATATCAGAGGTGAAAGAGATAGATCAATTAGTTAGATACTCACATTTTAGGCAAGGAAAACGTTAACAGCAAAATCTGAACGACAGCAAAAAACAAAGAGACAAGAAATGAGTTTGGAGATAAATTGCTAACTATAGGACCCCGCTAAACCTTAGTTTTCCTTGCCTGAAAAGTAAGAGCCAGTGAGCAGCCACCGAGCTGGACAATCTTGACACTTCCCAGTAAGTCCTCATTACAGGATTCATTTCATTAAGTGCTATTACTATCTTGCTAAGGACGATGCAATATATATTCCAACAAACACAGATGCCAAAGCAGTGGGCTTTGTTATAAAATGTGTCTTTTATATGCAGGAGAAATCCACATATCAAAAAAACTACTACTCTTACTTATATTGTTGTCATTTCTAACATTATTGAATTAATGATACAGTTGTTTCATGTATTATTTTCTTTTTTTTTGTAAAGATTTTATTAGGGAATTGGGGGAGGGGAACAGCGCTGGGGAATCAGGGAAAGGGGAACAGACAAGTTGCTGTTGTCTTGTCCTTCGGTCTAGTTGTGGAGGACGTTGCTTCACTGGCCCAAG
>NW_017731364.1:5703590-5768883 GCF_001890085.2 Hipposideros armiger | reverse complement strand
TGGAGGGCAGTGTCACTGGCCCTCATATGTGGGATCCGAACCAGGGCCCTCTGGCGTCCCAAGCCAGCTCTTAACCATCGCGCCACTCGGCCGGCCCTCATGTATTATTGTCTTATTCAGTCTTCAAATACCCATACAAGATCAACATTAAGATAACCCACCTCAAACACTTCCAACTGACTGGAGTAGCAGCTGGGGCCAGAGTAGGGAGGTGGCCGCTGCAGAAGCCCACCATGAGTTGCAGGCAGTCCAGGGCTCCCGTCCAGGGCTGGTTCCACTGGACCCAGTTACCACCATTTGCCAGAGGAGGACAGCAAGACTCATTCAGCAGAGGGATTTACCCTCAATCACACCATCGGCTTTGGAGCAAAACCAGGCCTTTCACACCCAGGCCTCTGAACGCGTGCTTCAAAGCTCTCACAGCCCCACAGCAGAAAGAAATTAAGTTAGAAAAATGGAGCATAATCAGAATAAGCCCAGCAAAGCAATGAGTTTCCTGAGAGCTAGTGGTCTTCAAGGACATTAGAATCCTCAAAGCCATTCCACTGAAATGAGAGAAAGGCCTAATTTCAAACTTGCTGAGGAATGGAGTATTAGGAGGCCAGCATTAGACCTGTGGGCAGTGCAATCATACAGAACAAAAGACAGCCCCCACCCACAAGACCCAGGAAACCGAAGCATCTCCTTGCAGGGGGAGATACAAGCCATAGTGGCTTCTACTACAGCAAGTGATGTCTGACTTTCCAGATTTCTAAGCTTGGCAGAAAGGCAAAGCTCTCCACCTTGGCCCTGGGGCAATTTCTCACATACTTGCCAGCTTCCCTCCATGCACAAATGAAACTGGCCTCCCTTTTCTATAGTCAACTTCTCTTTCAATATTTTTTTTTCCTTCTTTTCCATGAAGAGAACAAGCAGCTTTGCTAAAGAACCGCTGTGAAATGATTGAAGTTCCCATGCAAACAAACCATTAGCAGAGTTCAAATGCAATTTAAATTACCAGTTGTTAAAGCGCTCCTCAATTTCGTGGTAAGTTTCCAAGGAGAATTACATGCTATATACTATTTAATTGGTTGTTTTCTATTTTTTAACATCCATTTATCCCCCCCACCACCCTTATATTTCAGAAGTGTCTATAAAAGCTTCTCTTTAAAAAATTATACATTGTTGAATAGATTAAATCTAAAGATTGAAAAGTATCAGAGAACCAGCTGCAGGACTACGCAGCTCAGCAGAAATTGATGGTTTTGACACCATCAAACATGAAGCATTTTAAAATCTTAGAGGAGTCACCTCATAGTGCCATCACTCTTTACAGATGAAGACCCTGAGGCTCCAAGAAGGAAAGGAGGGGTTGACTCAAAGTCCTCTCACTGGTCAGTGACAGATTCAAGATGACAACCATGGACCCTAATGCCCAACCCTGTGCCTCCTCTTCCCAACAGCACATGGTTGGAGGAGATGATGGGAAATAACAAATTTCCATCTATAATTTTATTTTAAAGAAAATATGAGGGCCGGCCGAGTGGCTCACTTGGTTAAGAGTTGGTTTAAGAACACGAGCTCTGAGCAACAGGGCCACCGGTTCAATTCCCACATGGGCCAGTGACACTGCGCCCGAGCTGAGCTGTCGCTGAGCTGCCAACAGGTGGCAGGACGGCTCAGCTAAAAAATAAAAAATAATAAATGAATAAAAAATAAAAATAAAAAAGCCATGTCAAGTCTGGTAGAAGGGGTGGAGACGCAAACCAGGCTACTCCCAAACCTCCGCGTGGTAGCTGAAAATAGAAAGGGATAACTCAGCAGTGGAGGTTCCCCCTGGAGGTGCAAAGGACCCTAGCCCCACTCCAAGGACCCCACCATGGAGTACTGCTGACAGGAAGAGGAGTCCCCACAATATCTCACTGTGAAAAAGTGGGAATTCCAACAATCCAGGTGGGACGAGAGGCTGCAGGAAACCCAGATGTCTTCTTAAACAGCCCGTGCACAGACTCACTCACTCACAGGCATTCACATGGGGTCCCAGCAAAGGGATGGTGACTCGGGGGTCATCAGAGGCATATGGGGAGCAGACTGAGGTGTGTAGCTTCGAGGCCAGGGCTAGAAAAAAGTTGCCATTTTCTCTGTGTGGGGTCCTTCTCCTAGGCAGCCAGCTGTTATCTTTAATGTGTTGCGCCTGCCCCTACTTTTAACGCCAAATCTGACTCTGATTGGTCTGGTGAGCTCCGAGGCTCTGCCACCCAACTCCACCAATGAAGGAGGCACTTTCTCAGTGAGCAACCAGCCCCACTTTCATTGTATTCTTTCTTGGGAAACTATCAGAGTCTACAGGCCTGAGGTGGGCAATGACTAGCCTTGATATGCTTTGAGACTTTTGCTGAGTAGCTCCAGGCTCGGCACTGGCACCAAACCAGAATCTACATTAATCTGGAGAACACTACTCTTTCCACCCCAGTGACTCCTTGAGATGCTGCCTCACCCAACTCACGTACTGCATGAGGAATTATCAGAGACTGAACTTTAAGAGAACTGGAAGGTGTGTCCTAGCATTTTGCGGAGCTACCCCAGGACTAGTAGTGGTGACAGCTGTCCTCAGTGGCAGCATGGCCTCTCACACATGCCTCCAGCTTTAGCACAGGCAGCAAAAAACTGTGGATCACTTTGTAGCTCCTACCAAGTAGTCCCCAGGTGGTCACAGGCAGAGGCTGGCCTGGGCCTGCACAAGGGCCCCTCCCAAAAGGCTCAACCACAGCCGAGCACTGCCCAATTAGCCCCACAAGTGGCATACATAAAGGACAGTCTCATCAGGCACCAGACCTTGCTGAGGCAAATCCCACTCACTGGGGTAAGCCCCCACACAGCACCCCATAAGCTGTGGACATGGCCAGACCCCACAGCCAATCAGCCTGAGGGTCGACCCCATCCACTGATTTGACAACAGCAATCAAGGCTCAACTGTAACAGGAGGGCACACAGAACCCACACTAGGGACACTCCTGAAGCACCCCGAGCAGGTGAACCGGGAGACTGTGCCACTGGGCCCCCACGGGTCATTCACTACGTAAGGCCACCTAACCAAGACTGGGAGTAATAGCAGATCTACCTCATACATATAAACAAAAACAGAGAGGCAGCCAAAAAAAGGAAACAATGAAATACATCCCAAATAAAAGAACAGGCGAAAACTGCAGAAAAGGAACTAAACAAAATGGAGGCAAGCAATCAACCAGAGCTCAAAACAGTGGTTATAAGGATGCTCAAAAAACTCAGTGAGAACTTCAACAAGAGATAGCAAGCATAAAAAAGGTCATAGAAACCATAAAAAAGAACCAGTCAAAAGTGAAGAATGCAATAACTGAAAGGAAGAATGCACTAGAAGGAATCACCAGCAGACTAGATGAAGCAGAGGATCAAATAAACAATTTGAAAGACAAGGTAACAGAAAACACCGAATCAGAACAGCAAAAAGGAAAAAGAATTTAAAAAATGGTAATAGATTAACAGACCTCTGGAACAACATCAAGCACAACAACATTCACATCATAGGGGTAGCAGAAGGAGAAGAGAGAAAGCAATGGATTGAGACCCTGCTTGAAAAAATAATGACTGAAAACTTTTCTAACCTGGTGAAGGAAATAGACACACAAGCCCTAGAAGCACAGAGAGTCCCAAACAAGAAGAACCCAAACAGGCCCACATTAAGACAAAGGTAAAGACAAAGAGAGGATCCTAAAAGCAGCAAGAGAAAGGCAACTAGTAACTTACAAGGAAGCACCCATAAGACTGGCAGCTGATCTCTCAACAGAAACTTGGCAGGCCAGAGGGATTGGCAGGAAATATTCAATGTGATGAACAGTACAATGAAAAGCAAGGATCTACAACCAAGACTACTCTACCCAGCAAAGCTATCATTTCAAAGCAAAGGACTGATAAAGAGCTTCCCAGAAAAGAAAATGCTAAATGAGTTCATCACCACCAAAACAGTTTTAGACGTACTTTGCTAAGAAAAAAGAAAAAAAAAGAAAAAAAAATCCAAATTATCAATGATATTGGGTCGTCAGGAAAGCCATAACGCATTTTTGCATTGAAAAAGATAAAAAAATGCGTCATGACTTTTCTGACGACACAATATAATGGCAATAGCTATATGTCTATCAAGAATTACTTTCAATGTAAATGGATTAAATGTTCCAATCAAAAGACATAGGAGGGCTGAATGGATAAGAAAAGAGAACCCTTAAAGATGCTACCTACCAGAGAATCACTTCAGATTGAAAGACACACACACAGACAGAAAGTAAAGAGATGGAAAACGATATTTCATGAAAATGGAAACAAACAACAACAAAAAGCTAGAGTAGCCATACCTATACCAGACAAAATAGACTTCATAACAAGAAACCAAAAAGGACCCAGTAATCCCACTTCTGGGTATTTATCTGAAGAAATCCAAAACCCTACTTTAAGGGGACATGTGCATCCTTATGTTCATTGCAGCATTATTTACAATGACCCAGAAGTAGAGGCAGCCTGGGCGTCTGTCAATGGATGAATGAATAAAGAGCAGGTGGTACATATATACAGTGGAATATTGCTTGGCCATGGAAGGGAATGGGTTCTTGCCATCTGCAGCAGCATGGATGGACCTGGAGGCTTTTGTGCTGAGTGGAGTGTCAGACAGAGGAAGACAGATGCAATGTGATTTTGCTTATATGTATAATCTAAAGAACAAAACAAACAAGCAAACAAATAACAAACGAACTCATAGATACACAGAACATTTTGATGGTTGCCATCAAAATGTGTTGGGGCTTGGAGGTGTGGGCAAAAAAAGGGGAAGGCATTAAGAAGTACAAATTGGTTGTTACAAAGCAAACATGGGGATGTAGGATATAGCATAAGGAATACAGTCAATAATATTGTAATAACTATGTATGGTTTCAGATGGGTATTAGATTTCCTGGGGTGATATATGCGAGGGGGTTGGGGAGCAGGGTGAAAAAGGTGAAGGGATTAAGAAGTACAAATTGGTAGTTACAAAATAGTCATGAAGATATAAAATAAAGCACAGAGAATATAGTCAATAATATAGTAATAATTATGTGTAGTGCCAGATGGGTACTAGACTAGTCAGGGAGATCATTTCTTAAATTATATAAATGTCAAACCACAATGCTGTACCCCTGAAATTAATATAAAATAATACTGAATGTTGGGCCGGCCAAGTGGCTCAGTTGGTTAAGAGCTCGCTCAAGAGTTTGAGCTCTGAGCAACAGCGGTTCAAGTCCAGCCCGAGCTGAGCAGCCGCTGAGCTGCCAACAGGTAGCAGGATGGCTCAGCTAAAAAAATAAATAAATAAATAATAATAATAATAATAATAATAATAATATGGAATGTCAACTATAACTGAAAAATTAAAAAGGGAGAGAAAAGGTGAAGGGCAATAAGAGGTCCAAGTCTCCAGGTATAAAACAAATAAGCCATGGGGATGTAATGTACAGTGTGGGGAATATAGTCAATAATATTGTGATAGTGTATTATGGTGTCAGATGGTTACTGGACATACCATGGTGATCACCTGTTTAGGTCTATAAATGTTGAACAATTATGATGTACCCTGAAACTCATGTAACATTGTATGTTAGCTGTATTTTAATAAAAATCTTTAAAAAATAAAAAATAAATGGCCTTCAAACCCAGTTTATGAACCACACAGCAGTAAAATCCCAATTTAATGTCCAAAACCTCATTTAAACTTTCCATCAACCCTATGAGAAAGATTGCCCAACTGTCTGTTGAGGAAACTAAGGGTCAGGGAGGTTAGGCAAGGTTTGAAGCTGGGAAACAGTAAAGCCAGGACTTGAACCCTGGTCTTTGAAATCAAGCTCCATGACACACGATTTACTAATGTGCACTTACAACTATACTGTGGATAGCTATTCTGCTAGAGGCAGAAATATACCTAAAAAAACTCTTCTGTTATTTTTCACATTTCAGGTAGATATGAAATAAAAAAACAACAAAGGCTGAACAAACTTTCAAAGTAAAAAACTGTTGACATTAGAAGCAGATAGACCCTTCTTGAATTCTGCCTTGCTGTTATGTTCCTAAGTGAAATTAAAAGCTCAGAGCTCTGGCACTAAGCAGACCTCTGCTGGGTATGTGGGAAGCCCGACTGAGAAAGGTTAGCAATGAGCTGACATCAGGCCAATTCAAAAACCATTCAAATGGCTGGGCTCATGATCAAAAAAATTGCAGGTAACCCTAGTATGAGCTTCAGCACACCGCTCTGGCGCAACTGTTAGCTGACAGGATGTCATGTGCCCTGCATTCAGAGGTACATAAAAAATGCATTTGCTAGCACCTCCTGTCCTTAGTAAGGCACAGTGTATGGACCCAGCAGGTGTAGGTACTCAGGTAGACATGCCTCGAGCTCTCCAAGAGCTCACAGCCTCACTGGGGACATGCTTGAGTACACAGAACAGAATGAAAAGTGTGCAAAGCACAAGTACATGCAATGCCATTTTGAAGACCTGGAAAAGCTCTGCAGATAACTTCTAAACTAAGCTTGAATACCCAAGAGGATTTCCACGTATGAGGAGTAGGAAAGAGGCCCAGGGAACACGATGTCCTAAGGCTTTGAGGATGAGCTCAGGGTGTTCTCGGGGAGAGTGACTAATCCGGTGAGGCCAGTGGCAGAGGACATGGAGGGATGCGGTGGGACATTGAGGCTGGAAAGGAATGCTGCGGCTGGAATATGGAGGACCTTGTGTGCCAGGCTAAAACACTTGGATCTTGAGGCTCATGGGTACTGCATTTTGGGCAATGACTCAGGCAAAAGTTAAATGGTAGAGCTATCCTTTTATGAACCAAATCCCCTTCCGTGGTCAGCTTCCAAACATAGCAAGGGTGTCAGTGTCTAAAGGAGAGCTTCCCCTGAAGGGGCCTATCCACAGGGAAGTCAGAAGATTAGGTGGCTCTCAGAGTTGTCCCAAACCCACACCTTCGTGGACCCTTTCCTTTAGTCTGGAACTCTCACCCATGGAAGACCCTGTCATGTTCCAAGTAGAGTTTCCACTCTACCTTCAGGAAAACGCCCGCGCAGCCCAACCTGGTAAATCAGAAGAACACAGGCTGAACACAGGCTATAGCTGCTTTCCTGTCACTGAAGTAGCAGGAGGCAGAGGCCTATCCAACACACACTGCGTGTGCCCAAAGCGCCATATCTCTGAACTCCCACCAGGCCTGGCACCATGTGACTGGAGCCTTCAACTAGTAATGAGCCTGCACTGGTGACACCAGTTAAGTTGTATGGAATCCCTTCCCTTAAAAGAAACTTTGTAGCAAGTCCCATATGTCAAAGACACAAGCAAGATGTGCTTCCCTTTCTGCCCTTAAGGAGCTCCCAGTCTAGAAGGAGAGAAAAGACATCAACACAGTGGAAGACGGCAAGTGCCTTAGAAGCGCAGATAACAATACAAATCCTCATAACAACCCTATGACTCGGTATGATTGTTTATACCCATTTGACACATGAAGAAACTCGGGCTCAATCAGGTTAACTGACCTGACAGATCACACAGCTCCGAGGTATCACAGCCAAGATCTCATGCTCATAAGCACCAGAGTTTACTCTAGTGCCTCACAGCCCATTGTGGTGTGAGTTAGCAGAAGAGAGAACAGAGAAATCACTTTGGTGTGCAGGAGTGTGGCTGGCGGGGAGTGTGGTGATGGGGAGATGGTCAGGAATTACTTCATTCAGAAAGTGTTACATGTGCAGAAGTTTATAAAGAGGGCCAGGAGGTCTACGGATGCAGATGACAGCAGAACTCTCAGGCTAAAGGAGCAGCATGCAGCATGACCTAAAGCATGAAGGTGAGAAAACGCAGGGCTCGTGTGGAGAATGGCAGGGAGCGTGGCTGACTTACAGATGAGTAAGAGGGAGCATCAAGGAAGTTCACAGTGGGCACGTATTGTCATCTGGTTATGATGAGCCCTGGGTCCAAGAGGCAGGAGCTTTTACTTAATGTCAAAGATACTAGGAAAAGGTTTTCAACGACAAAATAAATAAACTTACAGTCAGGGACACACACAGATGAATATTCTAGGAAAATAATAAATGTGTCAAAGCAGAACTGTGGCATGGTTTCCACTTTACATGGGATTCTGGGCTCCAGGACTAAGGCCATGTAACCTTTCAGGACCTGGGACCAAATCAGGAATAGTGGGCCTTCAGGTCATTTCAGGTCAAAGTACAGAGGAACACTGTTCCCTGGCAATGACTTTGGGAGTTAGGACTTCCATACCTATTTTGTAGATCCTGACTTTCTTGAGAAGTGTCCCTACAGCTCATTAAATGAATTCCAGGCCTCAGCTGGAGCCTAAGGACTCTCACTTGGTGAGCAGAGCATAGGAAACAGGATGGGAGTCATGGAATCAGAAAATCTGCACTTGATACTTGGATTCTCCTCAAATTGACTACGGAATCCTGGGTAAGTCACTTCCCATTAACGAAAGCAGTTAACATTTGCGAAATAGAAACAATCATACTGATACAGCTCGGTTCTTGTGAGAATTAACGATTAACTTGTGAGGTTAAATATAAGAATGTGTGTTTCTACACACAGACTGACATGTTTAGAATAGGTGTTCCCCCCTGAAAGCCACTGTGTTGATATTGACAGGGGTAGTACAAAAACTGCCCAGTCCTGCAGGTGAAGTATCTAAATCTGGAGTTGTCAACAATTTTTCCCCCTGTTGAAAATTGAGCTGTATTCCCCAGGCAAGCCATTACATCTTTTTGTGCCAAATTGTTTTCATCTTTTAAATGACCCAGTAATCCCACTTTGGGCAATATACATAAGGGAATAATCCAAAAGGAAAAAAAAAAGACGGCAATTTATTCAGAGATGTTATTCATAGTGCTATTTCTAGCTCTTTATATATCCCTCTATTATAGCACTTATCTCACTGTGCTGTAATTATCCACTCCCCTTCCAAACGCCTCCAAATTATCTCTGAATCAATCCCCAGCACCTAGCACAATGCCTGGCATACAGTAAGAACTCAATAAATGTTTGGTGACTAAATGAATGGGTGATATGAAAGAAATTTTAAAAGACATTCAAATGAGTAAAAAAACAAGACATTGTTTTTAAGAGATGACGTTAAAGAGTCTTAAAAGAAAAAGCCTGATAACTATAGACTGCAAACTATTTGAAGAGGAGTGAATGAAGAAGCCTCAAGAGTGAATTTCATAGGACTTGGTTTATTATCTCTGAGAACCTCCAGGCTTAGGCTGAGTGAAGTACAAGATCACCATGAGGTCACATATGAGGTCACTTTGGCCTGGTGACTACAGCACCAGGCTCTGTCAGGAATCTTGGATTCCCACTACCTTAAATTGACTAAACCACCTGACTTCTCTGAGACCAGGTCCTCTACTGAAAAATGGAGCATTAAAGGAAAGCTGAGCCCCTTAAAAGTAGTTACAGGGAGGAGGCAAGGGCCAGCAAGCTCGTGTGAATGAAAGCACCATGCAAATGAAAAGGTGGACTGGAAAGTGCCTTTGGACCAGGGTCCTCAAACCAAGGTGGGGCTTTGAAGCCCCAGCTCTTCTGGGCTCCCACTACAGCTTCCAGACCCATCTTACAGGGTAGTGGGTTAAGGCTCCTCACCAAAGTTTCCCGGAGGCTGGAATCTCTGCAAGAGCAGACGATACATCAAGGAAAACACTATGTTAAATATGGCCCATAAAGTCAACATCACTCTGAATGTTCCATATTCTTGATGGGAAAGAATGCTTTAGACAAATACCCAGGGAGAGCAAAGGAAATGGCATGTTCTGCAGGGCTTATTTTGGGGCATTCCAGCAGCTCTCAGCCAGGAAGTTAGAGGCAGGAAGCCACTGCCCTCCGCTCCTTAGCCAGAAGCTCAAGGTTAGAAACCAAAGTGGGCAGCACACAGACTCCTTAGTCTGGTTCAGCTGCAAGTCTGTGCATATGTTTTCACCTCCATCAGGGTCTCCCAGATACCCGGCCACTGAGCTTGACACTTCTCTGAAGGAAATTGCACTTATCCTGTAGACAATCTCTACAGAACATATCATGAACCCATCACATCTTTCTGGACCCACTTCTACCACCGTAATGAAAGTAACTGCCACCTCCCACGTGGATGATCACAAGAGTCTCCTACTAACCTCCTTCTTGCTTCTACTCTTGCTCCCTCCTTGCAATCTATTTCCCCCCATAGCGGCCACAATGATGCTGGTAAAACATAACTCAGATGCTTCCCATCACACCTAGACTCGGGTCCAAGACCCTGCTCTAGCTCACTAACACCTACCAGCCCCCCTCCCACTCTCCTCAGGCCTCTCCCCCTGCAGCCCACCCCCTCCTAGCACTCTGGGCTCCTTCTGTTCCTCAAACACAAACCCATTCCCACCCCACAGCCCTTGCATCGACCATGCCCTCTGCCCACAGTGCTCTTCCCTCTGACTTTTACATGGCTGGCTCCTTGTCATTCAGATCTCAGCTTAAACAGTCACCTCCCAGCGCTCTTCCTCCACTCACTCTGTCAGAGCACCCTATGTGAATCTTCCTAAGTGTTACTTATCCTTCTCTACTGTTTACTTGTTCATTTATTGGCTGCCCCCTCCACACGCCCCTACCAGAATGTAAGCTCCAAGGGATCATTGTTTCCTGTGTCTTTTTCTTCCCTCTAAACCCAGTGCTGGATCAGCGCCCAGAACAGTACAAGGCACACAAGTGGGAATCCAATAAAGATTTAATAAAATTAGATGAATACATGCCGCAGATGAAAGAAACCTCACAGACTGCTGAAGGGCAAGTGCCCAGTGCTGTGGCTAACACCCTGGGCTTCGGAGTCAGACACGGATCACTAACGCTGGCACTCAGGAGCTGTAGGAGTCTGGGCAAGTTTTCCCCCTTCTCTACCCCTTCCTTTTCTCAGGTAAAATGAGTCTAACAGCACCTGCAATGGGGGAGCACTGGGGGAATTGAAAGAGATAAATCATGTAGAGCGCCTTGGGCTCAGCACAGAAGAAATGTTCACTGTCATCGACAACAACCCCACCTTCCAGGTGAGAAAACCAAGACTCAGAAGGAGGATGCATCGCCGCCCAAGCTCAACACTGAGTGAGCAGCAGAGCCAAGTCAGAAACTCTCCTCTTCAGTCTCTGTCCGCTGCTCCACAGACCAGCTGTGCCTAATTACAAAAATTCCTGGTATCATGTCACTGATTTATATATTTTGCTTTGTTCCACAAAAGATCTTAAGTACCTAGCAAAAGATGCACATAGGTCATGACTTTTGTAAGAGTGAAAAAATTGGGGAGGGGGGAAGGAAAAATAAGGTGAAGGAAAGGAGTTACAAAAAATAAGAGCTGTAAGTCTCATGCCATGTGCTCGAGGTGGGCTTCAAATGTGGCCCTGAGGTTCTCAAAGGCCAATAGAAAACAGGAAAATACCTACGTACAGTCCTGTGGAACACTTGGTCACTGAAATGTCACAGCAACGTGTGAGGAGGTATCACTATCCAGTTAAGAATCACCCTGGCTTTTCACACTCTTGTCAGCTAAAATCCAGCATCTGCTTATTCCCAATCACATGCTCTCTGAAGTCATAGTACTGGGTTCAAACCCCAGCTCCTACTAACAGTGTGACTTTAGGAAATTTACTTAACCCTTTGAAGCCTCAGGTTCTTCCTCTATAAAAAGGAGGCTAAAAAAAAAAAAAAAACAGTACTCGTACCTAAATGGGTTTTAAAAAAGAAGAAGAAGTATATGCATGCAAGGAAATGTTATTCAGCCTTAAAAAGGACGGAAATTCTGACATATGCTACATCATAGATAAAACTTGAGGACATTATGCTAAGTGAAATACGGCAGTCAGAAAAGGATCAACTTATGCGAGATACCTAGATTAGTCAAACTCATACATAAAGAAGGTAGTGACTGTATTTAACAGTACTGAGCTGTACACTTAAAATGGTTAAAATGTTAAATGCTATATTATGTGTACTTTACCAAAATTTAAAAAAAAAATTGTTTTAATTGTATGTACACATGGGTAGCTATAGTAGTGACTCTGTGATTTAGGCCAAGTACTTACTTAGCCCCACGCTTGGCACTGGGAAGCAATCAATTCATATCCGTTCTCCTTATTAACAGGAATAGTGTTTGTTCACATTGATACTACCAACCCTACTCTCTCAGTGCCCCTGTCCATCAGCACCACAGCAGGAAAACATCCCAAGCCTTCAAGCTTCAAGGCAGCCTCTTCCCACCTGGTGAGCAGGGCCCCCAATCACAATCCCCCCCACCCCCACCCCCAGCCACAGGCCATGGAGGAGGAGACAGGTTGCATGCAGGTACTGAGAAGATCTGGTCATGACCCGCCTCCCCAGGACTTCAGAGCAACTTACACAGCTTCTCCCCCTCCCTTCAACACTGACAGGAGCAAACGTAAGGTCTCAGAGCACTTTCTCTGCCCTGTTAAAATCTGTCACCTAATGTCACTGGCATCAAAGTGCTTCCCCAAAACACATCTCCATTGTCTCCTCTGCACTGGAGGAAAGGGCCCCAAGGTGATCAGAAACTGAACTGACCACAAAGAGTTATTCATTATGGCATCTGGTGGACTGTGACGGGGTAGTGAGCCTCTTGGTCTCTCTCAGATGCTGCCACAGCATCAAAGAAGGCAAGACAGAGAGAGGGAGAGAGAGAGGGAGAGAGAGAAAGAGAGAGAGAGAGAGAGAGAGAGAGAGAGAGAGAGAGAGAGAGTTTAAAATCTATTCGGAATCAGAGCTCACCTTTGAATGGGAGGGGATAATAGTTCAGAATTCTTGCAGCTTCAAAAATAGGGATAGAGGCTTAGCTGAAAAGCCCTGCTCAGTTTCTTTCAAGGACTGTGCAAAATTTCCACTGCCACGGATGAAACTGAAATAAAGGGCTCTGCTAGTCAGTTCTGCCTTTTGGACAAGCTATCATCCCCTTTCAGAAAAGAAAAAGGTATAGGCAGCAAAGCAGATCAGAAGGTAGCAGTTCACATTCAAACAACATTCACATGACCAAAAGCAAGGAAAAAGGCAAGTAAGTAAAAAAAAAAAAAAAAAAGGGGGGGGGAGTGGGGGGGTGGGAGGAAATTTTTAAAAAACAACAAATTCAGGCATCTAAACCCTTGCAACACGAGAGAGACCTGAACTGGGAGGACGTGGCTCTAGTTCTCAGTTTCTCACCAATTGGAACTGTAAGTGTGGGCAATAGAAGCATCTCTGAGTCCCAGTCTCTTCATCTGCACAATGGGAACAGTCTTTGCCTTTGCCTGAAGGGGCAGCTTAAGTGTAGTGGAAGGAGGACTGAACCGAGAGTGAGAAGATCTGTGTTCTAATCCCACCTAATTAGCCACATACCTGCGGGGCAAGTTACCTGTGCCTTCCGGGCCTCTACTGCCCATGACCATGCTGTAAAATGAGACAGATCAACTGAATAATCTCTTCCCAACACTGTCAACCCATCAAATCTACACAAGGTCCTGCACATCAGGTGTTTATTCCAGACTGTATGCTGTGCAAATGCTGTATCACAACAACTGATGTACTCTTAAGACCAACCATAACTGTTTCTCAAGCTAAAACTATCCCTACCTAACCTAGGCATCCCTAAACATCCTTTCTGGCTTATTGCTTTAGCCTTAGCAATCAGACAGACAACACTCCAAAATTATCTTCCTACCCAACTCAAGCTAGGCCTCAGGTGGGAGGAAATATCTCTCTAATTCCTTTATACACAAATAGAATTTTCCCTCAGGCAGAATCTATCTCCAAATCCCACGGTTAGGAGTATTCTCCTGGGAAAGCAGCTGTCCAGACCCCAAATTAAAGCAGTCAGAGCTCCCAGGAACAAGTCCCATCACCGGGCAAGCGAACCAGCTGTCAGGGCTGGCAGCTCAGGGTCTGAGAGCAGAAATGCCATTCGCCCCGGCAATAATGATGTACTCACGCGGCATCAGGCCCCACAGGCAGCTGGCCCTCCGGTGGCTCTCACTCCCTCTCACAACCCTGAGTCCCACTGCAAGGAGGTGATCCAGAGGCCAGAGGGGAACAGCACTGAGATAGTCTCTCCTCAGCTTCCAGAACAAGGGGCAGGAATGGAGGGGTGGGGGGAGGGGAGCAACTTTGTTTCTGGAAACAGGAATTCAAATCCTGCTTCTCCTAAGCCCTGAGTCACCTCCTTCTCTTCCAATAGATCAGTGTGGTGGGTAAACATTTCCATAAATGGGAAAGCAGGCTAGAGGATGTCAGAAAAATCACCCTTCTCTTCTCTGGCACTTGAAGAACATGCCCCACTTACAACAGAATTCCTTACTCGGAGTAAATGTTTAACCCCAAAAGAAGTGGAGTCTAAACTGTTCCACAGGCGGTCCTGTTACAAGAAAATCCTCCCCCACCCGAACAAGGAAGTGACTGGTTTGAAAGGCTGTGCTTTCACCTTAGGAATGGGGCCATCTAGAATGCAACTACATTTAGGAAGCTTAGGAAGCCAATCTATTAATTCAGGGTACAGGGAGCAATTTGGGGGAATTCACCTGAAGAGGTCACCAAGGATCAAGTATGTAGTTCTTTTCATGGCAGATGAGTCCTAAAATAATCCCCACCCTCAGACCCCAGTCCCTGACTCCCTTGGGCTGAAAGTCCTCCTGGGAACTCAGTTTTGCACGAGTTCTTCATAGGACAGGCATCGGACAGGAAGACCCAGAATAAAACCAGACTTTCAAGGGAACCGTGGTGGGGAAGGGTAGGAAGGTGGAATGCCCAGTTTAATTTGTAAGATTAATTCCAATCCGAAGTTCCAGAGTAGTGTTCAATAAGTGGGATCAGTGAAGTTGGTCAGGAATGAATCTGTTCTAAAGGACTCCAGGCTGAATTAGAGGACAAGAAAGGGGAGTGAGTTGAGACACTAGGGATACTGGTGGTGCAGGGAAAGACAGGTCTGCTCTGAGAAGGGAATCTATATCATGGCTTCCCAGTGGTTCTATTTGTTAGCACGATCTTGTTCTACTCTTGGCTATAAGGGCTTTTATAGGTCAGAAGTGACATTTTTCAGACTCATTGCCCACTTCCTGGCTTTTGGGCTTGAACCATGAGACTGCTTGTTCTAATCCCCAGGGAGTCTTCTAGCAATAAGCAGAAGGGAGCAAAGGGACCCAAGCCCTGAGCCTACATCAGTCACTCCTTAAGATTTTGGACAAATCAGTTTTCCTTTCGTAGCTTATATTGTCTCATCTATAAATAGGGTAAATATTCCAAAATTGTCCAACTATGTGATCTAAAGCAGCTTCTACTTGGTCTAGACAAATAGTCATAACACATTTATTTTGATTACTTGGCTTTGTAAGCACGCCACAATACCTGAAATATTGCAAAGATTACTTACTTATTTATTGTATGTCTAATACATGAACACAAATATAGGTGACTATTAAATGAGGTAAGGAAACAGGACTAGAGAACCTTCCACCACATGCCAGAACCAGAGCTCAGGACCCAATTCTTGCTACCGCAGTGCTCCCAAGATGTCCCAGAGGCCGGCCTGAAGAGGGACGGCCCATCTGTAACTGAGAAGACTAACGTGCCATCACACCTAGTGCTTCTGTAGAAAGGTTGTCATCCTGTTAGGAGCTCGCAGTCCCTTCCGATATTGCAAGAGGAACATTTCATCAGAGGAAACAGATATTGCATGAAAAATAGATACCCAGGGATGGCCTGGGGGCTCTGAAGACCAAGGAGGGAGCTACAGGGGTAGGGATGAAAACCAGAGTGATAAAGTCTGTACTACCCTCTATTCTGCAAGTAGCATTCGGAGATCAGTTTCCACATCCACAAAGGGACTCTGCATTCCTTAATGTGTGTGTGCCTCTCTTCCTCTTGACCACTGAGAACCACTGGCTCTGGGATCTCAAGGAGAAAAGACCATAGAGGCCATTGAGCCCATGCTCACCCCCATGAATGAACCCTCCATTGAATCCCTGAGGTCTCCAAAGAGGTGGAGATCATTATCTCCTGCAGCTGCAAATTTCATCTTTCCAACAGAAAGTTCTTCCTTATATGGAAACAAACTCTGGCTCCCTGGCCTTCTATCTCCTGCTCCCCATTCGGCCTCTGAGAACCATACAAACAACCTATGTCTGTCTCATTGGTTTGGAATTTTTGTAGGTGAACACGGATATAAAAATGAAGCTATCCAAGATCTCATCCCTCAGTTACTCTGGCTAGTTCGCAACCATATCACACTGCTAGCTCCTAATGAGTTTGTGGCCAACTTAAAACCCATCCTTTTTGGGTTTTCCAATAAGTGTTTCTGCTAAGCAACCTGTTCTGCCTATGCAATGCTGGCCTTGTGGATTCACAAGACGTATCCCATTAAATCCCAGTCATGAGAAATGGGAGAAGTTAGGCCTTCCAGACCAGTTCTCCATCCACCTCTAGCCCGTCGCCCATGCCACATTCAAAGATGCACATCCCATTCCCAGCTCCCCACTCCTGCTGGACCTAAAACTGTCTCCAGGAGACAAGGCTGTTCCAAGGAACATGAAGAGAGAGAGCTCTGTAAGAAAAGAGGGCCTTGTCAACAGGAGTGCTCTCAGCAGCCTTCAGGCAGGACAGCAGGGCCACTCTGCTGATCACAGGGCTGTGAGCTCGTGATCCCTGACAACTCCAGCACCATTCTGGACCTTGGTGTCCTTACAAAAAGTAGGGGAAAATGTTCTTTTCTGCCACAGTTCTGATGGCACTATTTGGATTCACGGTAAATGTTTTACGATTTAGTACATGCTTCCCCAGGTAGTCTCATTTCATCCCTACTGGCAATTTCCCCTGGAGGTGGATATATCTTATATCCAAGATAGTCCTAGGCAAACTGAGGCTCAGAGAGGTTAAGTATATTCCCAAGGTCACAGCAAGAATAAATAGTTTAGAAAAAAACAACAAAAAAATGTGGTTTAGGAGTTAGACTACTCGAGATTCCAGGGGCAATTCTTCTAGCTGCATGACCTCTGGATAACTGTTTAACTTTTCTAAACCTTAGTTTCTACACTTGAAAATTAGAGATTAAAATAGCCCCTCTGCCTACCTCTCAGAGCAGTTACGAGGATCAAATGAGATAATATGAGTGAAAGCCCTCTGGAAAACGGCGAAGGCAGTACAAAAGTGTAAGGGATCATTGTGTGATTACTTGTAAATGACTGTGCATTCCATTACAAATTCAGAAAACAGTGAGGTCATTCTCAAGACAAAGAAACATTATGGCTCTGGGAATTAAAGAGTAATAATTTGATGCTCCACAGGGTTATGTCTATATACCGCTCACTCTTGCAGTTGAAGGTCAGCAGTGACTGTCAAATTTTCAACCGCATATGTTTACAGCAATGCTCAAGACCAACTCTCCCTTTTCAGCTACAAGCAAATGCCAGGCCAAAAGGAGGGAACAGAGATGGAAGCTTGGAAGGCCCCCTGAGATTCTCAGTTCCGAAAACGTGACCTGCAATGTTTTCCTTGGAGAAGTTGTTAGAAACACAGGCTCCAGTCTCTCTGTAATCTGCCCATGGGGAAATAAACATACAGTAAGGAGCTATTTACCAGAGAGCACTAAGGAAGCTCCCAAACATGAATTAGGAAGGGTACAGGATATTTCAAGTTGCAGATACCAAAGAGATAGAAATTCCAACTCATTAAACCTCCCAGGCCAGCTCACAGAAACTCAACCTCAAATCCGGGCACTCCAGGCCCACATACATACCAGAGGTCCTGATGCAGGTGCCCTGGGAGCTAGAGGCACCCAAAGAGCTCGGGGATACAGGCGCTGGTCTGCCTTCCTTCAGACCTCTCCCAACACGCTAGTCCTCAGGATTCTCTTCAATTTCTGCAAAGATCCAAGTCATCGATGTCATTTACGGAGGGGCCAGGCCTTCCCCAGAAATCCATTCCCAAGATGGATGAGCACACAGCTCAGTGATGATTATGTTCCGCTTTGCATTTTGTCACCTGCTTCCTGGTGCTTAACATTGGAGAGAAGCGCTACATTAATACGTGACACACATGTGTGGGCGCCCACTAGGAGTGTGTGCCCGAATCCCCAGGGACACTACAGGAAAGGGCAGGGACACACAGACAACTTCAAGGTGCAAGGAGCTCACAAGCATAGAAGAGAGACACTGACCACAATACAGGACAAGGTGTGGCCCACTCCACAAGTTCAGACTTCAGTAGGGTCCCCCCTCCATGGGAGGGATGGACTTCCAGGCTAGATGTTAAAAGAGGGTGGGTCTCGGATTTGGAAAGATGACGGAGCAGAGGCACTCCAGGCAAAAGGCAAGATTTCAGCCCAGATAACGAGGAGCTATGTCCAAAGAGCGGCAAGCTTAGAGGCAGGCAGAAGGGTGCAGACAAAGGCAACTTAGAAAAGTCAACTGTAATTTGTTGCAGGCTAAAGGTAATTGGATTCTATTTCTAAAAACGGCATTTTTGTGAGGAGAAGCTCTAATCACACCATGGATCAGATTTTTTAAAATAGTCTCTTTGGCTGTCAATAATAAGAATAGTAACAGTAATGCTATAATTTAATGAGTGTTTCCTCTGAGCACTGTACTAAGCAGGTTGCATACATTGTCCCATTTAATGCCATCCACAGCCCTGTGAGCTGGGCAGCCTCCTCCCAAGTACCAATGCGGAAATGAGGGCTGAAAGAAAAAGTAAACTGTGCCAATCCCAGAGATAGTAAGTGGAAGAGGCCAGGATTAACTAACTCACAGTACAAGCAGCCCCCCTGCAAGTCTAGACTGTCCTCCCCAATTCCCAACCTTCTTTCCAATTGCCCCGATACCCCCATCCCATTTCTTTGAGATGAAATCGTCGTCACGTAACTGTCACACATGATAATCACATAACTGTCTCCAAAAATACTTGACAGAAGTCATCTGTTTCTGTCTCCTCACGAGTCCCTCGAAGTCAGGAACCTCACCTGTGCTCTCGGCACTGTGTACGCAGTGGATACTCAGCAATCACATGTATTCAGGTAGACAATGTCTTTGATGATTGGGCCAGGGAGATAACACACTACAGACTGTCATTTCCACTCCCTTCCGCACAGAAAGGAGACTAATCTCAGTAAGGTTCCCAAGGTCCAAAGAGGAGACGGAGCCAAGCTGAAACACACAGGTCAAGGATCGTGCACACAGGGCAGCCTGAAGCTTCTGCAGCTGCTCAGAGGCTGCCTGACCCTTCAATCTGTAGCCAGATGCTCCCGAGACCTCAGAGGGAGATGGGCAGAATGCCCACTTCCCTGAAAAAGGAAAAAAGCTCCCGGAACCCTCATAACTGTGACTTGTCCCTTAGTAAAAGGATAGACTGGGCTAACAGTGGTTTTCAAACTTTTTTTCCCCCTCCTAACAGCAGAACCTTTCCTTTACACAAAACACTTTGCAGATGCTCAGCTTGTAATTTAAGTTATACCAAGGCTGCTCAGGCTGGGTCCAGAGCTCCCTTTCCCCCTACTCTCTCACCACTGGTCACCTCCCCCACCCAGCACCTCAACCCCAAGGCCACTCCTGGAGCTTCCCAGGCTCAGAGGAGCACAGCTTTCTGAGGGCTTCCTAGAACCTTCCAGCTCAGATTCCTGTAACCTCCAAGGTCTGAGATGTACCTGCTCTGCATTTTTACCAGTAAGACATGCAATATATGGTGTAGCACGGAAGAAAAAGTTCTCAAACTAGAAAACTTAGATTATAATCTAAGGTTATAATTTAATTATAATATATTATAATTATAATAATACAGGTCCTTAGATTTAGGCCCTATATTCTTATAAGCAAGTTATTTAAATCTTGCTAAGCCTCAGTTGTCTCTTCTGTAAAATGGGAAATAATACTGCTATCTACCAAATTAGGTTTTATGAGAATTAACTAACTTAATATGCAAAGTAGTTCATCAAAATGCTACAATAAATACTGTGTTATGATCACCCTATCTATAAATTTATTGACGCTCACAGATGGAAAAGTACTGTGTCCAGGGCAAAGAACATGCTCACTAAGGGACAGGGGCCCATTTCTTTCCTTCTTTGCTCTCATTTTCAAACTGCACATTTTCAAACTGCACAAACAATATGACAGCAATAAAGAGCCCGAGGGAGAAACACATTTTGTGTCCCAAATTCCCTACAGCTCATCTTTGAAAAATCTTACAGCTTGTCTCTGGAACCTTTGAAATTCATGGCCACCTTAGGCTTCCAAGGATGTCAACCAAGATCGTCCAGGGTGGAAAAAGTGAGTTTGAGAAAACCAGTGATCCAGGTCATTGGCCCAGGAGGAAGTGTTGTTAGGTGTGGCATCCCAGCTCCCGGCTTCCACACTGACCAGCTGAGTAGCCTGAGAAATCCCATCTGCTCACTCAGCCTCAATTGCCTTATCTGTGAAGTAGGGATGAGAACAGCCACACCTTCCACTGCCTCATGATTCTGCAGAGCACTAAGGAATTGGTGGATGAGTCAACTCTTGTAAACTTCACAGCACAGCACTATGCCTATTTAAAGCGTTATCATTTTCTTATAACCTCAAGTAAAAAGTTGAACCACTGTAAAAAAAAAATAACTTAAGAATGTGCCCAGAACTTGAGAATTACCTGGTCTTGAGGCCCCTGTTCCAACTGCAAGATGCCCTGTCTCTCGCCTGACTTTTGTCCCAGTTTCCCTGCACATCTTGAAGGTGCTGCCAGGTTAACCCCCAATTCATCGCAGCTTTCCCAGCTGACCCCTCACTGGTGCTCTGAACTGCATGAAAAAGCATGTCCAACCCCCTCAGGCCAGCACTCAGGGTGTCCAGGATGGGCCCCAACCCATCTTTCCAGCCACATCTCCCATTATTTTACTACATGAATCCCTGGCTCCAGACAAGAGTGTAACCCCAATTCCTCACAACTCCAAAATTGGGCCATGCTTCCCCCCAGTCCTGTGCCTCCAAACCTGAGCGCAAAATCTCCTTACTGTGCCGTGGGGAAGTGGACCTCTTGGGTGGCTCTATGATTGTGGTGTAGTCAGCAGTGTCTTCTGTGTCCCATCCTTTCTCTAAAGATGGTCCCACCAACTACTAGTCCATAAACATCCACCTCATGATAAGAAATATTTCTGTATTTCTTTGTAGTCAGCAAAGCTTTCAGGGGCCCCACCTTTTTAAATGCTTAATGTCTGATAAAACCATGATACCCATTCTACAGATGAGGAACCTGAGGGTGCATAATATAGTAAGAAGCTAAGCAGGCAGCCAAGTGCAGGCCTTTGGCTCCAGAGCCTGTACACACTATACTCTCCCTCAGCAGCAGAGCACTATGTAAACCCTGCCACAGAAGGGGCTGGCCTTGGGGCCAGCTCGCAGCATGACCCTCGGCAAATCACTGTCCCTCTCCGAGCCACGCCGTGAGGGCTCTGGTGTTATCCCACACACCTACTCAATGCTTTCTCTTTCCCCCTGAAAGATTTCAGAAATGAAACCTTAGCGAGGAACAAGAGAATGCCTACATGTGTGTTTGGTCAGTTCCACCCCCAGCTTTCTCTCCCAACCCCCAAAGGCCACCCAGGAAGAAGGAAGAGGGATTCACCCAAATGTCAAAAAGCCACCACGACTTTACAAGACGGCACAGGACGCCATGTGGCAGCATCACCATACAGACCGGCAAGCCTCTCCCCAACAAAACCGCAGTCACGGTCACATCGCGGGAAACTTGTCAGCCAATGGCTGGCTTGATTGGCAACTTTTAAAAAGCTCAAGATACAAGGGCATTAATACGGACTGCACAGTAGGTACCAGACATGCCTTGTGGCCTGTGGGCTCCATGAGGGAAGGCAATGGAAGATTCCCCTGTTTTCTTCAAGATGCTTAAGATATTAGCTTCTCTCTTTACTGGAGGTGACTACAACTGCGGTCTAACCACAGCACTCTCGTTTGGATGTGGAGGCTGTACCTATGTAGCAGGCCGCCTTGCCCTCTCCAGGTATTCTCCTAAAGTCTACATGCTGACTGCCGGGCTCTCCCAGGACCACAGAACCCCAGAAATGGCAAAAGTCAGGTACCAACAAGGTCAACTTTTATAAATAACTTGTCTGGGGCATTCATTCACTCAGAAAGCATCAGTGATGTCCACTTGACACACAACAAGAAGATGAGGCTACGTTTCTGCTTTCAAGGACGCTGTACCCATATCTCAAGTGGCTTCCCAATGGCAGAATAAGTCCAGGTGCTTTACTTAATATCGTTTCTCAATAACTTGGACTCAGTCTTCTATTCCCACTGTAAACTCCCTCCCACTGCCATTCAACACACATTCTTTGCTTATTCAGACTGAACTCTTCGTTCACATTATTCCCTTACTTGACCTACTACCCCTCCTCACGCCAAGACCCAATATAGATACCCTGTACATCCTTCAAGGCCAGTGGTAGTTCTCGATAGGAACAAGGTTGCTCTTTGAAGAAAGGGCAGTTATCTCCTCAGCGTCTCATGTATCACAGGACATCTAGCATCTCTGGCCGTGACCACTATGTGACAATGGTAGACTGGCCTCCAGTACTGAGACAATGAAAAAACACTCCACGACATTTGCAAATACCCCTCAGAGATGTTACTGCCCCCCATGGAGACTTACCCGACCACTGTCACCCTACATGAAACCTCCCTTGTTTCTCAATCCAGTCAGAATAATCTCTCTTCTCTGGATTTGCTCAGCCTGCTCTCTAGGACATTGATCACGACCTTCCTTGTACTATTCTTACTATGTATTTGACTTATTCCCTTGCCAGTGAGGGCTCCCAGTGGGAGAACCCATGACCCCTCTGCCCACAGTGCCAAATCCAGCCCAATGTCGGGCTGATAGTAAATGTTTAATAAATATTTTGGAACAAATTATGTAAACAGGACAACTGTCCAGGGCATGATTCTCAGGGGGAGATTAAGCTGAACTGGAAAATTATAAATCAACCACTGCTGTCAAAACTAAGGAGAACTCAATTCAGAAACTGAAATTGAGCAAATGGCCTGCTTTTTCGGAATATTAAGTATATGAATGTTACATATTATGTAAATAAACAAATATTAAGTAGGATATTATACCTAATTATATTATAGCATTATAATTAACTGTACGTATTAAATAGTATGAGATAATAATCCATGGGCATTTTTAATAAATTTTTTAAATGGGCATTTTTAAATGAATGTGTTGGTGGCAGACATATTCTCTCAATTGGCTCAATCAGAGTTTCTTTCCACTCTAAAGTACCATCTTGCACTGCAGAAGCAGACTGCTGAAAACTACATTTCCCATACTCCCTTGAAGCTAGTAAATGTGGTTCCAGCAATAAGACATATTTGTGTGAATCTTATAAGGTGAACATGAAGCTAAATCATCCTGCTGCTATTTCTACTGGCAAGCAACACTGTGGAATCCTAAGAGTCAAAACGCCACTCCATTTGGCAATACAATGTCCCGTCACCAACGCTGAGGATGTTGGGAAAAGTTTCAGAGGCCTCAGCAGTGGCTTCCTAAAGTCATCTTCCTTATCCTTAGACAGTGGCTATGGAATAAGTCCTTCAACTTAATGGCTCCAGACATAGCCTCCTGGCTCCAACTGCTCCTGCCTTTCCAATAATTTTGTTAGCATCTTTCCCCTGAATTAATCCCTTCCATTTAAATCATGTAGAATGTCTTTCCTACATGTAAGCCTGACAAATGCAAGGGGGAAAATAAAAACCAACAGGTAAATTAACTGGTCATCCATTCCTCTATTTCTTGGTCTGCTCAAGTAAGACCTATGTCTGTCTATACCTAAGACCCTCCTTGGCCGCTATGAAGGGACAAAAATATTTCATTTTACTGTAATGAGCCCAACAGACTTCAGAGACCTAAGTGGCAGGTGACAGAAGCTCATCAGAACTACACAAACTAGCTCATGGTCGACGTAAACTCTAATTCATATCACATTAGGCATAGTTATAACACAATTACCGACTCTTTCCTGAGAATTCTTAGCTTGACCTCTTTGTTTCCCAGATTTGCCACTGAATACACCAGGACTTCAAAGACATGCCGGCTGCACACCCAGCCCATCTGCTCTGCGCAGCCCCACAGAGTCAGCCTCCACAAACGTCTGCTCCTGTCCTTATTTCCTTGTGTGTAAAATAGAGTTATCAATAGTGCCTTCCTCGAAAGTTTGTTCAGAGGATCAGGTGAATCACTGTGAATAAAGCACCTACAGCAGTGACTGGCACACAGTGATTACTTGCTAAGTGTCACCTAGAGTGTAAACCGAAGAACAACCTTAGGACACAGGTATAAGTCCTGTTGTACAAATGAGGAAACTGAGACTCAGAGAGATGCTATAAGCTGCCCGAGGTCAGGTGGCTAATAAGCGAGGGGTAGAGGCAGGATTCAAACCCATCTCCACAGCCTTCCACCAAATCCAAAGCTCTCTGTTCCTCAGCGTCCCGCTTGCTGATGTGCACTCCTAATGGAAAAATGTGTTCAACTGGAGGAGGAAAAACAGCCCAGATATAACGGGGCTGTACCTTGGGAGCTCTCTGGGCATCGCAGGATGATAAGGCCAATGTCATAAGCCCTGCCCTTCAGCACAGTCAGCTCCTGTGTGTAAAATTAGCTCAGCTCTGCTCCAGTGCTGCCTGGAGCCCCGAGGCAAAACTCAGCCCGGGTACAGCACGCCCTCACCTGACCCTCAGTCCCAGGAAGTAGCCCTCATGAACCTCGTTAGGGCCTGAGATGACTCATTTTGCTCTTTCCTATCTCTGGCTGCTGAGGTCACCTCGCTGCTCTCCAGAAAGGCAGCTCCAAAGCAGAAGTAAAGATGAAAATGTAAACAACCGTTCTTCATGCCTTTCTTCCAGTACAGCTCTCAAGTAAGGATGGGGTGCCTACTGCCATGCCAGCTGTGTCCTAGGAGATGCAGGCTCTGCTGAGTAAGATAACCCAGCTCAGGACCGAAGACAGACTCGCCCAGATAAACTGCTGAGACCTCCGTCCTTATTGTACTCTGGGGATGATGGTATTGATCAGGGCATAGCCCTCTTCTACATCCTGAACAAAGCACAATGGTGATGACCATCATGGTCTCTTCTGCATCCTTCCAACCAATGCCACCAGACTTGAGGGCACATCTCAAATGCAATCTCACCTGGGCCTTCCCTGCTTCCATCCCTACCTAGTTAGAATTTCCATCACAAATTCCATAATGCCTTATCGCTACCCCTTATTATTTGGCATTTATTTGTTCAACAAATATCTCTTGCACACCTATGTTGGACTTGAGGATACAGAAGTGAAAAGAATGACCATTGCCCTCAAGAAAATGCAACCAGCTGCAATAAATAGCTGAAAATGGGGGGGGTGGAGATATCAGGGGTCACAGATGTATTCTAAGCAGATGTGATATCAAAGCAAAGTCCTGAAAGGAACAAGGGAGCTATCCTAATAAGCTGGGGAGAGGAGCAACGATTTGACAAGGGAACAGCTTGTGTTAAGTCATGGAGGCTACAGAGAATCCCATGCTTCTTCCTGGAGCACAGGATCTGTCTCAGCGATGAGTGAGCGGAGGATGGAAAGAGACAAGGGCCAAATTACAAAGGGTCTTCTATTTCATGCCAAGTATTGTGAATTTGACCCTGGATGGGGAAATCATTGAAATATTTTAAAAACACAGATATGGCCAGGATGAATGTGCATTTTTGGAAAATCACTCTGGAAGAAGAACAGAGAATGGAATAGAGGAGGGTGAGAGTAGACAACGAAGGCCAGGTGAGAACTGATGAAACACAGCAGGGTCTGAACTGAGGCAAAACAGCGAAGGGGGAGGAGGGGTAGGCAGGAGTAGTTACTCTGGATGACTTGCTAAGATCTAAGGAGGGTTAGATAGAAGGTGAGGGAAAGGGAGGAGGCATTCAGAATGAGTCCCATTTTCCCAGGCATGGGTGGCTGAGTAAGGTGGCTGGTGATTTCACTCACCAAGGTGACAAAGCTAAAACACATATTGAGTCTCAGGCAACTTTAAGAATTCTAATTGGAGTGACCAAATGGCACTTACCTACATGGGTCTGGAGCTCAAGAGTTTCAAACCAAATATAAACCCCTAGGAGTCATGAGCACAAAGACATCATGGATGGCTGCAGACGAAAGCTCTACAATACCAACATTTTTGGGAGCTGAGGAGGAACAAGAGACAGCACAGGAAACTTGAGGAGAGGCCAGAGAGGCAGGAGGAGATGAAGAAAGACAAGGCAGCAAGAGTGGTCAACAGTGACAAAATCAGAGAGACCAGATCAAAGAGTGCTAAAAATGAATGCATTTGGCCCACATAAACCTGGGTGAGAACAGCTTCCATCAGACTGAAATGGGCAAAGAAGCCAAAAGAAGGTGAACAAGTAACTAAGTGCAAAGGCAGAGAAAGAAAGAAGAGGGACGGTATGTTGTCAGAGAGGGCATATGGATGCATGTCTTCTACCAGACAACAAGCTTCCAGAGCCGTGCTGCCCAGCGGAAATATAATTCAAGCCTAAATGTAATGTGTCGTTTTCTAGCAGCCACATTTTCCAAAAGCAAGAAGAAACAGGAGAAATAAATTTTACTAATATCTTTTCTTTAACCCAGTATGTTCAAAATAGTATTTCAAAAGTAATGAACAGGGCCGGCCGAGTGGCGTGTTGGTTAAGAGCTGGCTTGGGACACCAGAGGACCCCGGTTCAGATCCCACATATGAGGGCCAGTGACACTGCCCTCTACAGCTAAGATGCTGAACAACAGCTCAACCTGGAGCTGGGCTGCCATGAGTTGNCTGGGCTGCCATGAGTTGCCGCCGACGGCGTAGGCTGCAGCCCCTGTGGCAGTGGGTTCCCATGGGCTACTGTGTGTAGCCGGCAGCCAGCGTGAACAGCCAGCAGCCGCCGTGAGCGGCCGTCCAGAAGCCGGCGACTGATCTGCCTTGCCCGGGAAGAGCGCAATGATGGCGCCAACTTGGGCCAGTGAAGCAATGTCCTCCACAACTAGACTGAAGAACAAAAGGACAGCAACTTGTCTGTTTCCTTCCCCCAATTCCCCAATAAAAATCTAAAACAAACAAAAAAAAGTAATGAACATAAAACTTATTAATAAGATAATTTACATTACTTTTTTGCAGTAAGCCTTTTGAAATCTGGTGAGTACTTTATACTTACAGCACATCTTAATTCGAACTGGCTACATTTTCTTTCTCAACAGCAACAAGTCATTCTGGTTTAACTTTGATGAATCAGGGCTCAGCATGGAAGCTCACAAACTGTATGTTCCGTGTTTTGTCTTGTTTTTTTAATACGATGAAATGAATGGATAGGTGACAGATGGAAGGATGGATGGATGGACTGTCATTCCACTGTGAAAACTGGTGAGCTCTCCATAGCTTCTTTCCCTCTATCAACTATACTTTAGATTTCTAGCCTTGGGTCATATTGTGACTAGGGCAATCGTACACCTTAATATTAGTGCTAATCGTGTGACTTCCATCCCCTCTAAACTTCCTCTTTTCCTTCAAAAATCACAGACAACATTGTCAGTCTCTCTAATTTTTTGAGAGCAAAACAACACTGTCAACAGTAGTCAGATCTACCACTCACATAGACCTCAAGCAGGTCACTTGACCTCTCTGAGAACCCACTCTCCCTGACATAAAAATATAACCCCAACTCTGCATATCTCGTAGACTCATCGTAAAATTCAAAACAGTGAAAACACTAATATTACACAGAAATAAGGTATCACGCAGAAGTCTCCCTATATTAAATATATACCATATGAGCTTATAATATTATAAACTTCAATCATGTTTACATGCACACATACATAAATAAAATTCTGCGTGGCTACATTTGTAGTCTAATTTCCAACATCACTATTCTTCCCTTCCACCTTCAAAAATCACAGAAGATGTGGACACTCTGGTTTTCCTAAGGAAAAACAACTAGGGTTTCCCTGAATCAAAACACTCCGAGGTTTGCGGAACTGGATAAAGCTTACTTACAAAGTACAGACTAAAAAATGCTGGGGCAAGACATGAGCAAGCCTGGGAGATGGTATGGCTGAGGATCCCATCACTTTTCTACAGTTGGAACACAGAAAATGCCCTGTATTGGCCAGACATCACTTACAATTTGATAGTGAAAATATTCTCCACTCCATACAACTTCCAAAAGCTGAATGGTAATGACTACTCAGTTTCATTCAGCTTTTTTAACATGATACACAGAAACATTTTGGGGATTAGAAAGGTGTGAAATGAGGACTTCTTAGGGGCACAGTTGCCAAGCGGTGAGGGGGGAAAAAAAAAAAAAAGATGATTAATTTGTCTCTTTTGCAGACCAGGTCATCATCAACAGGCCTGGTTTTTGAAAACTTCATCCAAAACTCTGCAGCTAACATACCAAATATGAAGCCCACTCACATATACCAGAGATAAAGGGGCTCATGTGATCATCCAGCACCCCAGTTTTAGAGGAGCATGAACAAAAAGAAAGAGTACGTGGAGGCCCTGAGATGGGAGGGTGGGAGGCTCTGCTCCTGGGGACTCAATACATGAGCGGCACAGCAGAGCCTTAAACCCTATTGGTCAAAATCCAAATTTTTGGCTGTTTCCTTTTATGTGGCCTCCAATTTTTTTTTAAAGCCAAATTAAAAATCACCCACTGACTCACCCAACCAGATCAAGCTATTGATACACAGGTCACAGACTACAATGCCAGGAAAAATTTAAAAACAGACAAACTAAGCGGCAAATGTCCTTTAATCCAAACTCTACCAGTAAAAGATAAATTATTGTTCCACTTGGTATTTCCCAGCCACATATCTTCCAAGACCAGTGAAGTTCTTGTGACAAGCCAGCCATCACAGCCAGTCTCCACCAGACCACGCACACGAACGTGTCACCCTTCAGCGCCTGACCACACACAGCGGAAATCAGACTCGCACCTCACTGGCCAGGTCTTAAAGAAAAACCAGAATGCACTAACATATCACGTCATGTAATATTTCAAATGACAGTGGAGGGCAGGGTCAGTTTAGAAAATGTTGCTGCTATAGTTTAACAAACATTTATAGGGCACTTGTTATATGCCAGACAGTTTTCTAAGCACTTTACAAATATTTAATTCAGTAACCTTCCCAACAGCCCCTATCAAATTTTGGATTTTGACCAACAGGTACCATTATCATTATCCCCATTTCACAGATGAGGAAACTGAGGCATAGGTGGACACACAGCTAGACAGTGGCAAAGCTGGGAACTGAATCTAGCCAATCTGGCTCGATGTCTATGCTCATAACCACCATGCTATGCTGTCTCTCAGTTGGTTTTGTTTCTCTTCCCTGTTTTTATTCTTAGGGGAGGAGTACCAAAACACAAACATTAATGTCCAGTAAGAAATATGAAGAGCACACCGACTGACACACTATCCTCAGCATGACCAACCCAGTCTCTCCCTAAACTCAAGTTACAGGAGAGGCCGAATCGTAACCGGGAACCATGTTATTGATTTCCTCTGAGAAAGCCCTGCCACAAGACCAGAAATACACAGCGTCCATGTGATCAGCGTACGCTCTCTGTCAACAACAAGAGGTAATCTTGCAAGAGTGAAAGTCAAGTCAAAGGCTCAGGCACAGCAGGACAGACAGACTGAGGCAGCCATCTCCCACGAGTGGTCTTGCTAAGAGGACTGGAAATCATGGGAGCCGAGGCTCCCTCTTCCCTGAGTCCTGCCAACACTTGGAGCAAGGACTCAGGTCCCCATTTTGCAGAAGAGGATACTGGCGTCTCCAGTTTTTGTTACATGCGACACTTCTATGCAGGAAAAGCACCCTATTCCTCGTGGATATAACTACAAACTCATGGGACACAGAGACAACGTGGTGTAGGAGGGGTACGTTCAGGCTTTGCAGTCAAACCCTATTCCTGCTTGTCATGGTACGATGTGCAGGTCACATACTAAGTCCTGATTTCTTTACCTGTAAGACAAGCAAAGGATAAAAATCCCTACCTCATGGCGTTACGGAAGATTCGAGACAATGAGAACAAAGTGCCTAACACCTGATACAGGGCAGCTATTATTTAAAATAAAAGTAAAAATAAAAATTGCCTGCTCTCCCCATCTCGGGATCTTTTCCCCTCCCTTATCGGAGGGGTCAAATGGATGTGTTGCTCTGACTCCTTTCTTCCCTGATCTTTCAGTGGCACCTGAGCACAAAATCCCTTAAGCCCCGACGCTTCAACTGTCCAGTCAAGTTTTGTGCTGCTTCACGCACTGGTGCTCTTACCCAGGTTCTCCCTTTTTCCTAGAAAGTCCTTTACCAAACTCCAATTCACCTTACAAAACCCAACTCAAGCATCACTGACCCCAAGAAGGCTCCAATCATTCCCTCCTCTGTGCCTTATGTGCACATCAATTATTACACTGATGACACTAACAGATAAATGAATAACCGCATGCAAGGATGATATTTACCAGTACTCAGAGATATGGCAACACGGGTTGCTATAACATTTAAATATGTCTTTGCCTATTGGTAAACAGCTTCTGTTTCAAGGCCCCCAAGTGTCCTCACACCACCCAAATTTTCCTAGTCCCTCCCTTAGGGACCCCCTGAACCTCGCCACAATCCAACCACGAAAAGGTTCTCCCCGGCAAAGCTGGTGCCTCTTCCAGTACAAGATATTATACACATTTAAATATCATCTATACACGGATAACTCAGCTACTAAACTGATACACATGCTTTTTGGAACAGGACAGATATTAACTACTGGGTAGGACGCTCCTTGAGGGCTCCAAGCACGTGTCTCCTCAACATTCAGGTCTCTCCATTAGGGCAAGCTCATGACAAATGCTGAATTGATTCATAAGGTCTCTTCCGCCTCTCCCTCCTCAGCCACGGCTGGGCACACAGTAAGCCTTCAATAAGTATTTGCTGTCCGACTGCCCCGCTGTGTGCAAATCGGAAGTCAGACCCAGTTTGACCCCCACCTCCCCTAGCTACCCAATCCATCTCCCTGACCGCAGCTGCTGCTCCCCCAGCCCAACCTTAGCCACTTCCAATGACACGACCTAGTGACCAGCACTTTGCTCCCCACTTCCAGTGGCCCCCTGATGCTGACAATCCAAAGTCTCCTGAGAATGGCATGGGGGTCCTCACTCTCCTCTCATTCTAGAATAAGGAAATAACCAAATGAAACATGTGTCCTCAAAGCACAGAAAAGGTAATGAATGAATATCAGAAATCATCCCTTTAAAAGCTAACCAATGCTGTTACAAACACAACTCCTTGTATTTTTATAACCTATCAAGGTTTTAAAAACAGTTGCACATCCAAATGACTCACTCTCTCTTCCCTCCGCATCCAGTGAAGTAGAAAGGACAGGGATTACTTTCCTCGATATGAATGATGGGGAGGTGACTTCTACAAGTAACACAGTTGGTTCGTCTCATAGCCAGGGCTAAATTCTAACCTCAGGAATTGCAAGCCAGAGCTGTTTTGTGTCCTTGGGTCAGCTATCTCATTCATGCACCAGCTTATGGACTAGGATGCGAAGACACGGCATGTAACTCGGTCACCTGCTGTCTCCTAACGCTGCTATCTTCTCCTGAGTAGCACTTTCCAACCCTCTGAAAGGATGGATTTGTTTACTTTGTTATCTGTCTCACTTTGTAGGCTGCAAGCAATATGAGGCCATGACCTTGCCTGTCTCCTTCATCACTATATTCCCAGCGCCTAGAACACAGCACACTTGACAGTGAAAAGAGAAGAACTAGAGTCAGACCCAACATTGAAGAATCCTTCCACTCTCAGTTACCGGCAGCCTAAGGGACAAATCATGAAACGTCTCCAAGCCACGATCTCTTCATCCTTAAAGCCAAATAATGACACCTACTCTCCAATATGTTTGGGAGAATTTAAAAACAAAAAGGATTATTCACCAGCACTCCAAACAAGATAAGTGGTCGATAAAGCCTGTTTCTCCCTTTCTCTACCAGTCCCCAGCTGTGCTTTCATGAGCCACCCACCCCCAAATGGCTTTTTTCTGTCAATCACCCCTCCTTGCCTGTAACACTGAGAACCACAAATATGCGCTTCTCTACCTCTGAATGCCGGCCCCTCCCCCAGACCCCTTTCTGAGGCAGGTGTCTACAAAGGGGACCTATGCAGAGCTCACAGCCACAGCCCACCACATTTTCATGTCTGCCAAGCTTTGACCTACTTCCCAGCTAGACCAAAGCAGGTGATGCTGGTAGTGATTCAGCAAAGTCTTTTTTTTTTATTTTTTTCAAGTCATCTTAAACATGGGACACAACCCAGAATTATGAACTCACAGAGCTCAGAGCTGGAGCGACAAAGACCTTCAGGTCTAATTCTCTTATTTGATAGATGTGGAATCTATGCTCTAGAGAATGGAAGTGTCTTAGTCAAAAACAAAACCCCAAATTCCCCAAAGATCAGAAACAACAACATGGTTCCAATTATATCCTAAGAAAGGGCCCTGGCTTGCCTACACTTCCCCTCATCTCAGAAACGATTCCTTATGTCTCAGGGCTTAGATTCTTCCTGGTTCCATTCCAGGCAAATGTATTCTCTCCATTATTAATTATCCTACATCTTTCTATATGATAGAAATGTTTTCTAATTTCCAGTTCCACGAAGTACAGTTTACACACCTAGAAATAAAGTTGCAAATGTTTTAAATCATAAGAGATTGTATAAGAAAAGAACAATTGGGCTAGAGGAGAGGAGATATGTAGTCTAGACGTGGTTCTGCCATTAACAAGTATTGCGTGAGTGAGTACTTCTCCCCTCCACGTCCCCGTTTTCCCAGAGTAAAATGGGACTGTTGGACCAGATCCTCTATAAGCTACAATATGCTGTGTCTGTGTATCTCATCATCACCTTCAATACAATATTATCTCTCATTATCCAAAATAACTAGACTGTGAATCATTAAGCTCAGAATTTTTCCATAGTGCAACTGGGTGCATACTGTTTAGCATGTGATCAGTGTTCATCAATGAATTTTAAAGCTTTTCAAAGACAAGGGCCCCATTTTTGTAATTATATCACACAGACTTTGTAAATACCATAGAGTAAATGTTGCCAAACTGATGAAGTTTTATAGTAATGCAGTGCTGCAGGATGACAATAAAACAATAAGACAGTCTTTTCATTATATCAAACGTAGGCTTCCCACAACTGTGGGTTTCTTCACAGTGGTCCCTTTGTTCTAATAATCCTACCATTCCTCAAATCCCTGCCTTATAAACTAGACACACAAGCAGTTGTAGATCTTAGAGAATATTCTTAATGCAAGTACCTCTTTGATTTTTGAGAATAATTCTGATTTTTCCAACAGTCCCTGAGAGATAATTCCAGTGAATAAGGAAGGTGGATCCAATTGGAGGTGATCATGCTGAACAACACTTGGCAAAAAAAAATCATTACATAAAGTTTTTGGGTGACAAAGAACATCATGAGTATAAGTCACAGAGCCTCAGTTGACCCCAGGGGACTCATTTAAAGAGAGTGATACTCAGTGGATTTCTAGATAGTACCAGGCTTGCAGTAAGTCACACTATAGCTTCCTAAAGCTGCCAAGAAAACTCAAGATGCTGATTCAGAAGTGGTACTTCTCTCCTGCTTCCTAATGCCGCTTAAAAAACAAAAAAACAACTGGTAAGAAATGCCAGGTGATCCCTATTAGAACCCAAGCATAGTCATTGGAACATGTCCTCAAAGATGACATAGGTTCCCCAGTTTTCTTTCTCTACTAAGCATTCATAAAATAAATTAATGAAAAAGGCCTTGTGCATTAAAATGTCCATAACAGTGTCATTTATAAGAGCAGATCACTGGCAATAATCCATATCTAAAAACATGCAAATGGCAAAATTTTAAAATAGCAATCCACTCAATGGACTATGAGAGTGGCCATTAAAACTATGCGAACTATAAAATAGTCTGGAAATGTTTATAAATATTCAATGGAGAAAAAAAGAGCAAACAAAACTGCCCAGTAAGAATACATATATGAGGGCTGGCCGAGTGGCGCGATGGTTAAGAACTGGCTTGGGATGCCAGAGGCCCCGGTTCGGATCCCACATATGAGGGCCAGTGACACTGCCCTCCACAACTAGACTGAAGAACAAAATGACAGCAAGTTGTCTGTTCCCCTTCCCCCAATTCCCCAGCACTGTTCCCATCCCCCCCATTCCCCAATTAAAAAAAAAAAGAATATGTATATGAAAATATTGGTGGACAATATTTTAATAATATACCTTCTTTTGAATAATAATGATAACCAAGAGCTAATGGCATGACTCAGGATTCCTCCATGAGAACCTGGAAATAGCTGAAGCTATGATAAAGGCATAGTAGTTTAAACAGAAAGCAATCAGGAATTCCAGGGAAAAAAATAAAAATAAAGACTGCATAAAAATCATGAACCAAACTTGAAACCAGTCCAAAAAAAAAGTTGATGGGACTTGAAGAAAAAAAAACAGAATAGATTACAAGCAGGCAAGAGAACAATTAGAAAGACAGAAGATACATAGGATATGGTAGAAAATACTTAGTGTTTATCACTCAACCAAAAAATATATATGTAACTTTAAATTCTAAAAAAAACTATATGTTTCATTGCATATATATATATTATATATATATATATATATTATATATATATGCAAGAATCTCATTATATAACTAAAACAAACAAACACCTGTGATAATTTTAAACAATTCGAGGAGAATGAGAAGGACCTGTTAGATTTTGATGGTAAGGGAAAGTTCATTCCCCTGTGAGTGGCTGAAAGGTGGTGACCTCAGAACCCTACTAGAAAAGGAAATGAAACCACAGCACATGACTTAGCCCTGTATTGAGCAATATTTGCCTAGAAATCATAAAGTAAATGTTGATTGTTTTCAGCTTTTGAAATCAACCCACAGACACAGCACAGAAAACTCAGTTATAGTTATAAAAACTTACACAACCACATGTATACATGTGCCTATTATAAATGCTGGAGATGCTAAAGGTAACAGAAAACAACTCCCAAATGATAAAACGAATAACTCAGGAACTAAAGATAGAAGACTATTATTTAGAAATGTGACAATAATCACTAGAAGAAGCAAAAACAAAAAATGGTTACAAGTGGGGAATGGGGCTAGGAGAGATGGGACAAGAAATTCTTGTCTATTTTATTTTTACTATAAATGCTTTTGTATGATTTGATTTCATTTTTACTATGGCATTTGTTTGAACAGCCTTTAAAATCTTTTAAAAGAAGAAGAAAACATTTCAAAGGAAAATGGCATAGCTGCAAATAGCATGACCCCGAGGTCACAGAAGTCACATGTGAAGGGGCTTTCTTGGGGAAACCATCACAAAATGTCACTCTTTTGGAGATCACTAAGTGCACAGCAAGGTCCCCTTTTTAAAACACTTTGCCCCATTTTAAAAACTCCCCTCTTCCGCTTCTCTCCTCAGGCTCCTTACCTCCCTCCTAACATCCTCCTGTACAATCTTGAACATTCTATACCCCTCAACTCTCTTCACCGGCTTCAAATTGAAAAGCAGTCCCTAATGAAAACTTGAAAATGTAAAGAATCCCTGAGGAAACCCCAAAATCAACAGACAGCTCAGGCTGCGCACGCCTGTGGCCTAGAAGCTCACCAAGGCAGGAGGTTGGAGCTATAATTAGCTGCTTCTGGGCAGACAACAAGGACTCCTGTTCCCTGGAAAGGAGGTAATTAAAGGAGGCAGATTTGGGCCTGAGGTGGTAAAGTCTCAAGGAACTGTGGCTCCAGGCAATCCCAACCTGCACCCTGAACAAGGAAATAGGAACCCGCAGGCCTGACACTCCCGTCCTAAACCATTTTTAATTCTCCTCTCTGGTTTCTGAAGCCAGGGGAATGCCAGCCATCAGCCCAATCGCTTCTTTTCTGCAGTCACCCAAGACCCATTTGCTGGGCACCCACTATGCGCCAGGCATTATGCTCAGTGACACAAGGAGGGCAGCGGTGAATCGGACCCGAACCCTGCCCTCATGGAGCTGACAGGTGAAATGGGCAGAAATGGAACTCACAGCCCCCAGCACTAGGTAGGAAATGATCCATATCAAGAGAGGACGGATGGAAGGAGACCACTGCCTGCTGGGATGCCTGAGGAGGACCTCCTAGAAGCCATGCAAAGGTTTAACCTGCACAAATGGAAATAATGTGAACGTGTGAAGGTGACGTGGCTGTCTAGAAGGTGAAAATGACACGAGCAAAGGGACAAAGTCAGCACACTGTGGGGCATATGGGAGCAGTGTTATCCACCGTGGATGAACAAGGGCAGGTAAAGAAGAGTAACGTTCATGACTGTCATTTATTGGGTGCCTCCCACGCGCCAGCACGGACTCTTGGTGGACTTTCTCTCTAACCCCTGCAACTGCCCTACCAGATAAGAATATTTTCCCTCTATTTTATAGGTGAAAGATCTGGAGCTCAGGGGGGAGAAACAACATTTCCAAGGTCATGGAGCTATAAAGTAACAGAGCACAAACTCACAATCAGTCCTTTTTGGCTCTAAAAACCCAACCTTTTCTCTCTATGCCACCAAAAGGAGTAGAAAAGGAAGGCATCTCTGCGAACAGGGCTGAGGACATAGGCCAGTGACCGTGTGCAAACATTTCTCAGCGCTCAGAGCAGCACTCTCAGGCACTCCCATTGTTAGGGACTTCCAAAACTTCATAGTGCCCCTGTGCTTGTGTTTAATGATTCCCTCTCCGGATGTCTGACACATCAGCTGTTGCCATCACAGCGTTTAGAGCCTTTCAAAACCTGGGCCCTGATATGGTGCTCATCTCCCAGGGTTTCTCACTCCACACTGTTCTTGCTTTGTTAAGTAGAAAAGGATCACACAGCACGACCCAGCAAAACCCACAGGTCCAAGCTCTGTCGCCAGGAGCCTAGGGAGTCAGCAGCTCCTGCCTCATGCCCCTGTCTCACATCCCAGCATCCATCCACCTGAAACCCTCCAAATATAGTCAGGCCTCTCAGGGGAGTGGTCCAGGACAGCAGCTCTATCTAACATGCCTCGCAAAACACTGCAATGGAGGGGTCTGCTTCTGCAGTTCTGTATCCGCCTGCTTTTTTTCCCCTGCATATCCACCAAAGACTACCTTTCTGCATAAACGTGACAAGAGTCACAGCAAATTTCCTCTGTTTGGGAAGGAAAAGAGGCCCAGAGGAGGCGAGGCTTCAAATAGGACTGAGTCATGACCTTGTCATGAAAAAACGATTTAAGATCTAACTCAGCTACAAGATGAGCCAACTTCCCCATCACAAATGGCAACTCCATGATTCAGGGATGTTGCTTTTCTATTCTGTAAAAAAAACAAACAACAAAAAGTGCGGAGTTTAACAAAAAAAAAAAACAGCCTGAGGATTGTCCTTCCTACATCACACCCACTGATCACTCTCTTAACTCAAGCCTGCTTAGAAGCAGACACATGAACACCCCTGGTCCTTTGCTTGACCATCATGACATTGGAACCAAGGCTGGTACTATGTGCTGCTGAAATATAGCTGTGCTCTGCATGCCTCGGCCCATGTTTGTAACTTTGCTACACATGAGCAAGTGTTCAGCGGGCTACCAGCTACCCAGATACTCCCATGAGATTTTTCCATGGATTCCTCAAAGCTTTCCAGCTTACGAATTTAAGGGAAATTTCCAGGCATTCTCTCAACCATCCTTAACAGCATCCTTCTACTGTCATAGGAAGCAAGAAATAACTTAAATTGGGATGAGCATATGACGGCAGACGAGAGAAGTCCTTCACTCATACCTCTGGCAAAAATGTATTGAGCCATTAGTTGGCCTGGGCACTATGCTGTGTTAAGTGCCTAGAAACAGAGCTAAGTAACACCTGGAGGCTGCCCTCAAAATATTCAGTCTAATGAGAGAGCATGGATGAGCCAAGTATTAAATAAGGGTTAGCACAGCTAAGGAGTCATATGGAGTCATCCACTCCTGATTTCCAGGCTCCTCACCAGCAGCAATGCACATTTCCCAGAAGCCGGCATTCATGGACTGTTTCAACAGGATGCTAAAACATGCTCTCCAATTCTCTCAGCACTCAACCAGCTGGAAGCGATGGGAGGAAGATAAAGGACCCGATAGGTTAGTAATGTACCATGGAATCTACTTCATGCCAAAGGAAGGGAGGAAAAAAGATAAAGATAAAACAAAACTTTTTTCCAAGAGCTTCAAGTCACCCCTCTTCCCGGGCTTCCAGTTACTCGGAGGTATGATACCAGACAGCCACAGAGACCACAAAGCACTAGGAACTTCCCAGATCTCTCTGGCTCCACACACCAAGGCTCTGAATCCAGGTCGCCAGCTGTGACAAGATCAAGGAGAGCAGTTCCACACCTCAAGCCCACTGAGATAACCAAATCTCCTCCACCCTTTATCTACACAGCTCTCTCCCTGCCCACCCCTTTCAGCTCACTCCTGCTCGTCCTCAGAGGTCAGCTCTGCTAGCTGAGGCCACCGTAGCCACACAGCAAGTGCTTATGGAATTAGAGAAGGCACCCCTGTTCTTTCTCCACCTCCTCAAAAAAAAAATTGTTTAACAGACCCCTATTAACTTTAGGGAGAAGCCCAAGAGACTTACTCTTCAACCCCTTATCATCCAGGTCCTCCACACTAGGGCCCAACCTACCTTCCCAGCACACAGCGCAGAGTGCTTAACCTGAAGGAGTCTATGCATCCTTCAAAGCCCAGTTCAAGTCCAACACTAAAAAAGTACATAGAAGCCACCCCTTCTTCTAAGCTCCCAAGGGACACGCTTGTCACTTTCCCCACACTGTCTGGTCTTGGATAGTTTATCTTTTCATGGGAGCCTGTCTCCACATCCCTACTGAGTGAGGAATTTGTTCCCTGTGGACAAGTCCTCACGCCCAGGACACCATCAGACCCTGACAGTCATGGCACATCTGAGGCACTCAGAAACCTTATTCAAGCACAGCTCACACGGCTTAAAGTAGGCTGCCCAAAGTCAAACACCAGCCCCTTGCCAGTGCCCAAGATGCACATTTTTACTTAATGTACTTTCTAGTGTTTTGTGACAGGATCCCCCAGTTAGATTCACAAAGTCTTGGCCAGTCGAATCCCCATCTGACAGTCTCCCACCAAGAGACACATGGTCTCTTTTGAACACCTTCGAGGACCAGAAATCTTCCACCACTTGATGCAAGTTGGGGACATCTCCTACCATGTGTCCTTAAATATTGAGTTCAGTCTATCTCCATGGGCTTTCTGGTTAAATCCCTAGGAGGGGCAGGTGAGAGGGGCTGAGCACAGGACCAGCCGGAGAAGCAGTGGAGCATGACAGCTCAGGCCTGGACTTTGAAATCAAGCAGAACTGGCCTGCAGAAATCAGCCTGCCACTTGGGGTAAGGCATCAAACCTCCCCAGGCCTCCCGTGGCTGTTAGAGGGATAACGGAAATATAACTCAGGCAGAGTATCCAGCACAGCACTCCATAAATGGCAGTTATCACGGTAATTAGTTCTATTCCTGTCCCCCATTCCAGCTTGCCACGTAATCAGGGTGCCGATCACACCCCTCCCGCCCCCCTCATGCTGTCTGTACACCCATCCATAGGATGTCTTCGCAAAGCCTCAGCCAACCTCCCGTTCTGTTCGCCGCTGCCTGGCACGACTGGAAGCAAGGGCTGACCAGGCTTCCCATTCAAAACCCTGGCATTGAGGAGACAGTGGAAAAATCAGAGAAAATGCAAATTTTTTTTTTTTTTTGCGACTGCCTGTAAGGGTGCTGTCCACCACTGTGCAAAGGTGACAGAGGACACCAGATGCCGTGGCAGCTGCCTTAGTCACTGGGAGCTGTCGACATTGCTCAAGCCTCTCCAATCATAGCCCCAAAAACAGACACCAGGAAGGAGGGCAAAGGTGGAGAGGGGATGGGAGGAACAGCGCGTGATGAGGTGTTTGTTCTCTACAGCCAGGCTGCCAAGTCACTCGCGCATTGTGACATGTCTGCCTCAGAGCACCAAGGACAAGGGGGCAATCTTTTCACCCAGTTCCACTTCCTACCCATCACTGTAGGCTGGCAAGAAGTTCAGGGCGCTGAGAAGTGTGTTCTCAGGCAAAAGACATGGGATCCAGTCCTGGCTATGTATGCAAATCTAATGTGACCTTGGGGGGCTGAGTGACCTCTTTGAGCCTCAATTTCTTCATCTGTACCACAGGATACTGGCCTAAACTGCTGAATCTTTAACCAGGGATACCTGACAGAAACACCTAGGGAATTTTTTCTAAGTACTCATGACCAGGGGTGACCAGGTGTATCTCTCTGAGATTGTGATTCAGCCCTGGAAGGTAATGGGGGGGGGAGGGGAGATGTATATATTTTTTAAATTCTCTGACTGATACTGAAGATTAAGAATCATTGGTCTTAAAGATCCCTACGTCCCCTTCATCTGAGACCATCATGCCTCACCTGAGAGGCTGGCACACAACAGGTACTAAATAAATGTTTGCTGCTTCCACTATCACATCCACCCCTGCCAAAAGCAATGGCAGTCATATAGACTCTACTAGGCAAGGTGGCAGCCGGTGCCACATGGAAGATAAACTGTGTTGGCCTACTAGGTCCATTCCTAAATTTAAAAATACCCATGGCCCATTACCAGGAGTTTCCTACCAATGGAAAGAATGGGGAGGGGATGCCGGTAAATAAGTCCATGCCCAAAAGAGCGGAGCTAAACTCCAGAGCTGTGCTTCCCAAACCCTACTGTGTGCACACATCACTTGGGGGACGTATTGAGATGCAAATTCAGGGGTGAGGCTGAGATTCTTCATTTTAAAAAAGTCCCACATGATACCGAAGCTCCTGGCCCAAGAAACAAACCTTTGAAAGGCAATGTTCTGAGCACATTTTGAAGGGGCAAATGTGCACACAAATTTTCTGGGCATCTACTTACATACCACTCGGGTACTGTGCTGGGGCTGGAAAGAGAGATAAAGAAGACACAGAAAAGAGACATCTCAGCATATATTCACAATACAACATGCTTTAAGTTCTATATCAGAAGCATAGCCAAGGGGCCAGGAGCATTCCAGCAAGAAGCCATTTATAATATTTGGACAGCATGATACAGAAAACCATGCGGAACAATGAGGAGGTAGTGCCGTTGCGAGGAGAACAATACACAAGAGGACGTACGGCATGGGCCCACGGGGAGGCTGGAACCACGTCAGCAAACTGCATTTGTATGACCCACTAGCCAGGGCGCTTTTTATATTTTTAAGTTTAAAAAAAAAGAAGAGTATGCTCCATTCACAAAATGGTTCTTAATTTTCTGCTAGCAGGGGAGTGCACACATGTGTGCCTAGAAATAAAATTAATTGGGAAATCAAAGCAACATGTTCTTATTGTATTAGGCACTGCTAGACGGCCATTCTGACTTCCTCCTAAAAGTAGAGCCAACCGACCCTCCCCACTGCCACACAAGTTACTTCTGATCATCAGGCACAGGTGCCAGGTGAAGGGGAACAAGGTACCATTGTCAGTCCAATGGACCCAAGGCAGGGTGAGGCTGAATGGGGAAAGAGCAAGAGGAGGATGAGAAAGCAAGCCTCACACATGGGGGCCGGAGGGGATGAGGTAGGACAGGGCCCAGGACGGTCACTTCTCCAGCCAGAGGTCATGCTCTAGGAGGACAGGAGAGGCTGCAGAGGGGCTGTGCTGAAGTCCCCTCCGTGCTAGATTCCTGGCAGGATGAGAAATGGGGTTCCCGTAAACCAGAAGGAACGCTGCTGGCAGGAGACACTCAGACCTGCTCAAGAGGGCTTTAAATGGAAATATGAGAGCAAGGGAGGAAACTGTTAAGTGCCCAGCAATGCGCTGGGCAAACAAGTGTGTCCAAGACACGGGCACTCCAGAAGGACAGGGGCTCTGGAGTCACAAGGGAGGGAGGCCAGCCTGGACAGCCCTCCACGCCCCCAGTGGCACTGGGGCCAAGGCAAGAGATGAGGTGGGCAGCTGAAGCAGGAGCCTGGGAGGAGATGGCCGTGCTAAGATGGGGGGGGCTGCCTGTCCGAGGTACACAGATGAGCCAAAGAAGGAGCTTCTACTCTGAAGATGGAGGCAACCTAGAAGGAGGCCACTGGGGAAGATGCAGTACAGGCTTTAGGGGCGGCAAAGTCAAGAGCCCTGGGGGTCAGCATCCATAATTAATAGGGAATAGGGAGAACTGAAGCTACGTAGGGCCCATAGCAAGGCTTTTAAAAATGTCTCTTTTTCTTTCTTTGTGGCCAAATATATCTCGATGTCCACAGAGCCACCGATCTGCAGCCCTGCTGCTGGGACATTTCCTCCACGTATTGTGCATACACACCCGTACGACACCACTCCACCCATTGCCCCAATTTGGTTTGCATGTCTGTTTCCTGTGCAGACCACAACCTCCCAGACACTGAAACAATGCCTTGAAATTCACCTATTCCCCCAGTCTCTGGAATGGCAGGCAATAAACGTGGAGATGACAAACTTCCTCGGTGCTGCATAAGTCAGCTACGGCGCTCCTTTTGCAAAAAGCCAACTGTCTGATGTATTCTCACTCACTAAACAACAGTGTGACCACACGGTTAAGGAAACCGTAGAGGTAAGTAATTAAGAGGGGTTTAATTCCAGCCAAAGAAGAGAAGTTTGATACACTGGGCACAAGAACACATTGGGAGAATGATACTGTATTCTCTTGGGTCGTGATCTGAAAAAAGGGTGATTCTGTGACCTTGGAAAAGCAAAGTAGCCAGCAACCAGCAAGGTGCTCAGAGAAACCGTGGGCAACAGAGAAAAAAGACCAACAAAGGTGTGTGGAGAAAGGCAAAATCAGTGATCAGCTTAAAGGGGTACACTGTGGGGGTGAGGGGACTAAAGCTGGCAGAAAGAAGGGAGGAGGAGCTTTAGGGAGGGGCCTGTGAGGAGCACAGAGGCACTTCCTCCGGCCTGCAGTGCACTCACTGAGGACAGACTTCCCAAGGTGCCTTGCTCTCCCCATCTGTGAAATGAGCTGAATCCGAGGTCTCTCCAAGCACAGACTGGCAATGAAGCCAGGAGAGAGCCTGAACAGCCTCGGAGCTCCATCCACCGCCAACACACTAGTGAGACCTAGTGAGTTGTGTCCTAGTGAGACCACAGAGCCTTGCTCTTCTTACATTTGTGTGAGCCGAAGGTGTGCAGCGTCTGCCCCGTTGGAGACCCCAGGCCCACCTATGCCAAAAGGACATGAAAGGGAAAGTGTGTAATGAACTGGCTCGCCTCACCAACAGTTTCATGGACTCTTATACTCTACACACTCCCACCCTCCAACATCCCTATCCTGCCTCAGGCAGCAGCTGTCACGGTCCTCCCCAACATGACTTCCCTGACTCCTGTGGGCAGCTCCATCTCCATCCCTCATTCTTCTCCAGCCCTTTAGTGCTTCCTGGTAATATGAACACCAATATGAACATTGTGCACTTTCATAATCATGAAGTGCCTTCCCACAGACAAGTACTTTAATCCTTAATCCAGACTTTATAGATAACACCAGCACTCCCATTTTATAGAAGAGGAAACTGATGCTTCTGGAAGACATTATCTTCATCTGACCCAGGACCACCTCAACTTCTAGCCAGGACTCTCCCAGCTCCTGAACTAATCAAGAAAGATTCAGCAATCATATCCAGTCCTCTCTAATCTAATCCTTTTGCTGCTAAATAAACCCAGTAATCAAGGTGCCAAGGTCAATCACGTCACTGTCTTTCACCCTCCTGTGCCAGTCCAGGGTGCAGAACCGTGAACCTGCCTCAAGGCCCCAGGCAAGGCAGATGCCGTCACCTTGGCCACTTTCCCCAGCCATGCTCCAACGCTAGCACCCTCCTCACTTCAGTCAGCCCTCCCTCCCAGTCCTGGAGGCTCTCCACTGGTGGGGACACTGACCTCTCTCCTGCATTTCGAGAAAGCCCCTCTCTGGGCTGGCCAGCTCAGTCAACCATCACTGGACCACCCCCCAGGCCTGCTTCCAACATCAAGCCACGTGCCACCCAGCTCCTTCAACCAGCCCCCTCCTCAGACCCATTCCCTGTTAACCCAAAACTTGCACCTGGCAAACAGGTTTCCACCTTTTCCCAATTTCCATCCTCCCACTTGTTCATTATGGTCTCTATAAGTAGACTAAGTTGACCTGCTTCAAATTACAGCTCAGAGAGGTCAGGTGACTTGCCCAAAACCACACAGCTAATAAGTGGCAGAGCTGGGATGTGAACCCAGCTCTCGTAATTCCAATCCATATGTTTGTGCCATTAATTCCCACTTTTTCTCCATTGCAACACTCAGGAAGCCACTTACACATGAGAGGGTACAGACTACAGCTTATTCTCTTTAATAATAATGATTGCAACAAGAGCTAACATTCACAGAGTGTGCACTGAGAGCCAGGTACATATTCAGCACTTTACCTTCAGCCCTAGGAGGTGTTGCTATCCTCGTTTTCAGGTGAGAAAATGGAACAGTAATTTACTCAAGGTCTCACTAGCTGAAGCCCACACTTTCAGACTACCACAGTGCTACAGCACCTCTAGTTCAAATGCAATTCCTAGTGCACAGCAGTGTCAAAAATGTGGGTTAACTGAATTTAAAAAAATGTAGCTGGAGACAACCAAATGGGAGGTTCTGCAAAGTAAGTCTAACCAAATCAGGCAAAGCTGGTGAACACTAGCTATCACTCTTTAGTAGAACTAAAAATAATATTGTTCCTATACAGTCTCTGGGGACAGTGTGGAACAAACTACAAAGTCAGGATTCCTGGTTTTGACTCTCGTTTTGCTCCTGGCAGCTGTGGGGGCTCTGGGCAAGTCCTTTCCACCTACCTCCGATCTCATTTTCCCCAACTATAAGAAGCAAACAAACCAACCAGCCACTGGACTAGGTCAGGGGTTCTCATCAGCATTGGCACCACCCATGAGCTTGTCAGAAATTCAAGTTCATGATCTACCCCATCAGAATCTCTGGGATGGGGCCCAAAAAACCCTCCAGGATGACTCTGATAAGCCTTCAAGTTTGAGAACCAATAGTCACTAGATGATCTCTGCGATTCTTACAGCTCCATCCCTCTGAGAGCCTTAAGTGTCCTCAATGCAGCATCATCAAACTCCTCTCAATGTTGCCCCTCTGATTTTGATCCGGCGTGTACTGAAGTCACCTGGCTGTCTCATCTGGCCATGTCTGACACTTCCTCCTGTGATTAATACAGAAGGCCCCAAGAAACAGACAGGTTATTCCACTGCGCTTCTTTTTCCCATTTACCACCTCAGCGGTATGGATTCTGTCGCTATATTAAAAAATACAAGTAATGTACCAGCAAGGAAGCCACACCATGAGCACTATGGCATCCTGCCCCCATCTTTTAAAAAACTGGAAAGGCGGTTTATCCCTGAGGCCAATCAGTAAGGAACTGCCATATAATCTGAGACAGTGCCTTTCTAAGCCCAGTGGTCTCTTTAGTACAAACCAGCAGAAGGAATGAGAGAATTTGCTTTGTACTCCAATCAATGACATGTGTCGATGAAACAAACCATTTCATGCTTAGTCCTTATGTGAAAGAAAAAAAAAAAAAAAGAAACATATAAACCTTACAAGTATGAAAACACATCCCAAAGAATACTATTGGATTGTCATGACACATTTTTGCAACAAAAAAAAACATAGAAAAAATACGTCATGACATTTCTGACAACCCAATATATTCTCTGTGCAGACTATCAACAAATAGACTATTCATTGCTGCAACCCTGAAATAGTGCCTGAAAGTCTACTATGAAATATGAATGAATGAATGAATGAATGAATGAGAAGGTGCTTGTACCTTCTCCGTGCTGGTCCTGCAGCTTATAGAGATGAACAATTTAAAATCTTATTCTACAGGAACTAAGTTTTAATGTGGTGGTGGCAGTGTTAAACATATCCATCCATTCATGTATCCATGCTGCTGTCCATCCACTCAACAAGTATGACTACCATATTCCAGGCAGGAACAAATGTCTTAAAGAAGTTAAGAGCCCAAAATATGATAGGCATATAGATAACTACAAGAGAAGGTGGAAAATGCTCAGTGCCATGCAAGCACTACAGATAAAGGGCCATGGGAGATGATAAGATTAAGTAATTATCTCCTGCTTAGGGGCAAAGGGTGGAAACCAAGATCAGCTTCATGGAGGAGGTGCTGGAGGCTGACGATCAATTCGGATTCAAACCAGCGGCAGGGAACAGCAATCCAGACTGAGACTATGTTGTGACAAAGACAAAAATGAAAGAAAGCAATGGAAACGAGGTTCCAAACGTCAGTTGGTCCCATTCAACAAGACCATGAATGGCAGAATAAAAAGGATATACGTGGAGACTAAATAGATCAGTGGTTGGCAGGGGCTGGGGTGGAGGAGGGAGGGATGAATAGGTAGATGACAGAGGACTTTTAGAGCAGTGAAAATACTCTGCATATAATGATACATACATGTCATTATACATTCGTCCAAGCCCATATAATGCACAACACCAAAAGTAAACCCTAATGCCAACTATGGACTTGGAGTGATACTCACATGTCTCTATAGATTTACTAGCTGTGACAAATGTACCACTCTGGTGGGGGCGTTGCAACCGGAGGAGACTATGCTTGTGTGGGTGCAGGTGGGATATGGGAAATCTCTGTACCTTCCTCTCAGTTTTGCAGTAGACCTAAAACTGCTCTTAAAAAATAGGCTGACCCTAACCTTAAAAATTAAAGTTATCCAGAGGGTTTTCTTCCCTGGGGTTCCGCCACTGCTTTCCCTGCCCTCCACTTCCTCCCACTGGAGATGGCCGCCCTCCATCTCTCCTGAAGGGCGGCCTGCTGTGCACCTGCTCGCTTCGTCTGGCTTCCCAGCTCCCGCGCCGTCTCAGCTGCCTTCTCATCCCCGTCTTCCTCCCAGTATCAGCGCCTGCCGCAGGCTTAGCTGTACTTCCTATGCCATGTCTTTACACTACTGTTTTCTGTAATTTATAAAACACATACTGCCCACGAGTTTGTATTTTTAATTCCTGTAAGAAGTTTCGGGATCCAATTTGTGTGAAAGTCAGACTGCAACATAATGTAGTATTGTATGATAAAAGCCTCCAAGAATAAAAACAGACAGTATATCCTGCTTATCAGAAACGCAAACACTGGTTCCCTTCCTGGGTGTCACAGATTTCCTTATGAATAACCGTTCTCGGTTTCACATCCATTTGTCCCAGTCTTCTTGAAATAAGTTCTAAGGGTAAAGTTTCTTAATTTTTAAGGCTTCATTTTTCAAACATGTATTGAGAACCTATGCTATGTTAAAATTAAGCACCGTGGCTCACTTAACTTTCACAAGGTAAAACGGTGGTGTTTTGTGAGCTTAAGTACTGTGAGGGATCCCTGACCACTGAACCCACTTTACAAATGAGGAAAACGGGTGTATGGTAGAAGGGCCTGAATCCAAACCCAGCTCTATCAGAGTCCCTGACTGTTGGTCACACATCCACTCAACAATAGGGACAGAATCCGGGAACTTCCCCGATCCCTTTTTGACCTCTGGGATTCCAGCTTCTCCTTGCACTGTCCCTCTACATTTCAGGATCTCAGTCTTCCCAGAAAACAATATGGCTGTAGAGTGGAGATTTTTACGCCCGGCTTTGCCAAAGCCCCCTCCCCCCCAAAAAAAGCAGGCAAGGGCTAGAAGAGTGTGTTCCATTCCATCCCACTTCATCTGCAGCCCCTTCAGTTTATTCATTAAAATTAGATTATAACAGGCTTCTGTATAAAAAAATCCTTCCCCAGCTATTAAAAAAAAAGGGAGTTTTTAAGCCACAGGGGGAATGCAACTTGTTTTTTTTTTTTAATTCAACAGTCATTTACAGGGCACCCACTCCATGCCAGGTTCCATGCTGGGGGCAGAGGATACAATGAGAACAAGGCACGCACGGTCCCTGAATCCACAAGTTTGTATTCTTGTGAATACAAGACTATAGAATTACTATAGAATTACAATGGTGGTAAGCACTAAACATAAAATATAGAGTACTACAGTGACACAACAGAGAGGAAGCAAGCCAGCTTTGGGGTAGGGATCGAGGTGGTGGGGGAGAGGCAACAAAGTTTCAAGGCTGACTAGAAATCAATCAGTCATAGAACTCAATCGGTCAAAGGGACCAATGTGAAACCCTGGAATAGATTCTAGAAAAAAAAGAGGATGTTAATAGAAAAACTGATAGATACTCAAATAAAGTGTGGAGTTTCTAGTAATGTACCAATGTCAGTTTCTTAGTTTTGACAAATGCACTATGGGCATGGAAGATGTCAAAAATGAGGAAAACTGGCTGGGTAAGGGGTGTATGAAAATTCTCTATACAACCTTCACTACTTTTCTGTAAACCTAAAATTATTCCAAAATTAAAAGTTTCTTTAAAAAGATGAGAAAAGAACCTGCTCATCCCTAATATCTTTTCCACATCACAATTGTATGACTGTATAAGGATAGCACATAATAACAGTAGCTAACATTTAAGGTGGGCTTACCACATGTCAGGCTTGGTTCTAAAGGCTTGATACACATTATCTCATTTAATCCTCACAACAAGGAGATAGGTAATTTTATTATTCCCATTTTATGGAAAAAGCAACAGAGGCCTAAAGAGATTGAGGAACAAGTCAAGGTATTACATGGTAGAGCCAGGAAGCAATCTAGCTCTACACGTTTAGCTCAAAGCTTTCAACATGTTTCTGGACTTTTCAAGTAGGCATATGTAACTCGGAAAATCAAAGGACTAACCACAAAGACTGAATGTGAGTATATGTTTAATACAAAGAAGAGGAAAAAAAATTTACTCTCAAGGTAAACTCCTAACTTTTGGAAATCTTTACTGGAGCAGAACCAAACTTCACTGCCATTATCAATGACGTCTTCTCCACATGTGAACAATATCTCTGGGTTTGTGCTGTGGCCTGGGCTCTCTGCCGCATAACTCTTGAAGATCTGTACCACCAGCCCCCTGATCTGCCACTTGCCAGGCGGCCTACTGACATCTTCATCCCTAAAGAATCTGCCCAGGTATATGGTGAAATGAAACACGCAGGCTGCCTTTTCAAGGTCTTCATAACTAGCTTAAGTTTTCAGGCGACTAGTTTTCCTAGATGCTCAAGAATCCACGCAGAGAACCTAACAATGCATTGCTCATTGCTAGAAAACAAAAAGCCCTTCTCTCCGATTTATAATGCTCCTCACTGACTATGGTTTCCACCAGTTCAAAGATAAGTCAGAAAGATTCTCAGCTCTGCTGTGGGATCCTTAAGTGTTGGATTTGGTCTCACCCACTGAACAATATTTATTCAATAAAGAAATGGTTCCAAAGAAAAGACATTCTCCTGGACAGATCTGCATCTGGCCAGGGCAGCCACTCCGATCTGCTCCACCACTGAAGCTATTTGTCTTTAGAAGGTTTGAGTGGACACATTCCATGGGCAGAACCAGAAGCTGAAAGGGGATCCTTAAGAGATGAGGAGAGAGGGAGCAATCCAGTAGGGAATGAGAAAGGAAAATTTACAGCAAGGAGGCTATAGGCTAAAAAGAAATATGCTCGATCCCTACCCCCTCCCAACTAGTAACCCTCAGTTTTTCCTCTGTGTCTCTGAGACTATTTCTGTTTACATTTCTCATTTATTCAGTTTTTTAGAATCCACGTATAAGTGAGATCATATGGAGAAGGGAAAGGGATGAGACAATACAAATTGGTAACTACAATATGGCCTCAGGGATAGAAAAGACAGTCTGGGGAATATAATCAATAATGTTGTAAATATTTTTTAGGGGGCCAGATGGACTCATGCCTTGTTAGGGAGACCACTTCATGGACGGTGTAGAGGCCTGACCGCTGCACTGTATATCTGAAGTTGATGTTGAATAATATTGTATGTCAACTATAATTATATACACATATAGTCACGGGACGTGGAGTAGAGAGTGGGAATGGAGTCAATGGAATTGTAATAGATAAGCATGATATCAGGGGTGGGAGGGCAGTAGATGGGGGAGGGGGATCATTTCAGTGCGAAGGGTGAAAAGGATAACTATTGCAATGTTCTGTACACCTGAAACTAACAATAAAAAATAAATTAATTTTAAAAAAAAAGAAGAAATATGCTTGAGTGGCAGAGGAGGAGGACTTATGACTAAACACTGACAGGCAATATGAAGAAAATGAGCCCAGAAGGAGGCAGGGTGTAGAAGAACCAATTTCCGCTGAATGCCCATGTCTGGGCATAGAGCTTCGCTCAATGCACATTTACTCGTATTGCCAGGCTCAACGGTACATGTCTGATCAAACAACCCAGACTGACTTCAGCTTATGTTGACTTAGCAAATGTTAACACTCACCATTTTCAGGTAAAGGTCCCTAAGAGTACACCTAGCCTACACCTAACATTTCATAGATAAACTGAGGCTCAGACAGGGGAAACCTCGTGCCCGGAAATAGAACCCCAATCTCCCCATTCCTTGTGTGTGCTCCTTTCTGTACAGATATGAATAAAAGGTAGGTCAGGAATGAACACAGCCTGAGGTAAAATCTTCTATGATATGGCGGATGAGATGTGTAGATTATCTCCATTTCATCTCGTATGTTCCATCCGCTGATTACTACTCGAGAGGAGAAAATTGCTAACACTATTTTAAATGAAGTAAATGACTCTTCAGGGAGAATATAAAAGAGTCGCTTGCCTTAGATGAAAAGAATGATACAGGTGGAGAAGAATGAAAAATGAAGAGGCAGGTGATTCATCAGCTGATGGGGAAGGAAAGGTGGAGAAAATAGCATGTTATGGGGTAAACGGAAACTAGACCTGCTTGCATGAAGCTGTTCCCAAAGGAACCAAGACTCACTCCTAAGGGGCTGTGATCAAAAGGCAGAGGCTCTGCCCCAGACCATGTCAGAACGCCTTACAGAAGGGATCGCTTCTGCAGATGGGCCATCGCTCAGTTGGAACCAGGCCTAACGCTGAGTCCTGCTACCTCTTACCTCTCCAGACTCAGGCTATAAGGAAAATCGGTCTAAGTTGTACCCATGTGTTAGGGTATCTCAATCAAATCAGGCATGTCAGAGTGACACAGTTGTTCTGTTCCCAGTGACTCGCTGGCAATCCTCCAGGCGTCTCTGCTTATACACACCGAATCTCTCTCACAAGCCTAGCTCTCCTCAACGAGGAAAGCCTACTCTAATTTCATACCCTCAACTCCAGCCAGAAGTCCCTATGGCAGAAATCACCCACTTCATTGGCACACCTTTCATACAAATTAGAACTCCCAAGCCTGGTTCATTTCCTAGGGTGCACGCCTGGCTACCCCTCCCAGGCTGATATGCTGGTAGACAGGATCCAGGGCTCACAGCAGCTTTTCTTAAACTGCATTGGAACACAAAGCCCACGAAATGTCCTGGGAAAAAAAAGAGGGTGGTGATGCAGGGAGCCTATGATCCAATAACTTTGGGAAGTAAACCTCTTAGAAAGTCATGATGTGCATTAGTTCACTAAAGGCTCAGAAAAGTCCAATGATAAAGATATCCATTTAATTTTAACTCAGACTTTTCCAAACTCACTTGGCTATCACCGTGCCATTGAACACTCTCAACACTTTGGGAGACACTATCGAACAGAATCACAGCATTAAGGGACCTCAGTGCTCCTACAGCAGCACCTCATCCAATTTTTCTACAATTGCACCGCCATACCAGACCGCATATCTTCCGTAAGAGCAAGGACCTTGTCCAACTCATCATGGCGTCCCTGACATCCAGCAAAGAGCCTTACAAACTTTAGGCCAATAAATACATGTTAAATGAATGAACTAAACCCAATCCTCTCATTTCTTAAGATGACAAAATAAAGCTAAATATGTCAACATGACCTCCTCTGTATCTTCCTAAGTGCTTAAAAGAATGTCTTACACAAAGAATGTGCTCAATAATTCTTGAAGAATGGAATGGAATGAAGCAGAAGTGTCTTAGCAATGCCACAAGCCAGAAGTTCCCCTAACATGATGGACGCCTGCCTCTTCTCCTCCTTCACCCAAGCTGGGTGTCAATCAGAAGAAAAGGACGACAACAAATCAGAAGAGGAAAGCCAAGGGAACACCAAAACCCCTTGGGGGTGGGCGGTGGGGAAAGGGTGATTGCAAACTGATGGGGATAAACAAGACCTGTCTGTATCTCATTTAGACTTAATAAGATAGTTTGCTGAATGTTAATTAAATACTCAGTGGTTGTTACCAACTGTGGTGATTAACTTAATTTTGAATTAAATAAGCAATAAATGCTTAACTGAAGTTCTATTAAATTTTACCCAGCAAGTGAGGAATATGAGTCTCTTAATTGGCTTTAAACAAGATAGTTAAGGCAAGTTAGTTGAATTTTTATTACCTGAGGATAACTGCCTTATTAAATCTAAATTGACAATTTTATTTGATATGGAAATGTCATCTGTTCTTCCCATTTACTAAAAGCATGTCCAAAAAGGTTCATGGTTGGTCCAAACTGCTTGGATCAAAATTATTTTGTCTTCTGGTCCCATTTTAAAAATAAATTTATTCAGTTAAGAATGAATACATGTGAGCATCAGAGAGAGGTCTAGGAAAGAGTTCTCTATGAGACTGAAGAACCATGTGATCACATTTTCTAAACCAAAAATCAGGACTCTGTTTTCTCAATATACCTACAGGTTGGAGATGCTGTATAGACATCACCATTCAGACCTTTCCAGGATATTTCCATGGACTAAAAGGCTACTTATACGAAATATTTGAAATTGCAGTTACTATTCAAATAAATGGTTGGCTCTGCTACTGAACAAGCTGTATGACCCTAGGTGACAATGTCACCCTTCCAGGTCTCAGCTACCACATATGTTAAATGAGGTTAGACAGATCACTGACTTCACTCATTTGTTTTCTTTTTAGTATGTTGTAGAATAGTGCCGGCACATAGTAGGTGTTCCATCAACACTGACTGAATAAATAAATTAATACATAAATAAAGTTTAGGCAACTCAAAACAGTAAACATTTTTAGCCCTTTCATTGCAGGCTTCTCCAGCCCGATCGTCTTTAAATATTGCTATTTGATAAGTCTCACAAGGGAAAACAAACTCAAAACCACTACTTCAGAGTTTTTTTTCAGTAATTAAAGGAATGGAAATTAAAACAAAATGAAATATCATTTCTTACATATTAATTTAGCAAAGGCAAATGCTAGCTTTAAAATTAAATACTGGTGAAGATATATTGGGTTGTCGGAAAAGTCATGACGCATTTTTGCTATGAAAAGTCATGACGCATTTTCTATGAAAAACATAGAAAAAATACGTCATGAGTTTTCCGACAACCCAGTAATAAAAAAGTAGATTTACACACTGGTAATGACTCTGCAGATTAGTACAGTCTTTCTGGAAGCTGTATAGCAACTAGTATGAAAAGTAATAGAAATAGTTGGTATTTCTGTATCTATAATTCTTCTCCTTTGCAAAAACTGAAAACTTATTTAGCCAGCCAATAAATATTTATTTAAGGTCTACTATGGGTCATACTCTATGGGGAAATATAAGGAAAAAGATGTGGTTAAAAGAGAACAAAGAGGACAGAGAGAACATTTATTTAGCAGCATCACAACGGCAGGCTTTGGTCTTTCCTACATTGAGCACAGAATTCCTTCCACAATCACATTATGTGGCAGGCACTGTTACCCCTTTTACAGATGAGGAATCGGGAGGCTCAAAGAGGCGAAGCAACCGCCTACATACTCAAGGTTATATGTGTTAATACTCAAGGTTATATGTGTTAATACTCAAGGTTATATGTGTTAATACTCAAGGTTATATGGCTAACGCAGGGCAGAGTCATGATTTGAACCCAAACCTGTGTGACCCTGTAAACCAGAATGCATTGTCTACTACACCCCTGAGGAAAAAAGATACATATTCAGATCACCACATCATACAAGGGATAAAATGACAACCACCGCAAGGGAAAATGGAAGTGCCAAAGAATAATTGTCTTCAGGAAATAATTTGGAAGGAAGAAAAAGCTATTGGCCCACTGATGTTTATCACTACATTTTTTAACATGCTGAATTACATTTAAATTTTTTATTTTTTTTTTTTAATGAAAACTATGGGCCGGCCGAGTGGTACGATGGTTAAGAACTGGCTTGGGACGCCAGAGGGCCCCGGTTCGGATCCCACATATGAGGGCCAGTGACATTGCTCTCCACAGCTGAGATGCTCAACCTGGAGCTGGGCTGCCGTGAGTCGCCCGCGATGGCGTAGGCTGCAGCCCCTGTGGCAGTGGATTGCCATGGGCTACCGTATGTAGCCAGCAGCCAGCGTGAGCGGCCAGCAGCCGTAGTGAGCGGCTGTCCAGAAGCCAGCAACTGATCTGCCTCGCCCGGGAAGAGTGCAATGATGGTGCCAACTTGGGCCAGTGAAGCAACGTCCTCCACAACTAGACTGAAGAACAAAACGACAGCAACTTGTCTGTCCCCTTCCCCCAATTCCCCAGCACTGTTCCCATCCCCACAATTCCCCAATAAAAAAACCTTAAAAAAAAAAAATGAAAACTATCATAGCGCCCACATGGGTAAGTGTTTAAAGCAGGATTTATAAATTTCAAACAAATCTTTAGTTATATAAAGAATAACTATAACGCCCAGACAAAAAGAAGGGAGAGGGGTTTTTTTGTAACAATGTTAAATGGAAGGAAACATCATACACACACAGAAAAGCGGAATGCACTTTTGGAGTTATGATTAGGGTTGTGGTCCCATAAAAGATCACAGAGAGGTATTCAGGTAAAAGAGTTTTTGATGGTGTATTTTTGTTTGTTTTTTTAATGAAGTTGAGTAAATGTATTCTAAGTGAGTTCTTTTTCATTCTTTTGATAACAGACTGATTAATGTTTAGTGGAGTTCAATTCGTTTTGTCATTACTGAAGATGCTCTTAGAACTAAAGTCACTTATTACTTCACTTACAGTATTCAATCATATGTTCATTCAACATGAGTTTAACATTTATTAAATTCTTACAACATATCAGGATACACAATAAATGTTAAGGATATGAATATGAACAAAAGTTAACACCTATCTTGGGGATCTTCCCAGGCTGGCAACAGGAGGAATCTGAAATTATGCTAAAAAAAACCTCAAATTAAAGTCCTGTTCAACATCTAATTAGGGTGAGCCCTGGGCAAGTCATTTAATCGTTCTCAGCCTCACATTCCTGATCAGTAAAACTTGGACAATAATAACTACTCACAGGACTATTGTGAGGATTTACCTATAATTTGTAGGAAAACACACAATGAACTGTAAAGTACTATGAAAATAGCAACTGGCAGAAAGTGTCATAACCATATTGGAGGGTTCCATTTCAATCAGTTTCCTGCAAGCTAGCCTAGGCCACAAAGATCTTCCTGATGGGTGGGTGTAAACTCATTGGCACCAAAATGGTAGTTCCTCGCTACTCCCCACTTAGATGATTAGGATGATTAGGCACTAGAAAAGGTATAGCCCACCTTTCCTGGTGCCTAATCATCCATTTTAGACTCTTTGCCTTTTGTCCAATTTGTCTAAAATGATCCTAAGGCTCCAAATGGGTACAGGACACCCAGGTAAGACTATTACAAGTATTTTTTCCAAGGGAGGGAGGGAGGTTAAAAAGAGTCAGGGTTGATAGACCTCAAAGACATTCTAGGTCAAGTCTTCAAACAATGCCTGAGTTTTCACTGTAACACTTCAGTCAGCCACTGCTTGAAGATCTCTAGTGATTAGAGATTCAATAACTCTAAAAAGGGGCTAATTCCATTAAGAAATAACAGATTTCATGGATTCTTACAAGATAAAACTGGATGGAGATCTTCCTCTTGACAGGTAGCTAACTCTTCAGCCATGTGCTCTGTCACCCTTCTGAAGACACCGGGCAAAGGATGGGATCTCCTTGGGGTTATGCTGGGACCAGGGCTATGGACCTCCTGCTCAGGTCTGGACTTATTCTTAAGTGAGAAGAATGGGTGACCTCTATTCTACCTGCAAAATATCCCTCATATCCATTTCCTCAACCCTAATTCAACTTCATTTTGTTTCTTGACCTGCGCTATTGCAGTGCATCTCACCATATCCAGTACCCTCCCTTCCAATCCACCCAGTACACCATAACCAGTTGTTTTCCTAAAGCACAGATCCAATCACCTCACTTCCCTACTTGATGTGCTTTTCATAATGCAGTCTCAGCTCCTCTGTGCAGTAATCAAGACCTTTTCAATCTGAGCCCCCACCCACTTTTTCACCCTCATCTCCATGGCCTCTCTACTAGGCAGTCCATCCTCATTGACGCCAGTCTTCCAAAGCACCATGCACTTTCTCACCTCCATGTCTCTGTCCATGGTATTTCCCTTGTTTCCCTTCCCTCTCCTCCTCTAGCCCACCAAACTCCCACTCATCCTTCAGGTCCCAATCAAATGACAGTCTTTTTATTTGTAAACTTTCCTCCAGGTCCCTAGAGTATATCACCATTCAATCAGAGCCCCCAGATATTTCTGCACATATTTTTATATCCTATCTTGATTATTTAAATGATCTCCTGGAGACAGATGTCACACAGCATTCATGTTTCCATCCCCAAACTCAGATGAGTTTCACTCAGTCATTCACAAGCACATATGGCACATGGTGTTGAATGAATAAACACAGGTATGTGACCTATAGGTGCACAAATGTATCTTTAGGCTCCTGTCTAGCTGCCATTACTGGAACCCTAATATTCTCGAAGTAACACTGCTAGGCTGTGGCCAAGAGAGATTTCCAGGTTGGAAATGACAGGCTACTGGAAAGCTGACCTACCTTTCACCTCATTCTAAGAAAATGTGTCCCTTACCCTCCAGGTCACTGCAGAGTTTGCCTTTCCCATGAGTCAGGGCACACCCCGCCCTGTGCATGGCAACTCCCTACTGCAGTTCCTAAAAAGGCTTCCTTTTCATACCAAACAAGGCAGAAGCTCTAGATGCCATCTAAGTTTTTGTTTGTTTGTGTTAATTCTTATTCCTGGGAATTAAACAAGAACCATATTCAGTGGAAATTAATTAGGAAGGGTAAGTACAGGTTACTCTGTTGACCTATTGGCACAGAATTGAGTGCTGCATTGGACTATGGCGGTTATAGTTAGAGATCTTTATCAAGACACCACTGGATGGAAAATAATAAATTCAAAAACCCAGCTAAAGTACACTCAGGGTCAGAGAATCAATCTTATTTCTTAACTATTAATAGCCACAGCAAGTTTAGCTACCCATCACATCTTGGACTAAGACTTCCTGTCCTTCAATGTCTAACCCAAGGCCCAGCACTCCCAACAAGTGTCCGCACATGTTCCAGTGGACGCACACACTCCCAAAGTCCTCATTTGTACTGCCCTTGTGGCAATTACTTATGTTTCAAACAGGTATTAATATGTTTTCACCAACCCTAATAAACTCTAAGTGCCACAATCTGGGCATCCCTTTCAAACATCTTCAACCTTTTGCCTCTATGAACACAATTCAATTGAACAAACATTTCTTGAGCACCTAGCATCTCCTCTAACAAAAACAGTAGAATTTGTTGAGTCCTTATCTTAGGCTGGCCCGAAGCATATTGCTTACACTACCTCACTCAATGCTCACCTACAAGTAGGGTGACCACATGACTTATCCACCAAAGCAAACACTTGTGAGAGTGAAAGGGGTCACTATTAATATTACATCAGGGCACAGGCAGAAACAGGGGCTGTCCTGGGCAAACCAAAAAGTACAGTCCCTTTACTTCTGAAGCAATTACTGTTGCTACAGCCATTTTAACAGATAACAAAACTGAGGCTGATATTAAAGGCAGGAATCCCTTAACATCCAAAACGGGGTCTCCTAAAACTGCAAAGGAAGTCACACTACATTTGCCCACGAACATCTTCTCCTAACGAGGAAGGCCCTCTATGTCCTGAGCTCTCTGCAAGGCGGCAGCTGAGCTGCTGGTTGACGGCCTGAGTGACTAAGGAATGCTGACAACGGCTATGGTAGGAAAAGTGTCCATCCTGGAGGTGGAACAAGACCAAAGCACACGTCTTGAAGGTCTGTGAAATAACCCTGCCCTGTCCTGAGCCTTTTACTTACCTGTACCATGAAAGGTTCCCACACACATTCCTGAGTTGGGGCTGACAACACCCCCGGGCACTGGTTTTCCATTTGAACTACAGGGGGCTTTGATGTGAAGCAATGACACAGCCATTATTGCAGTAGAAGCAAACCCTGCAGGGCTGAAAAACATGACACAAACAAAACCCAAGAGAGTGGGACGGTCACAGTGGAAGAAAGAACACTGCACAGCCATGCACTGGTGACGAAGCATCTCTCTCTGCAGAGCCTAGAAATGCCTGTGAACGTCTGTGGAACTCACCCCACTTTGCTGAGTGTGGTATTCTCAACAGTGATGCCCTCATTAATAAGAGGTCTAAAAATGAGTAAGTTGGTAAACCAAATCATGTCTGTGACCACCCCAGGGAGCATCCTCCACTAAGTGGCACAGCTAGGGTTTGAACTTGGAGCTGTCTGGGTCTAAAGCCCATATAACCACCAGCAGGGTAAGGCGCCATCCCTGTGTGCTAAACACTACGCGGGGCGCCAGAAATTGCAACATTACACATTACATGACCGTTTATAAAGCACTGTCATGGAAACGTCTCTGGTTCTCACAAATGCACTGTGATATATCACATGATCTCTACTGGAAGGTAAGTAAGACTCACTCAGGGATATGCTGGAACCTGCTTAAGATCACAGGCTAGGGGGTGGCTCAAACACAGGTCTTTGCTTTTCCTATACCAAAAACCACTGGTGATCGTGCTGCCAAAATGAGAGCATAGTAAATCTCAGACCCTCAGGATTCTGGGGTCTCCGAACTGATTCTCAACATCACAGACACAGGCAGCTAATGTTACTAATCAGCACACAATGAAATAATAACAGTTTCTTACCTCTGTTTAGGGCTTGCTAAGGACTTTCACAGGAATTTCTCAAGGGCATTTACAGAAGATATGAAGCAGGACAGGAGCTTTGAAGGCAGGAGTCAGACTCTCACTCTGCCACTTAAGGCCAAACACGCCATGAGAAGGTTTCCCCAGCCCTGAACTTGTGCCCGCACTCTGCCAGACAAGGCTGATCCTGCGGACCCATCTCTTGGATTGCAGTTGGGAGCTGAGTAATAAAACCAATTGTAAAATGCATTCGCTATGTACAAAGTGCTATGAAGGTCATGAAATACTTACTAATGGGTTCTGTGAGGTGGGTTATGGTGAGCAGGTTTAAGAGAGAAAGATAAAACAGGAGGATTTACCCTGTAACAGATCAGATGAAATACTGGCAGCCTGAAAACCTTTAGGCAAGCAAATATAAGTAAAAATAAAAGGGAAGTGCCTGGGTAGGGGTGGGGCTGTCAGAAGCAAGGAACCTGGGAGTTATCAAGGAGGCAGAAGCGTGGGTCTTGCAAACAAACCACAGGCATAAATGGCAGTAAAAGAAATAAATCCCCAAACCACACACACACTCAAGCTGAACCATCTTAATCACTTTGTTTTCAAAGCGCGAAGCACAAAGTTCAAGACCAGTAACAATGATTTCTAAGTTATATCCCCTCCCAAATTCTCCAAAGCAAAGCCCCTGGGGGTGGGGGCTAACAGAGAAGGAATGTGTCAGGTCAAGCTCAGCAGAAACAGAATCAAAAACACCTTTGAAAGAGGGCTGGCCACAGCCCAATTCCAGCTCAGCTGACAAAGGTGTGACTGAGCAAGGCTGTCCCTTTCCTGGGGCCTCAGTTTCCTCGCCTTGTACAATAAGGAAGCGGGTCCCTGGAGGCACCCAGGCCTCAGCCGCGCTTCCAAGGCAGGAACCGCTGCCAGCTTGGGGTTCTATGGTCTGTAAGCTTTGGTCACATAAGACAGTTTGTCCAGCCAAGGCTGATAAGCTAAAAAATAATAAGGACAAGAGTCAGAATTAAGCTGCCTGATTGTAACAGCAAACAGCTTCCAGAATCCTTTTTTCCCTGTCTACTCTACTGACCTGGTACAGGCCCAGTAGTTCCTGTCCTAGAACATTTCAGCAGCCTCCTAAGCAGGCCCCTGCTATGGAGTTAACCTGCTATCACTCTACACCAGAGCTCTCTGAAGCACAGATCCAACACGGCCCTCCTTTGCTCACCAAGTAACAAAACCCTCCTGCCCTCTCACCCCCCAACCATTAGCTCATCATCCTTAGCTCATCCTATCAGCCTTTACCATGTAACCCTCACACGAGCTAGCACCATCTTTCACAGTGATCCCCAAACACATCCTTCTGTTCCCCCAAACACGCTTAGGCCTCAGGCCTGTACATACTTATCAAAGTCTCTCTGCCTCGAAAGCTCTTCCACCCCTGTCCACCATATGAACTCCTACTCACTCTTCAAAACCCACCCCAAATGTCTTCTTTTTCCTGAGCATTCATCCCTTCTTCCAGGTTCTTCGTCACTCCTTTCTTAGTGCTCCCATTAGCCCTTTGCTCATCACCCTGGTAGGATTTTACCACGTTCCATTTCAATCTCTCTGCTATGCTAGAATCAAAACCCTTGAAAACAGACCCTTGTCTTTGTAAGCCAGTATCTAGCGTGTCTGTCTAGCACATGGTACTCACTCAGTATACATGTGCTGAGCTGAATACAAGAGGTTGAGCTGGATTTCATCACACATACATGTGGGGTAAAAGGGGGCAAGAAATCTAAGAATGGCTTCATGGTACAAGGTGGGTTTTGGCTCTGAACTGAAAGGACCATGGGTTTACAACAAGCAGAGCCAATGGAGAGAGGCCAGGAACTCCAAGTAGAGAAAACTGCATTAGCAAAGACGTGGATAAGGAAATAGGGGAATGTTCAAAGACAACAGAACCACCTGGCTGTGTGAGACAAAAGTGAAAGGGCAGTTTTAATTGCGATCACTCTTAGGAGCACTAGTTTAGAGACTCAACTCTGTACTCCCAGTCCCCTGATCTTGACCCTGACAGTGGAACTGCCCGATACCACCTGTGGCTGGTACAACATAGGTGATTCTCAACCCAGTCCTGGGACTCCAGAGACCCAAGCTTCTGGGTCAGTAAAAATAGTACCCTTCCCCTCACATTGCTATCTATGTTTACAGTGAACTAAATCAATCCCTTTCTTCATCTAACCAATATTTCTGGAGCACCTACCATGCGCCAGGCTCTCGTCTGGACCCTGGAAACATACCACTAACAAAGGTATTCTTGCAATCCTCATGAAGCTTATTTTAAAGCACAGGGGAGACAAAGACAAGCAAACGCATAGGGTCAAATGGTGATTCATGCTTATATTGTGTCGGTAAACGTTACTCATTCATTTCGCAGTTACTGAACATCTTCAGGGCACCAGAGATGATAGAGTTTCCAAGATGAGAAAACCAAGGTCTTATTTACTTTGCTGGGTGCCATTCCTGGAGTCAAACTCCTCTCTCCAGAAAATGCCTGTATCTATGACCCATCCAAATGTAAATGACCCACCTGAGGCAGGTAGGCCTCAGGAAAGATTTGAGTTGATCCCTCAAAGTCCTAAGCTTATAAGCCATCTAGGAAAAAAGGGTCTGCATGACTCAGGACGGGGAAGGTCCAACAAGAACTATTTGGCTCAACTCCAGAGGACAACTAGCATTGTCCCAGGAGCCATAGATCAAGGGCAATGACTGAGTTCAAGACCCTCAATTACTTCCCTACTTTATTATTTGAATGCCCCAACTGCCTCTCTGTAGGGATACTTCAAATCCTTATGACCTAAGTACCAGAGATGCAAGGTACAATATGGCGACTATAGTTAATACTGCTCGATGATATATATGAAAGTTAAAGTAAATCCTAAGAGTTCTCATTACCAGCAATTTTGTTTCTGTGTTGCTTTTTATTTCTATTGTATCAACAGGAGATGATGGATGCTAACAAAACTTATAGCGGTAATCATTTCACAATATATGTCAAACCATTACGCTGTATACTTTAAATTTATACAATGATGACAATATCTCAATAAAACGGAAAAAATCCTTATCACTACAGAGAACTGGGGAAGGGGGGGGGGCAAGGGGAGCAGATGGTTTGCTAGAGAGGCTCTGGCTTCTCCAGTTAGCTTTGGGGAGAGAAAATGCCCAAAGGGTAGAGGAAATGGTCGAATCTTAAGAGAGGGAATGGTGGGAGTAACCAGTGTGGAACTGAGAAACCTGCTCACCCAGACAAAGCCTCAATGATGACAATAAATGTACACCGAATGCAATTCCTAGGAAGAACACTGAAAAACAATGTTTATTTGAACTTCTCATTCTGGGCACATAAAAGAGCAGTGAAGAGGCTATAGATCAGGCAAATGTTGGAAACTCAGCCATGCCACCTAGTAGTTGTGTAACCTTATTTAACCAAACTCATTGTCTCATCTGCTAAATGAAATTGATAACCATAAAACCTACTTTAATGAATCCGTATAAGAATTACTCAAAAAACATTCCAAGTTCTTATTATTACTATTATTATTAAGAAAGAACAATAGGAAGATTAACATTTTCTAGCCTCAGTCCTGCGGTTTAGCTGCTTCCAAGCCTGAATCCCATTAACCCTCTGGCCACCCACTCACCCTATTCGTGGAAGGTCAGAAGAGGTGCAGTCCTCAAGGATACATCCCCGTCTTTCATTTCTGTAGCCTGCATTAGGAATGCACAGGCCATTTCCTCCATGCCTCCAGGGAACCCAGAGCTGACCCACAACTCACTTCCAGGCCTTCCCCCGCTTCTTCTCACCCTCAGGGTCTCGCCTCATACACACCTTGAACTCCAAGGATTTCCACCCAGATAGGAGCTTCCTGCACACAGCGCAACTTTATCTCCCCTTCCTCACCTCCGTTTGTTTCTTCCAGCAACGCACAATCTCCCATGCCATATTCCAGGAAAAGTCCCCACCCACCAATATGCACACACTGAGCTAAGACTTCTAATTACTGTCCAAGGTCAAAGTCTCAGTTTCACTCAACCAGTTGCTTAAATGTGTTACTATGCTTCCTGTATTACTATACAAATACCTATTCCCAGAGATGGTTCCAGAGCTTCTGCCCAGGCTTGTTCTCATGGGAAGCTCTAGAGAACCATTCAGTGGCCCCTACAACCTATAAGATAATTTAAACCTACTGAGCAAAACATAAAAGTCCCCCCCTTTCTCTAATTCCCACAGCCCCCTTCATGCTAGCCATTCAAAACACAGCCTCAAGAATAAAATGTCCCTACATCAGCACTTGCCTCACAGGTCGTCTCTTACCTGCCCTTCTTCCACGTGGCATCTCGTACTTAGCCCCAAAGACTCTCTTCAGACACCACTCCCTCAGTGGTGACTTCCCTAAAATCGACCCTCTTCAGTGCAGAGCAGTGGAAACATACCCCCTAGAACAGGTCCACGCATGCGTACACATACACACACACACGTGTGCTCCTCAAAGACAGGGACCATGTCCTTTCCATTTCTGTACTCCCTGGGCCAGCCAGTTCCTGGTTCACAGCAGGCAGGCTCCAGAACGTGTGTGCTTCCTGCACTGCTCTTCTCCTTCCTGTGTAAAAATAGCCGTGTGTTCCATCCTCTGGTTTTACCATGTTACCTGGCATCTTCTATTGCCCGGTCAGTTTTCCATTAAATGCAGCAAATCTCTGGGCTAAGGGGGCTTCCCAATCCCTGTGGGTTACACTCTGTCCTTCCAAAAACCTATCATCATTCCAGCATTTTAAACCATAATTCTGCAATCAAATCCAATCTGACTCTTCCCCAGTTCCCAATTAACCCATGCTAGTTCCACAGCTGGGGTCAAGTCACATATTAACACCAAGAGTCAAAGTTCTGGGTTGTAATTCTGAGCGCATTTCTAATTAGCTGTGTGACCTTGGGCAAGTGTTACAATGGAGATGACAGTGTCACCAGGCCCAATTCTCAGGGGATTTTTGAGATTCGAATGGGATATCTGATGGGAAAGTGCTGCATAAAGTGCAAAGCACTTGTACATTCATACAGGGTATGATTAACCAATTTTATCACATCTAAACCATTGACTGTAAGATGTACCATCATGAACTTAGAATGAAAAATTGCCCAACTATGACACATCTATGATTATAACACAACCCAATTTCAGTAATATTAAAATTTGAAAAAAGTATGTCTTAGAATTGATGAAACACAACTTATCTGTCTTTAAAATACAGGAGCCTGCTACAAAATCTCCAGGTTTACCCGAGGTGAATAATAAGCACTCGGTAATTTAGGTCCAGTAAATGAATGAACACCCACTGATCATATTCTCAGGCCAAATTATTGCCACTCTCACTAGACATGGGCAGCAGAAGGCTTCCCAGTGCCAGTCCCTCTCCTCTCAATCATGTCCCAGCCTACTCAAAACCCTCCATTGATGGCTTCAGGTCGTATTCAAACTCCTGAGCCAGGCATTTTCAGGCCCTTCATAATCAAGCCTCCTTTCCCACCAGTTACTGCCTGGAACTGACTGTCTACCTCCCACAGAGCAAAGACCTCTCCACCAGAAGATGTCACCCCAAGGATCCTACTCAGTCCCAGCCATAGAAAACCAGCTCAGCAGCTCGACTTCTCCTCCCGCTGCCCATCCACAAAGCCAACTCTAGGCCGGCCTGTTGCTTACAGAGAGCATGGCACTTGGGGGGCTGCCTGACCCAAAGCTCCCAGGCCTGTACCCCTTCCATTCAGACAGCTAACGCCAACTACTTATCCCCCATAGAGAGTCAACAATCCAGATTGTAAAGGCCTGGTGTCGGAGTTGAGGGACGATCTTGCGGAGATTAAATGTAAGACACACAATCTTCCTTTCACCAGTTCCCTAGTATTGGCAGGAACCCTGGAGGGAGGACGGTTGGTCATGGTGTAGAGTGAACCCTATGGGAGTTCTGCCCC